>NW_024424008.1:9266453-9271207 GCF_017311325.1 Ursus maritimus
GGGGGGGGGGGGGGGGGGGGGCAGGTGCCGAGAAAGGCTTACCTGTCAGACACTCAGCTGCTGCTGATTTTCTTGGTTCGGCCTTCGTAAAATGTGAATTTGGCCGAGTATCTTACAGCTCTTTCCCTAGTCAGCTTTTTTGTAAGGAGAGTGTAATGATATTTACACCATGGCTATACAGTAACTTAATAAATGGCTTTAGAGTGCTTTCAGGTTTACAGATAAAAGACATAATAAATTTAAAGTATTACTTTCTTTCCTTTAACAAGCCATTTACCATAATAAAGTCCAAGCTACCAAGGTACAGAAGGATCGTAGTGCCAATTCCTGAAAAATAACGTGCCACAGTTGGCATTTACAGTCTTTGCTAAGCAGTTGGGTGGTTTCCTTTATGGAATCAGCAGATTCTTTTAATCACACAAGGCCTGGGAAACAGCCACGTGTCCTGAAAAGAAATTAATCGTTCACTATCATCACCATTATTGTCCATGACAAATGTTAATTAAATATTTACTCTATGCTAAGCATTCTGTGAGGAGCTGAGGCTGTAAGAAAGTATATAACAAAACTGTTCATTTCAAAAAATAAAATGTGTCTGGGGAGACAGGATATATGCGAGAAAAGATAGCCCGTGATAAACAGCAAATGCTTACTGCAGACAACTGTTAAAGAATTCAGAGTCTAAGGTGGTCAATAAAAGCAACAAGCAGCAGGAGTGACAAGCACTAGGCTTTGAAGGACAAAAACTTAGTAAGTAGAGAAAAAGGTGGAGGGCAATTTCAAACCCACAAACCATTGGTTCTCGAATCTACCTAGGAGTTGGTTTAAAATGTGTATGCCTGGTCACTGCCCCAGAGATTCTGAAACAGCACATTGGAATAGGGCCTAGGTCCCTACATATTTAACAAATATCTGTTGATTGTGACATAAGTGGCCATAACCTTGCTACACAGAGTAGGTCCTCTTATAAGGTCTTCTGGAAAATACAAAATTTCAGGCCCCATCCCAATTCTACTGAATCAGAATCTATATTTTAACAAGATCCAGTGATGATTTCTACACATTTAATTTGATAAGCAGTGGTTTTTATAAGACAATTCTTAAATTTAATTCAATTCTGAGAAACACTACTAAATCACGAGAACTTCCAAGAGATGGAGTTATATAAGGCAAGTATAAAAGACTGGAGAAATACAAGTTTTAATTCAATACCAGAGTCAACCAGCCCTCATTTTTATCAATAAGATTATAACATACAACGTTTACCAGAAACCTTGCCCACCATCTTTGGCTTATTACTTAGGAATTGAGGGGTGACCAAAGAGACCCAGAATTCATCAGATCAAAGAATAGTGTGTAAGTGTGTCCAGAAGAGGGTGTATAATAGTTTTCCTAATCAGGGAAAGTTCAGAAGCTTTAATTTCTGTTGGAATTTGCCCAGAGTTCTTTTTTTTTTAAAGTTTTTATTTAAATTTCAGTTAACATACAGCCTAATATTAGTTTCAGATGTACAGCATAGTGATTCAACACTTCCATATATCACCCCCCTGCTCAACACAGCAAGTGCACTCCTTAATCCCCATCACTTATTTCACTCATCCCCCCACCCACCTCCCTTCTGGTAACCATCAGTTTCTTCTTTATAGTTAAGAATCTCTTTCTTGGTTTGCCTCTCCGAAAGTGTTTCTTGGTTTGCCTCTTTCTCTTTTTCTTTTGTTCATTTGTTTTGTTTCTTAAATTCCACATTTAAGTGAAATCATATGGTATTTGTCTTTCTCTGACTGACTTACTTCACTTAGCATAATACTCTCTAGCTCCATCCATATTGTTGCAAATGGCGAGATTTCATTCTTTTTTGTGGAAATTTGCCCAAGGTTCTCTAAGTCCAGCAACCCTAACTGTGGTTATGAAAGAGAATATCTCTCTTGGTCCTAATATATATATGACCTAATATTTCAGGATTTGAGATATATATATGTATATACCCTCAGATGGTTCAGAAAAAAATTGTGTGTATATACACACACACACACAAATATGTTCTATACACACATATATAAATATATATACAAATATATAGTTGGCTAAATAGGAAATAATAAATCGAATGGGAGAAATTTTAATAATGGGTGAATCTGGGAAAGGATTGTTGGGTAATCGCCCTATCTCCCACTCCCAGGTCTAAGCAACCACTAATCTTGCTTTCTATCTTTCTATCTTGTAGAGTAATATTCCAGTGTATACTACCTTTTGTTGATCTATTTGTCCTTTGATGACATTTGGGTTGTTTCTGTCTTTTGGCTATTATGAATAATGTGGCTACAAATATTCATGTACAGTTTATGTGTGGAATATGTTTTCATTTCTCTTAAGTATATATGTGAATGGATTGGCTGGACCACATAGTTAACTCTGTGTTTAATCATTTGAAGAACAGCCAGAGTGTTTTCCAAAACAGCTGCATCATTTCAATTCCTACCAGCAGTGTATGAGGGTTTTCCCACAGATTTTCCAACTCTTGTTATTATCTCACTTTTTGATTCTAGCCATTTTTTAAATTAATTTTTGGGGGCGGGGAGAGAGAGTGCATGGAGGTGGGGTTGGACAGAGGGAGAGGGAGAGAGAGAATCTTAAGCAGGCTCCACACTTAGTGTGGAGCCCAACTCGGGACTCAGTCTCACCACTCTGAGGTCATGACTTGAGCCAAAATCAAGAGTCAGATGCTTAAATGACGGTGCCACCCAGGCCCCCCAGATTCTAGCCATTTTAGTGTCTGTGAAGTGGTGTCTCATTGTGATTTTGATTTGCATTTCCCTGATGACTAGTGACTTGAACATCTTTTCATATGTTTATTGGCTATTTGTATATCATCCTGGAAGAACTAGTCACATCTTTTGCCCATTTAAAAAAATTTTTTTTTTTATTTTTGAGTTGTAAGATTATTTTTATTTCTGGATATAAGATCCTGATACAAATCAGATAAATGATTTACAAATACTTCCCCTCATTCTGTGGGCTGTCTTTTCACATTCCTTAATTTATTACAGAATGTATTACAGAAATTATTACTTAATTTATTATAGTTGACATTCAGTGTTATATTAGTTTCAGGGGTACAGCATAGTGATTTGATGATTTCATGAATTACTCAGTGCTCACCACAATACAACATCATTGCAATATTATTAATAGTATTCCCTATGCTGTACTTTTCATCTCTATAACTTAGTTTAGAACTGAAAGTTTGCAACGCTTAATCCCCTTCACCTATTTCACCCATTTCCCTACCCCTGTCTTTTCACAGTCTTGATGGTATTGTCTGAAGCACAAAACTTTTTAGTTTTGAAGAAGTTTAATTTATCTTTTTTTTGTTTTCTTTTGTTGCTTATATCTAAGAATCCTTTGCCAAGGGGCGCCTGGATGGCTCATTCTGTTAAGCATCTGCCTTTGGCTTAGGTCATGATCCCGTGGTCCTGGGATCCAGCCCCGAGTGGGCTCCATGGTCAGGAGGGAGTCTGATTCTCCCTCTCCTCTGACTTTCCACCCTGCACGTGCTCTTGTGTGCTCTCTCTCTCTCAAATGAATGAATAAAAAATCTTTAAAAAAAAAAAAAGAATCCTTTGCCAAATCTAAGGAGATTTACCCTTTGTTGTCTTCTTTTTTTTTAAAAAAAATTATGTATTTGAGAGAGAGAGAGTGAGCACGAGTGGAGGGGGGCAGGGAGGGGCAGAGCGAGAGGGAGAAGCAGGTTCCCCACTGAGCAGAGAGCCCAACGATGACATGGCTCAGGGCTTGATCCCAGGACCCTGAGATCATGACCTAAGCCGAAGGCAGATGCTTACCTGACTGAGCCACCCAAGCATCCCCTATTTGTTGTCTTCTAAGAGTTCTATAGTTCTAGTTCTTATGTTTAGGTTCTCGATCTTCCTTGAATTAGTTTTCATATATGGCGTGAGGAAGGGATCTAACCTCATTCTTCTGCATGTAGCTATCAGAGCTCCCTTTGTTGATAAGACTGCTCTTTCCCTACTGTATGGCCTCGGCATTCTTGTAGAAAATTAGTTGACTATGGACATATGAATTTATTTCTGGACTCTCTGTTGTGTTCCATTGATCTGTATGTCTATCCTGTGCTAGTACCACAATGTCTAGATTACCGTTACTTTGTAGTAAGTTTTGAAATCAGGAAGTATGAGTCATACTTTATTCTTTTTCAAGATTGTTTTGACTATTCTAAGTCCCTCACAATTCTAAATAAATTTTACAGTCATCTTGTCAATTTCTACAAAGTCAGCTGGGGATTCTGTTTGGATGCATTGAATCTATAGATCAGATTGGGGAGTATCACCATCTTAACAATGTTAAGTCTTCCAATCTGTGAACATGGAATTTTTTTATAATTGTAGATCTTCTTTAATATCTTTCAACAATATTTTATAGTTTTCAGAGTGTACATTTTAGACTTTTTAATTCAATTTATTCCTAAGTATTTTGTTTTTTTGATGTCATTATAAATGGAATTGTCTTAATTTCATTTTTGGATAGTTCATTGCATTTATATATAGAAATACAATTGGTTTTTGTACATCAATTGCATTCTGAAGCCACTGAATTCATTTATTAGTTCTAATAGTTTTTTATTTAACTTTCTAGGATTTTCTGTATACAAGATCATGTCATCTGTGAATAGATAGTTTTACTTTTTCCTTTCTAATCTGGATGTCTTTTGCTTCTTTTTTTTTTTTTTTTTTTTT
>NW_024424008.1:9271217-9278575 GCF_017311325.1 Ursus maritimus
TACAAATCAGATAAATGATTTACAAATACTTCCCCTCATTCTGTGGGCTGTCTTTTCACATTCCTTAATTTATTACAGAATGTATTACAGAAATTATTACTTAATTTATTATAGTTGACATTCAGTGTTATATTAGTTTCAGGGGTACAGCATAGTGATTTGATGATTTCATGAATTACTCAGTGCTCACCACAATACAACATCATTGCAATATTATTAATAGTATTCCCTATGCTGTACTTTTCATCTCTATAACTTAGTTTAGAACTGAAAGTTTGCAACGCTTAATCCCCTTCACCTATTTCACCCATTTCCCTACCCCTGTCTTTTCACAGTCTTGATGGTATTGTCTGAAGCACAAAACTTTTTAGTTTTGAAGAAGTTTAATTTATCTTTTTTTTGTTTTCTTTTGTTGCTTATATCTAAGAATCCTTTGCCAAGGGGCGCCTGGATGGCTCATTCTGTTAAGCATCTGCCTTTGGCTTAGGTCATGATCCCGTGGTCCTGGGATCCAGCCCCGAGTGGGCTCCATGGTCAGGAGGGAGTCTGATTCTCCCTCTCCTCTGACTTTCCACCCTGCACGTGCTCTTGTGTGCTCTCTCTCTCTCAAATGAATGAATAAAAAATCTTTAAAAAAAAAAAAAGAATCCTTTGCCAAATCTAAGGAGATTTACCCTTTGTTGTCTTCTTTTTTTTTAAAAAAAATTATGTATTTGAGAGAGAGAGAGTGAGCACGAGTGGAGGGGGGCAGGGAGGGGCAGAGCGAGAGGGAGAAGCAGGTTCCCCACTGAGCAGAGAGCCCAACGATGACATGGCTCAGGGCTTGATCCCAGGACCCTGAGATCATGACCTAAGCCGAAGGCAGATGCTTACCTGACTGAGCCACCCAAGCATCCCCTATTTGTTGTCTTCTAAGAGTTCTATAGTTCTAGTTCTTATGTTTAGGTTCTCGATCTTCCTTGAATTAGTTTTCATATATGGCGTGAGGAAGGGATCTAACCTCATTCTTCTGCATGTAGCTATCAGAGCTCCCTTTGTTGATAAGACTGCTCTTTCCCTACTGTATGGCCTCGGCATTCTTGTAGAAAATTAGTTGACTATGGACATATGAATTTATTTCTGGACTCTCTGTTGTGTTCCATTGATCTGTATGTCTATCCTGTGCTAGTACCACAATGTCTAGATTACCGTTACTTTGTAGTAAGTTTTGAAATCAGGAAGTATGAGTCATACTTTATTCTTTTTCAAGATTGTTTTGACTATTCTAAGTCCCTCACAATTCTAAATAAATTTTACAGTCATCTTGTCAATTTCTACAAAGTCAGCTGGGGATTCTGTTTGGATGCATTGAATCTATAGATCAGATTGGGGAGTATCACCATCTTAACAATGTTAAGTCTTCCAATCTGTGAACATGGAATTTTTTTATAATTGTAGATCTTCTTTAATATCTTTCAACAATATTTTATAGTTTTCAGAGTGTACATTTTAGACTTTTTAATTCAATTTATTCCTAAGTATTTTGTTTTTTTGATGTCATTATAAATGGAATTGTCTTAATTTCATTTTTGGATAGTTCATTGCATTTATATATAGAAATACAATTGGTTTTTGTACATCAATTGCATTCTGAAGCCACTGAATTCATTTATTAGTTCTAATAGTTTTTTATTTAACTTTCTAGGATTTTCTGTATACAAGATCATGTCATCTGTGAATAGATAGTTTTACTTTTTCCTTTCTAATCTGGATGTCTTTTGCTTCTTTTTTTTTTTTTTTTTTTTTGCCTGTTTGCCTTGGCTAGAAACTCCAGTACAATGTCGAATCAAACTGACAAGATCAGACATTCTTGTCTTGCTCCTGACCTTAGAGGAAAGCATTCTGTCTTTCACCATTAAGTATAATGTGAACTGTGGGTTTTTAGTATTTTTTCATATTGGTGAAATTATCTTCTGTTTCTAGTTTGTTGAGTGTTTTTATCATGAAAGAGTGTTGGATTTTGTCAACTGCTTTTCTGTATCTAATGAGGTATACATGTAAATTTTTTTATTATGTTGATTACATTATTACAATTATTACATTAATTGATTTTTAAAAGTTAGACCAAAATTTCATCCTACTTGGTCATGGTATATCACTGTTTTTATATGTTTCTTCATTTGTTTTGCTGGTATTTTGTTGAGAATTAATCTGTTCGTATTCATAATAGATACTGGTCTGTAGTTTTCTTGTGATATATTTTTTTGGTTTTGGTATCAGAGTAATACTGGCCTCAGAAAATGAGTGTTCTCATCTCTTCTAACTTTTGGAAGAGTTTGTAAAGAATTAACATTATTTTTCCTTTAATTTTTAGTGGAGAATTCAATGATGAAATCATGTGGGTTTGGGCTTTGTGAGTAGTTTTCTGACTATTAACTGAATCTCTGCACTTTTTATAGGTCTGTTCACTTGTCTATTTCTTCTTGAGTAAATTTCATTAGTTTCTTTGTAGGAATTTGTCCATTTCATCAAGGTTCTCTAATTTGTTGGCATACAGTTGTTTATGGTATTCTTTTATAATCATTTTTCCCCATAAGGTCAGCAATAATGTCCCCTCTTTTATTTCTGATTCTAGTAATTTGAGTCTTTTTTTAGGAGGGAGGCTACTCCAGCTAAAGATTTGTCAATTTTTTTGCTCTTTTCAAAGAACTTAGTTTCATTGATTTTTCTCTATTGCTTCTCTATTCTTTATTTCATTAATTTCCACTGTAATCTATATTGTTTCTCTTCTTCCAGTTTCCTAATTCTCTTTTCATCAGAATCTAATTTACTAAACTGGGCCTTAGGTTTTGTGTGTGTGCACGTATTCCAATAAAACTTTATTTACAAAAGCAGGTGGCAGGCCAGATTTGGCCTGAGGGCCACAGTTTGCTCATCCCTGATCCAGAGTAATGGTTCCTAATCCTGTATGCATAGCATTTTAAGGAACTGATTCTTGGATCTCACCCCCTGAGATTATGACTCAACTGATCTGGGTTGGAGTATGGAGTGTTTTTTTTTTCTTTGTTTGTTTGTTTTTTGTTTTAAGCTTTCTCAGGTGTTTCCAATGTGCAGCCAAGTCTGAGAGCCATCTTTTCAGAGCAGGGATCTGACCTTGGGGGTTTGTTCTTGGCTTAAAACACAGAAATTTATTATCTCAGAGTCAAAAACTCGAAGAAGTCTGAGTTGAAGTGGCAGTAGGGCCATGCTCCCTCTGAAGGCTCTAGTGGAGAATCTTTCCTTTCCACTTTCAGCTCCTGATGGCTATAACTTTTCCTTAGCTTGTGGCCACATAACTCCAATCTGTGCCTCTGTCTTCACATGGCCTTCTCCTCCAACTCAAAAACAACAAATGAACAGATGCATAGGGCAAAATGTAGGGGCATGTGGTAGCATGGAGCTTTGATGTTCTCAGGGCATGCTACCCTCCTGGTATCTGGATGTGTCCACCAACCCGGAAGCTCCATGTTTGCAGTTTTAATTTCCATTATTGTATTTTTTAAAAAAAAAGATTTTATTTATGTGACAGAGACAGCCAGCGAGAGAGGGAACACAAGCAGGGGGAGTGGAAGAGGAAGAAGCAGACCCAGTGGAGGAGACTGACGTGGGGCTCAATCCCAGAACGCCGGGATCATGCCCTGAGCCAAAGGCAGACGCTTAACGACTGCGCCACCCAGGCGCCCCCCATTATTGTATTTTGTATATATATTTAATTCTTTTAGATTCTTTTGCGAATTTGGTATAGCACTATTATGGTTTCCTATTCTCTATAGAGATCTTCTATTTATTTAGTGAAAGGACCGGTAGCATGTAGTCAGTTTTCTGTCTCTAACAATGTTACATTTCCTGATGAACTACAAGATCCACCTTCTATTATAATTTGCATATTGTGGATGAAAGGAAATTGAATCTGTTGGAGTTA
This sequence comes from Ursus maritimus, assembly GCF_017311325.1. Taxonomy (NCBI): domain Eukaryota; kingdom Metazoa; phylum Chordata; class Mammalia; order Carnivora; family Ursidae; genus Ursus; species Ursus maritimus. Next base: position 9,275,158 of record NW_024424008.1, read on the forward strand.
GCTCTGGGCTGATTTTATGGTGATCTGATGTCCACAGCCTGATGTTTCCTAGAAATTTCTAGGATTAGAAGAAAATTAAAGATTTTGGACTCAAAGCAACAGGAGAACATAACCTGATATTATATGGCAAAAGGAGGACTAAAAAGTATTATTTTTGTGGATTTCATTGTTTAAAAAATTCTATATAAATCACAAGCTGGAATGAGCAACACACACACACACACACACACACACACACACACACACTCATATTTTTCTGCCCACCCTTTAGTTAGGAATATCAGTGAGGAGTGAAATGGCCAAGTATATATCAGTTACGATTGCATTCCGCTACATGTAATGAAAATCAAATTAGAGTGGCTTAACCAAAGAGAAGTGTATTTTTGTTTTCCAAATAACAAGAAGTCCCAAGGAAGGCAATCCAAGTGCAGCAAGCCAAAGACATCCATAGTGACCAGTCTCTTTTTTATCTTCCTGCTCTGTCATCCTAAATGTGTGGCTTTCAGCCTCATGGTCAAAAGATGACTACTGACTTCCTGTTTCCATTCAGGCATGTAAGGAATTTGGAAGTTGCCATTGCATCCTAACAATAAATGAAGAGTTGAACAAACTGAAAAATCAACAGCTTTCTTGGGTCCATCAGAGAAGTGAGGTTACAATGCAAACTGCTGCCCCCAAACTGGAGACACAGGCCTATATGAAGAATCACGATTTACCGTAGCAGAAACCCACAAGCAGAAACCTCAGGGACCAGTGCAACGGTTGGAAAACCAAAACTGCAACTGATGAGTTACTGGAGGCTCAGTGTGGCCAAGTCTGAGAATCAAAAACTCCAAGAAGACCCAGTCATATGTGGGTATATATTTTTGTTGGTTTTACCTCCAGGGCCTTGACCAGGTTCTCATGGTGAATATTTGAGAAAAATCCCTCATGCTTCTGTCAGGGCAAGGGGGAAAGTAGCCATTTTGAATATACCAGAGCACCTGTTCTTAACAAGGCCTACCCTCAGGAGATCCTGTTTAACCAAAGCCTAATCTGCTGGGTTTTTATCAGAGCCTGACTGACCTATGGAAAGGGAAATACCCAACCTAAGCCCACTCTAGCCATCCTGTCCCTTCTAAGGGTTGGGCAGAAGACTGAATGTATTTGTGAAGTTCACAATCCAGAGGCACAGGCTCCTTAAAAGACTAAATACTAATCATAGGACTACAGAATACTTCTACTCCCCCCATACCTTACCTCATTACTAAAGACCTTTTTATAGCAGTTCTTTTACCCAGTGCATCATGTCCAACTATCACGAAAAAGTTATAAGACATATTGAGTGGCAAAAAAAAACAGTTTAGAGAGACAGAAAAAGCATCAGAACCAGACTCAGATACGGCAGGGTTGTTTGAATTATCAGCTCAGAAATTTAAAACAACCATGGTTAATATGCTAAGGGTTCTAATGGATAAAGTAGACAGCATGCAAGAACAGATGGGTAATTTAAGCACAGAGATGGTAATTGTAAGAAAGAGTCAGAAAAAAATGCTAGAGATCAAAAACACCATAGCAAAAATGAAGAGTGCCTCTGATGGGCTTCTTTCCTCAACTGCACACAGCTGAGAAAAGAATCTCTGAGCTTGAGGATATCTCAATAGAAACTTCCAAAACTGAAAAGCAAAGAGAAAAGAGACAGAAAAAAACAGAGCAGAATATTCAAGAACTGTGGGATAACTACAAAAAGGGTGACATGCATAATGAGAATGTCAGAAAGAGAAAGAAACAAGAAATATTTAAAGCAATAATGAAGGAGAATTTCCCCAAATTAATGTCAGATACCAAATCACAGATCTAGGAAGCTCAGAGAACACCAAGCAAGATAAATGCCCAAGATATTTTGTAGGGATAATTGTATTCATAATACATAGGGATATTTTATTCAAATTGTTGATAATATAAGATGAAGAAAAAGTCCTGAAAGAACCCAAAATTAAAAAACAGATTACCCATAGAGGAGCAAAAATACAAATTACATCAGCTTCTCAAAAACCATGTAGGCAAGAGTGGAGTGAAATATTGAAAGTGTTGAGAGACAAACAACTTAGAATTATGTTCTCTGCAAACTAATCTTTCAAAAGTGAAGGAGATGTGAAGACTTTCTTAGACAAGCAAAAATCAAAGGAATTGTTGCCAGTAGACCTGCCTTGCAGGAAATGTTAAAAGTTCTTTAGAAGAGAAGGAAAATGAGGGGCACCTGGGTGGCTCAGTCAGTTGAGCGTCTGACTCTTGGTTTCACAACCCTGAGATTGAGCACTGCATCGGACTGGGCACTCAGTGAGGAGTCTGCTTGAGATTCTCCCTCTCCCTTCCCCTGTGCCCCTCCCTTCACTCTCATGCATGCATGTGTGCATGCTCTCTCTCTCTAAAATAAATAAAATCTTTTAAAAAAGAAGAGAAGGAAAATGATACAGGTCAAAAAGTCATATCAAAAAAGAAGAAGAGCGTTGGAGAAGAAATAAGTGAAAGTAAAATAAAAGCATTTAATTTTCAAAAAAGTTTCATTTTCTTATTATTTATTGATCTAACAGAAAACAGTTTGTTCAAAACAATGGCAGCAAAGTGATTATATATTTTTATATATATAAGTGAAATAAATAATAACAATGATATAATGGACGGGAAGGAGGAATTATTTTGTTATAAGCCATTCACACTACTTGTGAAACAGTGTAGGATTGTTTGAAAGTGGACTTGGATTAGTTGCAAATTATAGGGCAACTACTAGAAAAAGTTAAATATATATATATATATATATATATATATATATATATATATATATATATATATATATATATATATATATATATATATATATATATATATATATATATATATATATATATATATATATATATATATATATATATATATATATATATATATATATATATATATATATATATATATATATATATATATATATATATATATATATATATATATATATATATATATATATATATATATATATATATATATATATATATATATATATATATATATATATATATATATATATATATATATATATATATATATATATATATATATATATATATATATATATATATATATATATATATATATATATATATATATATATATATATATATATATATATATATATATATATATATATATATATATATATATATATATATATATATATATATATATATATATATATATATATATATATATATATATATATATATATATATATATATATATATATATATATATATATATATATATATATATATATATATATATATATATATATATATATATATATATATATATATATATATATATATATATATATATATATATATATATATATATATATATATATATATATATATATATATAT
>NW_024424008.1:9278600-9316433 GCF_017311325.1 Ursus maritimus
TTTAGCAAAATTAATCGCTCACTATCATCACCATTATTGTCCATGACAAATGTTAATTAAATATTTACTCTATGCTAGTTACCTCCATGAGGAGCTGAGGCTGTAAGAAAGTATATAACAAAACTGTTCATTTCCAAAAATAAAATGTGTCTGGGGAGACAGGGATATATGCTGGTGAAAGATAGCCCGTGGATAAACAGCAAATGCTTAGTAGACAACTGTTAAAGAATTCAGAGTCTAAGGTGGTCAATAAAGCAATAAAGCAGCAGGGAGTGACAAGCACTAGGCTTTGAAGGACAAAACTTAGTAAGTAGAGAAAAAGGTGGAGGGCAATTCAAAACCCACAAACCATTGGTTCTCAATCTACCTAGGAGTTGGTTTAAATGTGTATGCCTGGTCACTGCCCCCAGATTCTGAAACAGCACATTTGAATAGGGCCTAGGGTCCCCACATATTTAACAAATATCTGTTGATTGTGACATAAGTGGCCATAACCTTGCGTTACACAGAGTAGGTCCTCTATAAGGTCTTCTGAAAATACAAATTTCAGGCCCCATCCCAATTCTACTGAATCAGAATCTATATTTTAACAAGATTCAGTGATGATTTCTACACACATTTAATTTGATAAGCAGTGGTTTTTATAAGACAATTCTTAAATTTAATTCAATTCTGAGAAACACTACTAAATCACGAACTTCCAAGAGATGGAGTTAGTATAAGGCAAGTATGCTAAAAGATCTAGAGAAATATGCAAGTTTTAATTCAATACCAGAGTCAACCCAGCTCCTCATTTTTATCAATAAGATTATAATATGCCAACGTTACCAGAAACCTTGCCCACCACTTTGGCTTATTACTTAGGAACTGAGGTGACCAAATAGAGACCAGAATTCATCAGATCAAAGAATAGTGTGTATGTGTCCAGAAGAGGGTGTATAATAGTTTTTTCCACTGTAAGTTCAGAAGCTTTAATTTCTGTTGGAATTTGCCCAGAGTTCTTTTTTTTTTAAAGTTTTTATTTTTAAATTTCGCTAACATACAGCCTTTAATAGTTAGTTTCTGATGTAAAGGCATAGTGATTCAACACTTCCATATATCACCCTGCTCAACACACAAAAAGGAAAATTCTTAACCCCATCACTGGCTTCACTCATATCCCCCCCACCCACCTCCCTTTCAAAAACTACTCAGTTTCTTCTTTATAGTTAAGCACCTTTCTTGGCTTGCTTCTCCGAAAGTGTTTCTTGGTTTGCCTCTTTCTTTTTTCTTTGTTCATTTGCTTTTGTTTTTAAATTCCGCCATTTAAGTGAAATCATATGGTATTTGTCTTTCTGACTGACTTACTTCACTTAGCATGTAATACGTAGCTCCATCCATATTGTTGCAAATGGCGATTTCATTCTTTTTGTGGAAATTTCTGCCTGCCAGTTCTCTAAGTCCAGCAACCCTAACTGTGGTTATGAAAGAGAATATCTCTGGTCCTAATATATATATGACCTAATATTTCAGATTTGAGATATATATATGTATATACTTCCTCAGATGGTTCAGAAAAATTGTGTGTATATACACACACACACACAAATATGTTCTATACACACATATATAAATATATATACAAATATATAGTTATTAAATAGGAAAAATAATAAATCGACGGGAGAAATTTTTGCATTAATGCGCTAATCAGAAAAAGGATTGTTGGGTAATCGCCCTATTCCCCACTTCCCAGGTCTAAGCAACCACTAATCTTGCTTTCATCTCTTTCATCTTGTAGAGTAATATTCCAGTGTATAGCTACCTTTTGTTGATCTATTTGTCCTTTGATGACATTTAAGTTGTTTTTGTCTTTTTGGCTATTATGAATAATGCGGCTACAAATATTCATGTACAGTTTATGTGGAATATGTTTTCATTTCTCTTAAGTATATATGTGAAATTTGCTGGACCATAGTTAACTCTTGTGTTTAATCATTTGAAGAAATTGCTTTCAGAGTGTTTTCCAAAACAGCTGCATATCATTTCAATTCCTACCAGCAGTGTATGAGGGTTTTCCCCACAGATTTTCCAACTCTTGTTATTATCTCACTTTTTGATTCTAGCCATTTTTTAAATTAATTTTTGGGGGCGGGAGAGAGAGTGCATGGAGGTGGGGGTTGGACAGAGAGGGGAGAGGGAGAGAGAGACTTAAGCAGGCTCCACACTTAGTGTGGAGCCCAACTCGGGACTCAGTCTTACCCACTCTGAGGTCATGACTTGGTTTCAAAATCAAGAGTCAGATGTTTAAATGACGGTGCCACCCAGGCCCCCCAGATTTCTAGCCATTTTTTAGTGTCTGTGAAGTGGTGTCTCATTGTGATTTTGATTTAGCATTTCCCTGATGACTAGTGACTTTAATTGATCTTTTTCATATGTTTATTGGCTATTTGTATATCATCCCGGAAGAACTAGTCACATCTTTGCCTCATTTAGCACCTTTTTATTTTTGAAAGCCAAAGATTATTTTTATTTCTGGATATAAGATCCTGATACAAATCAGATAAATGATTTACAAATACTTCCCCTTCTGTGGGCTGTCTTTTCACATTCCTAATTTAAGTTACAGAATGGCTTACAGAAATTTATTACTTAATTTATTATAGTTGACATTCAGTGTTATATTAGTTTCAGGGGTACATGCATAGTGATTTGATGATTTCATGAATTACCCAAAGTGCTCACCACAATACAACATCATTGCAATATTATTAATAGTATTCCCTATGCTGTACTTTTCATCTCTATAACTTAGTTTAGAACTGAAAGTTTGCAACGCTTAATCCCCTTCACCTATTCTTCACCCATTTCCCCTACCCCTGTTTTCACAGTCTTGATGGTATTGTTCGAAGCACAAAACTTTTTAGTTTTGAAGAAGTTTAATTTATCTTTTTATTTTCTTTTGTTGCTTATATCTAAGAATCCTTGCCAAGGGGCGCCTGGATGGCTCATTCTGTTACATCTGCCTTTGGCTTAGGTCATGATCCCGTGGTCCTGGGACAGTTCTAGTGGGCTCCATGGTCAGGAGGGAGCCTGGATTTCTCCCTCTCCTCTGACTCTTCCACCCTGCACGAAAGTTTGTAGTGCTCTCTCTCTCTCAAATGAATGAATAAGTGGGCTCTAAAAAAAAAAAAAGAATCCTTTTGCCAAATCTAAGGAGATTTACCCTTTGTTGTCTTCTTTTTTAAAAAAAAATTATGTATTTGAGAGAGAGAGAGTGAGCACTGAGGGGGGGTGAGGGGGCAGGAGCGAGAGGGAGAAGCAGGTTCCCCACTGAGCAGAGAGCCCAACGGATACATGAGCCAGGGCTTGATCCCAGGACCCTGAGATCATGACCTTAAGCCGGGCTAAGGCAGATGCTTACCTGACTGAGCCACCCAAGCATCCCCTATTTGTTGCCTCCAAGAGTTCTATAGTTCTAGTTCTTATGTTTAGGTTCTCGATCTCTCCTTGAATTAGTTTTCATATATGGCGTGAGGAAGGGATCTAACCTCATTCTTCTGCATGTAGCTATCAGAGCTCCCTTTGTTGATAAGGACTGCTCTTTCCCTACTGTATGGCCTCCTCGGCATTCTTGTAGAAAATTAGTTGACTATGGACATATGAATTTATTTCTGACTCTGTTAAGTGCTCCATTGATCTCTGTATGTCTATCCTGTGCTAGTACCACAATGTCTAGATTACCGTCATTTGTAGTAAGTTTTAAATCAGGAAGTATGAGTCATACTTTAATTCTTTTTCAAGATTGTTTTGACTATTCTAAGTCCCTCACAATTCTAAATAAATTTTACAGTCATCTTGTCAATTCTCACAAAGTCAGCTGGGGATTCTGTTTGGATGCATTGAATCTATAGATCAGATTGGGGGAGTATCACCATCTTAATGTTAAGTCTTTCCAATCTGTGAACATGGAATTTTTTTTTATACTGTAGATCTTCTTAATATCTTTCAACAATATTTTATAGTTTTCTTGTGAGTGTACATTTTAGACTTTTTAATTCAATTCTACCTTCCTAAGTATTTTGTTTTTTTGATGTCATTATAAATGGAATTGTCTTAATTTCATTTTTGGATAGTTCATTGCATTTATATATGAAATACAATTGGTTTCTTTGTACATCCATCAATTGCATTCTGGAAGCCACTAAATTCATTTATTGTTCTAATAGTTTTATTTAACTTTCTAGGATTTTCTTGTATACAAGATCATGTCATCTGTGAATAGATAGTTTTACTTTTTCCTTTCTAATCTGGATGTCTTTTGCTTCTTTTTTTTTTTTTTTTTTTGCCTGTTTGCCTTGGCTAGAAACTCCAGTACAATGTCGAATCAAACTGACAAGATCAGACATTCTTGTCTTGCTCCTGACCTTAGAGGAAAGCATTCTGTCTTTCACCATTAAGTATAATGTGAACTGTGGGTTTTTAGTATTTTTTCATAATATTGGTGAAAACATCTCTGTTTTTAGTTTGTTGAGTGTTTTTATCATGAAAGAGTGTTGATTTTTGTCAACTGCTTTTCTGTATCTAATGAGGTATACATGTGTAAATTTTTTTATTATGTTGATTACATTATTACAATTATTACATTAATTGATTTTTAAAAGTTGACCAAAATTTCATCCTACTTGGTCATGGTATACTGTTTTTATATGTTTCTTCATTTGTTTTGCTGGTATTTTGTTGAGAATTAATCTGTTCTATTCATAATAGATACTGGTCTGTAGTTTTCTTTGTGATATATTTTTTTGGTTTTGGTATCAGAGAGCAATACTGGCCTCAGAAAATGAGTGTTCTCATCTCTTTCTAACTTTTGAAGAGTTTGTAAAGAATTAACATTATTTTTCCTTTAATTTTTAGTGGGAGAATTCAATGATGAAATCATGTGGGTTTGGGCTTCTTTGTGGAGTAGTTTTTCTGACTATTAACTGAATCTCTGCACTTTTTATAGGTCTGTTCACTTGTCTATTTCTTCTGAGTAAATTTCATTAGTTTCTTTGTAGGAATTTGTCCATTTCATCAAGGTTCTCTAATTTGTTGGCATACAGTTGTTTGTATTCTTTTTATAATCATTTTTCTCCCCATAAGGTCAGCAATAATGTCCTCTTTTTTATTTCTGATTCTGTGTAATTTGAGTCTTTTTTTAGAGGGAGGCTACTCCAGCCAAAGATTTGTCAATTTTTTTGCTCTTTTCAAAGAACTTAGTTTCATTGATTTTCTATTGCTTCTCTATTCTTTATTTCTACACTTCCACTGTAATCTATATTGCTTTCTCTTCTTCCAGTTTCCTAATTCTCTTTTTCATCAGAATCTAATTTACTAAACTGGGCCTTAGGTTTTGTGTGTGTGCACGTATTCCAATAAAACTTTATTTACAAAAGGTGTGGCAGGCCAGATTTGGCCTGAGGGCCACAGTTTGCTCATCCCTGATCCAGTAATGGTTCCTAATCCTGTATGCATAGCATTTAAGGAACTGATTCTTGATCTCACCTCCCCTGAGATTATGACTCAACTGATCTGGGTTGGAGTATGGAGAGTGTTTTTTTCTTTGTTTGTTTGTTTTTTGTTTTAAGCTTTCAGGGTGTTTCCAATGTGCAGCCAAAGTCTGAGAGAGCCATCTTTTCAGAGCAGGGATCTGACCTTGGGGTTTGTTCTGGCTTAAAAACACAGAAATTTATTATCTCAGAGTCAAAAACTCGAAGAAGTCTGAGTTGGAAGTGGCAGTAGGGCCATGCTCCTCCTGAATCTAGTGGAGAATCTTTCCTTTCCACTTTCAGCTCCTGATGGCTATAACTTTCCTTAGCTTGTGGCCACACATAACTCCACCTGTGCCTCTGTCTTTTCACATGGCCTTCTCCTCCAACTCAAAAACAACAAATGAACAGATGCATAGGGCAAAATGTAGGGGCATGTGGTAGCATGGAGCTTTGATAAATTTCAGTGGGCATGCTACCCTCCTGGTATCTGGATGTGTCCACCAACCCGGAAGCTCCATGTTTGCAGCAGTTTTAATTTCCATTATTGTATTTTTTTTTTTAAAAAAAGATTTTATTTATGTGACAGAGACAGCCAGCGAGAGAGTGGGAACACAAGCAGGGGGAGGGAAGAGGAAGAAGCAGACCCAGTGGAGGAGACTGACGTGGCCCAATCCCAGAACGGATCATGCCCTGAGCCAAAGGCAGACGCGACCACTACGCCACCCAGGCGCCCCCATTATTGGGGGAGACATTTTATATATATTTAATTCTTTTAGATTCTTTTGCTTAATTTGTATAGCACTATTATGGTTTCCTATTCTTATAGAGATCTTCTATTTATTTAGTGAAAGGACCGGTAGCATGTAGTCAGCTTTCTTGTCTCTAAACAATGTTACATTTCCTGATGAACCGCAAAGATCCACTCATTATAATTTGCATATTGTGGATGAAAGAAATTGAATCTGTTGGAGCTAGCTCTGGGGCTGATTTTATGGCGGATCTGATGTCCACAGCTCGATGTTTCCTAGAAATTTTTAGGATTAGAAGAAAATTAAAGATTTTGGACTCAAAGCAACAGAGAACATAACCTGATATTATATGGGCAAAAGTGAGGACTAAAAAGTATTATTTAGGATTTCATTGTTTAAAAATTCTATATAAATCACAAGCTGAATGAGCAACACACACACACACACACACACACACACACACACACACACTCATGCTATTTTTCTGCCCACCCTTTAGTTAGGAATATCAAAGAGGAGTGAAATGGCCAAGTATATATCAGTTACGGATTGCATTCCGCTACATGTAATGAAAATCAAATTAGAGTGGTTTAACCAAAGAGAAGTGTATTTTTGTTTTCCACCAACAAGAAGTCCCAAGGGAAAATCCGCAAGTGCAGCAAGCCAAAGACATCCATAGTGACCAGTCTCTTTATCTTCCTGCTCTGTCATCTCCTAAATGTGTGCTTTCAGCCTCATGGTCAAAAGATGACTACTGACTTCCTGTTTCCATTCAGGCATGTAAGGAATTTGGAAGTTGCCATTGCATCCTAACAATAAATGAAGAGTTAGAACAAACTGAAAAATCAACAGCTCTTTGGGTCCATCATCAGAGAAGTGAGGTTACATGCAAACTGCTGTGCCCAAACTGGAGACACAGGTCATATGAAGAATCACGATTTATCGCAGCAGAAAACCCACAAGCAGAAAACCTCAGGACCAGTAACGGTTGGAAACCAAACTGCAACTGATGAGTTACTGCGCTCAGTGTGGCCAAGTCTGAGAATCAAACTCCAAGAAGACCCAGTCATATGTGGGTATATATTTTTGTTTGGTTTTACTCCAGGCCTTTAATCAGTTCTCATGGTGAATATTTGAGAAAAATCCTCATGCTTCTGTCAGGGCAAGGGGGAAAGTAGCCATTTTGAATATACCAGAGCACTGTTCTCCTAACAAGGCTCTACACCCTCAGGAGATCCTGTTTAACCAAAGCCTGGCCTGCTGGGTTTTTTATCGTTGTGAGCCTGACTGATTCTCATGGAAAGGAAATACCCAACCTAAGCCCAATTTACTATCCTGTCCCTTCTAAGGGTTGGGCAGAAGACTGAATGTATTTGTGAAGTTCACAATCCAGAGGCACAGTGTGTCTAAAAGACCAGCTCACTAATCATAGGACTACAGAATACTTCTACTCCCCCATACCTTACCTCATTACTAAAGACCTTCTTTTTAGCAGTTCTTTACCCAGTGCATCATGTCCAACTATCACGAAAAGTTATAAGACATATTGAGTGGCAAAAAAAACAGCTTAGAGACAGAAAAAGCATCAGAACCAGACTCAGATACAGGGTTGAGTGAATTATCAGCTCACAGAAATTTAAACAACCATGGTTAATATGCTAAGGGTTCTAATGGATAAAGTAGACAGCATGCAAGAACAGATGGGTAATTTAAGCACAGAGATGGTAATTGTAAGAAAGAGTCAGAAAAATGCTAGAGATCAAAAACACCATAGCAAAATGAAGAGTGCCTTCTGATGGCTTTTCCTCAACTGCACACAGCTGTGAGAAAAGAATCTCTGAGCTTGAGGATATCTCAATAGAAACTTCCAAAACTGAAAGCAAAGAGAAAAGAGACAGAAAAACAGAGCAGAATATTCAAGAACTGTGGGATAATCTACAAAAAGGGTGACATGCATAATGAGAATGTCAGAAAGAGAAAGAAATATTTAAAGCAATAATGAAGGAGAATTTCAAATTAATGTCAGATACCAAATCACAGATCTAGGAAGCTCAGAGAACACCAAGCAAGATAAATGCCCAAAGATATTTGTAGATAATTGTATTCATAATACATAGGATATTTTATTCAAATTGTTGATAATATAAGATGAAGAAAAAGTTCCTGAAAGAACCCAAAAAATTAAAAAACAGATTACCCATAGAGATGCAAAAATACAAATTTGTATATCAGCTTCTCAAAAACCATGTAGGCAAGAGTGGAGTGAAATATTGAAAAGTGTTGAGAGACAAACAACTTAGAATTATGTTCTCTGCAAACTAATCTTCAAAAGTGAAGGAGATGGAAGACCTTTTCTTAGATCACAAAAATCAAAGGAATTGTTGCCAGTAGACCTGCCTTGCGGAAATGTTAAAGTTCTTTAGCGAGAAGGAAAATGAGGGGCACCTGGGTGGTCAGGCCAGTTGAGCGTCTGACTCTTGGTTTCACAACCCTGAGATTGAGCACTGCCATCGGACTGGGCACCAGTGAGTGAGTCTGCTTGAGATTCTCCCTCCCTCCCCTGTGCCCTCCCTTCACTCTCATGCATGCAGTGTGTGCATGCTCTCTCTCTCTAAAATAAATAAAAATCTTTAAAAAAAAAGAAGAGAGAAGGAAAATGATACAGGTCAAAAAGTCATATCAAAAAGAAGAAGAGCGTTTGGAGAAGAAATAAGGGAAAAAAATAAAAGCATTTAATTTTCAAAAGTATTCATTTTTCTTATTATTTATTGATCTAACAGAAAACAGTTTGTTCAAAACAATGGCAGCAAAGTGATTATATATTTTATATATATAAGTGGAAATAAATAATAACAATGATATAATGGCCCGGAAGGAGGAATTATTTTGTTACTAAGCCATTCACACTACTTGTGAAACAGTGTAGAGTTGTTTGAAAGTGGACTTGGATTAGAATTTGCAAATTATAGGCAACTACTAGAAAAGTTAAATATATATATATATATATATATATGAATGACATGCTAAGAAAAAATGGAATTATACAATATGCTCAATTAGAATGACAAAAGGCAAAAGAGTGGACAAGAACAAGGGCAACAAATAGAATACAGTAACAAATATGTCAGAAATTAGTCCAACTGTTACAATATGACTTTAAATATCAATGGTCCAATACAGCAATTAAAAGATTGAGATTTTCAGAGTGGACCCAACTATATGATGTCTACAAGAAACCCACTTTAAATATAAAGACACATACAGATTAAAAGTAAATGACTAAATGGATGAAGAAAATATGGTAATATTAACCCCAATCAAAAGAAAGCAGGAGTAGTTTTATTTCAGACAGGACAGACTTAAGAGCAAAGAAAGTTATCAGAGATGAAGAGGGACATCACATAATGATAAAGGGGTTAATTCTTCAAGAAGACATCACAATCCTTATTGTGTATGCACCTAACAACAGACCACCAAAATATGTAAGGCAAAAACTGATAGAACTGCAAGGAGAAATAAATGAATTCACTATTACATTTGGAGATTTCAGCATCCTTTTATCAGAAATGGATCTACCCAGGGGGCAGAAAATCAGTAAGGACATAGATGAACTCAACAGTATCATTAATCAACTGGATATAATGAACATCCATAGACTTCTTCATCTAACAGCAAAATATATATTCTTCTCAAGCTCATATTGAACATTCACCAAGATAGACCACATTCTGGGCCATAAAACACACCTGAACACGTTTAAAAGAATGTCTGCTCTCAGACCACAATGGAATTAAACTAGATATCAACAACAGAAAGACAATTGGAAAATCCCAAAATATTTGAAGATTAAACAACATTTTTCCTCATAACACATGGGTCAAAGAAGAAACTCAAGGTAAATGTATCATTTTTATTTATTCTTAATATAATTTTAAAATTTAAATTCAATTAATTAACATATAATGTATTATTGATTTCAGGGGTACAGGTCTGCGATTCATCAGTCTTATATAATACCCAGTGTTCATTACAACACATAACCACCCCAGTGTCCATCACCCACCCAGTTACCTCATTCCCTCTATTCCCCTCCCTTCCAGCAACCCTCAGTTTGTTTCCTAAGATTAAGTCTCTTATGGTTTGTCTCCCTCTCTAGTTTCATCTTATTTCATTTTTTCCTCTCTTTTCCTATGGCCCTCTGCCTTGTTTCTTAAATTCCACATATCAGTGAGATCACATGATAATTGTCTTTCTCTGATTGACTTATTTTGCTTAGCATAATACCCCTAGTTCCATCCACGTCATTGCAAATGGCAAGATTTCATTTTTTGATGGCTGCATAATATTCCACTGTATGTATATGTGTGTGTGTGTATACGTGTGTGTGTGTGTGTGTGTGTGTGTATACATATATCACCTCTTCTTTATCCCTTCATCTGTCGATGGACATCTGGGCTCTTTTCATAGTTTGGCTATTGTGGACATTGCTGCTATAAACATTGGGGTGCAGGTGCCCCTTTGGATCACTACATTTGTATATTTGGGGCAAATACCCAGTAGTGCAATTGCTGAGTCATAGAGTAGCTCTATTTTCAACTTTCTGAGGAACCTCCATACTGTCTTCCAGAGTGGCTGCACCAGCTTGCATTCCTACCAACAGTGTAGGAGGGTTCCCCTTTCTCCACATCCTCGCCAACATCTCTTGTTTCCTGACTTGTTAATTTTAGCCATTTTGACTGATGTGAGGTGGTATCTCATTGTGGTTTTGTCAAAGTAAATTTAAAAATGTTTTGAACCATATGAAAATACAAGTTATCAGTGTAAACAATCCTTAGAAGGAATTTTATAGCATTGAACGCATGTATTAGAAAAGAAGAAAAATCCAAAATCAATAATCTAAACTTTGATTTTAGGAAACTAGAAAAAGAAGAGCAAATTAAATCTAAAGTAAGCAGAAGAAAAGAAATAATAAAAATTAGAACAGGACTCAAGGATATTGAAAACAGAAAATCAATAGAGAAAATCAACAAATCCAAAAGCTGGTTCTTTGAAAAGATCAAAAGAATTAATAAGCTGCTAGCTAGTGTAAGTGAGAAAGAGAGTGAGAGGACAGATTACTACTTTCAGAAATGAAGGAGAGAACATCACAACAGATTCTGTGGACATTAAAAAGATAATGGGTGCATGGGTGGCTCAGTAGGTTGAGCATCTGACTTTCTGCTCAGGTCATGATCGCAGGGTCATGAGATCGAGCATGGGTGGCTCAGTAGGTTGAGCATCTGACTTTCTGCTCAGGTCATGATCGCAGGGTCATGAGATCGAGCCTCGAGTTAGGCTCTGTGCTTAGTGGGGAGTCTGGTTGAGATTCTTTCCCTCTGCCCCTGCCCCCATCCATGCCTGTGCTCTCTCTATATATATATCCCTTTAAAATAAATGAATAAGGGGCACCTGGGAGGCTCAGGTCATGATCTCAGGGTCCTAGGATTGAGCCCCGAGTAGGGCTCCCTGCTCAGTGGGGAGTCTGCTTCTCCCTCCCTCTGCTCCTCTCTCTCGCTCACACTCTCTCTCAAGTAAATAAATAAAATTTTTTTAAAAACTTAAAAAATAAAATAAATAACTTTTTTAATTTTATTAAAGGATAATAAAAGGGGGGGCGTCTGGCTGACTCAGTTGATAGAGCATGCAATTCTTGATCTCAGGGTCATGAATTCAAGCTCCACATTGGGGGTAGAATTTACTTAAAAAAAAAAAAAAAGGATAGTAAAGGGTACCAAAACAAATTCTATGCTTATAAATTTGGTAACCTAGATGAAATGGACCAGGTCCTTGAAAGACAAAATCTGCCAAAAGTCACACAAGAAGGTATAAACAATCTGAAGAGCCCTGTATCTGTTAAGGAAATTGAAATGGAAGTAGTAATTAATAACTTTCTAAAACAAAAAGCACCCAGCCCAAATGGGTTCACTGGTGAGTTCTCCCAGACATTTAAGGAAGAAATTGTACCAATTCTCCACAATCTCTTTCAGAAGATAGAAGCAGAGGGAATACTTCCTAACTCATTCTGTGAGGCCAGAATTACCCTATTACCAAAACCAGACAAAGACATTACAAGAAAAGAAAACTGTAGACAATATCTCTCATGAGCATAGATATGAAAATCTTCAACAGAACATTAGCAAACAAGTGGGATTTATCCCAGGTATGCAAGGCTGGTTCAACATTCATTTAATGTAATCCATTACATCAACAGGATAAAGAAGAAATCATATCAATAGATGCAGGAAAACATTACGCAAAACCCAACACCCATTCACAATAAAAACTGTCATTGAATTTAGGAATAGAGGGGAACTTCTCAATTTGGTAATATCTATAAAAACCTATAGCTAACCTCATACTTAATGGTGATAAACTTGAATCTTCCCCCCAACATGAGGAACAAGGCAAGGATGTCTCCTTTCACCACTCCTTTTCATCATCATACTGGAAATCATAGCTAATGCAATAACATAAGAAAAGGAAATAAAAGGTATATGAGTAAGGAAGAAATAAAACTGTCTTTGATTGCAAATGTCATGAATGTCTATGTAGAAAATCCAAGAGAGTTGAGAATAAAAGAACCCTCCTAGAACTAATAAGCAATTATAGCAAGGTTGCAGGATATAAGGCTAATACACAAAACTCAATCATGTTCCTATATACCCATAATGAACAAATGGAATTTGAAATTAAAAACACAGAGGTTTTTGGCAGCTTTCTGCTCACAACTAATTTTCCAAATTAGATACATACCCAACCAATTCCTGGCAAGGAGAATGAGACCATATGAGTTCTTAGATCAGTCATAATTCCCTTCTGCAGTGAGCTGGAGCTAGAGAGCCTTGGGCAGGAAGATGGGATCTACTCAAAAGTGGAACTCTGCCAGCGTGAGAATAGGAAGAATTGGCATAAGGAGAAGCCCCAAGGATATCTGCTAAAGATAGGGAGAAATGGGGAAAATTAGAAGGACAGAGAAAAAGGGAGAGAATGTGTGTGTGTTACACACCAAAAGAGAAAGCAAGAGACAGAGAGGCCATACTAGCTTAGGTTTTTGAATGCCACACTGTGGCATCAAAATTTCCTGGGGGAGGGCACGAAAATATCATATATCAGTGTTGAGAGAGGTGAGTTCGTGTGGCAGTTAGGAGTTGTTCAGTTCTTATTTTTGAGTGCATGGACTTTTACATCAGAGGAAATAATAATTGATCTCATGAAGTACTTTTTCAAATATTTGGTATAAAGTCTATCCCAAGAGCAGTCCATTTTGCCTATGATATGTGCTCATGGAACACTTGGAGAAATGGTTTCTGTGCTTGATCTCAATCAAGGCAAAATAAGCAAGGGTGGAGCTGTACAACCTGCTTTTACTTAAAGCATTCTTTATCGTCAAGAAATAGGATATTTTTTTGTCTGAAGTGAGTGGAATTTCATTACATTCCTTTTGAGTCACTTTCGAAGTTTTTTCATGCCATTTTAAAAAACCCGAGGCAATTAAAGCAAGTTGCCTTTAAAGGTTGGCAACAGACCTCTTTAAAACAGGTTGAGCTAGTGCCCCCCCATACACCTTTCTTTAACTAATCAAGGTAAACAGTTTAACCACACAGATTGTAGTTTATTTGTTACATGCATTCAAGATTAAAAGAAATGAAGTAGTCTCAGCAAGTCCCCTGGGGATAGCTCAACTTTTGTATCTAGCCTTGTTATGTGATTTTTTTCTTTGCACTTGTCTTTTGGTTACCATGACAACTGGAGAGCTCACAGGGAGGAGAGATTGTTTGGATTGCCGCACTGAGACTAGGAGGGAGAGTTGAGACAGGTGTAGAAACATGGATTCAGGTCAGGGAACAATGAGAGCTGGGAGCTATGTGGATGTGTACATGCTGAGCATTTTAGGTTATTTTGTAGGGAAGACAGGCATGATGCTGAATAATATAACAATGCAGAGTATAAGAGTAAGACATGGAGACCTTAAAGGCCAGTGGGGCGGAAAAATTTTATGTAGCCACAATGTCCCTTGCCCTCTCACATCACAGAGTTTGTGCCCTCGTTCACCCCTGAGTAAGTGACTGATCCACCCAATCCACAATGCAGGCAAGTAACACAATGAAAATATATCTAACTAATAGCTACATAAAATCCTCCCCTGGCCACACTCTGTTATCAGGGTATCTTGAGTAGAAGAACACAACCACCTTGAGCTTATCCTGCTGAGGTGACCTCAAAGGAAGGGATTTGGTGACAGAGTAGCAGCTGTCTTTGACAGGACCTCTCCAGAGTACAGAAGCTACCAAGTCCCCAACTCATGGAGCAGCCAAGGGATGTTGGGGAACATCATCTCCTAAGCTGACCATGGTCACTGGTAAGCTGCGACTAACTTAGAAGAGGTGCCCGAGTTGGACCTGGCCTAATAATTTGGAACTGGCCTGATTTGGTACACATTGGTAAAGACTGGTCTTCACACAGGATGCCCTACTTGGCAGTTCATTTTGTCCGCCTCCACCCTGGCACAGCTACCTCTTGGATTCCAGCTGCCACAGGGAAACAGTTTCAAATTGATTCCAGTTTGGGGGGGCCTGGGTGGCTCAGTCAGTTAAGTGTCCAATTCTCGATTTCAGCTCAGGTCTTGATCTCAGGGTTGTGAGTTCGAGCCCTGTGCTGGGCTCCATGCTAGGCATGGAGTCTACTTAAAAAAATTTTTTTAATTAAAATTAAAATAAAAAAATAATTGATTCCAGTTTTTGCCCATCACAGATGCAGAACCACTCCATTTTTTAACTTAAAAAATTTTTAAATATTTTTATTTTTATTTTTTTATTTTTTTAAGATTTTATTTATTTATTTGACAGAGAGAGACAGCCAGCGAGAGAGGGAACACAAGCAGGGGGAGTGGGAGAGGAAGAAGCAGGCTCCCAGTGGAGGAGCCTGATGTGGGGCTCGATCCCATAACGCCGGGATCACGCCGTGAGCCGAAGGCAGACGCTTAACGACTTAGCCACCCAGGCGCCCCTAAATATTTTTATGTTTTTAAAATATGTTTTTGTATTTTTATTTCTTACTTTTTATTTGTTGCAATACTGATTCCAAGTAGGGGTAGAGCAAGACGTGTCCCCCAACATAAGAATTGGAAAATTTTACCACTTAAAATTATGAGTCATTTTAACTCTCAAGAACTATTTTCTAATTTATCACTGACTTGAAATAATGTCACATCTTTATTCTAAATCTGCCTTTTGTGTTGCTTCCTCTGTTTCTCTGGCCTCCTGTTGGTGAAAAGGGATTTTGGTGATGTGTAATCTTTGAAAAGTACATTCATTAAGGCTGTCAGCACCACGTATTTGAACATTATAATCCTGGCTTTTTATTATGTTTCTTTCCCACTTGTTCTTGGTTTTTATTCCTGAATGTTCTGCAATCTCTCTTTACTGCATGCTTGAATTACAAGTATACACAAAGAAGTGGCTTTTATGACATGCCAAGGCAAGGATGTTGTGTTCCAGCTTTATAATAATAGCATTGGGGGAAATATTTTATTTCAAAAAGACTAAGTTCTACTTCAAAAGAGTTTTGGTTAATTAAGGTGGTGAAAAGCCTAAAAAGCAATTCTTTGACCATAAAGTATTTTCATTTGCTATTAAATATATTTCCATTATGTTTATAGCCTTAACCTATTAATACTTTGTTTTCAAATAGTTAAACAAAAATGGATGTGCATGTTGGACTCTCTTTACTGTATTTCACTACTTCTTTTAGCTACATTATGGCCTATTGAAAATGATTTCATATTTGCTGACACAATATTGATGATTCACATTTATTGCAGTTAATTAGAGGTATATTTTGCATCTTGGAGCAGCAACCTGGTCATCTGTTCTCCTGCCCCCTCCCTGTAAGCCATCTGCTTTCTCTTAAAACAGCTCTACTGCTTACATAGTCCACATGCTGCCTTGACAAAAATTCATTTATTCGTATACCAAACATCCTATATGTCCAAGGCATAATTGTATACATTGCAGGAAATGAAAAACTGTCACCACATTATATACTGTCTCATAATTTGTAAAAATATTTTTTTACAATGTAGGGAGAGTGGGAAGAAGTCAGGGAGGAGATAGGATTCGTTAGAGATGAACTCGGAAGTAGATGGGTAGGTTATTGCCAGGCAGTTGAGAGGGAGGATTTGTATGTAGAGATGTGAAATAGGTAAATTTTACCTTTGTCTCTCTCATCTTGCTCCTGTCTTCATCCAGAACTTAGCTCTCAGCATGCCTCTCTGTTCCTTACCTGAATGAATGTGAGCTTCATAAGCGCAGGGGTTTTTGTCTATTTTGTTCACTGATGCATATTCAGCACCAATAATGCCTGGCATGTGCAGATGCTAAGTATTGTGAGTTTTTTATTGAAACAACATAGGAATGAGACGATAATTACCCGTAAGGTTTAGGGTCTCCAACCTTCTAAGATGTTAATTAGTCCTTTCTTTTTCTCCATACACCTAGGTCAAGACAATTTATTATAAAACTTTTTAGAAGTTTTAAAATTTATTACCTTTTTAAAAAAAGATTTTATCTATCCATTTGACAGAAAGAGAGAATATATATCTTTAAAATCGTGAATGAGGGGCGCCTGGGTGGCTCAGTCGATTAGGCGTCTGCCTTCAGCTAGGGTCATCAGCCTCTCCGCTCAGTGGGGAGCCTGCTTCTCCCTCTCCCTCTGCCTGCCTTTCCACCTGCTTGTGCGTGCTCTCTCTCTCTCCCTCTCTCTGTTAAATAAATAAATAAATAAATAAATAAATAAATAAATAAATAAAATCTTTAAAAAATTAAATTGTGAATGAGATTTCATATATATTTTGCAGCTGTGTTATTGAGATTAACTTTCATTCATGTCTTTTCCCATTTTTTATTGGTTGTCTCTTATTGTAGGAGCTCTTTATATCTCAAGGAAATCGATTTTTTGTCTGTTGTATGTCTTACAAGCATTTTCCAGCTTGTCATTTTTTTTTTACTTTGTTTATTGTATTATTTCACGTGTGGTATTTTTAATTTTTATATTGTCATCTATATAAATATTTTATGTTTTCTGAATTTCTCCTTATTTTTTAAATTTTATTTATTTGAGAGAGAGAGAACACAGCAGTAGGGAGAGGCAGAGGGAGAGGGAGAAGCAGACTCCCCACTGAGCAGGGAGCCTGACATTGGACTTGTTCCCGGGACCCTGGGATCATGACCTGAGCCGAAGGCAGATGCTTAACTGACTGAGCCACCCAGGCGCCACTCTCCTTGATTATTTAAGAAAAGTCATCTCATGCTTTCTCCTAATACTTTAACCATATGCTTTTTTTTTTCTTATGATATCTCTGATCTGTTTAGTTCAGATAATTTTTATTAAATAAACCCATCTTTTTTTGTCACTGATTAGAAATGTCATCTTATCAGATACTTAATTTCTGTTTGTATTTGGATCCATGACTGGTCTCTCTTTTCCATTCCATCAATCTTTTTGTCTATTTATGTGTCTGTACCAACGTGCTTAGACTACTATATCTTTACAATATGCTGGGTATTTTGGTGTGTGTGTGTGTGTGTGTGTAGTTCTATGCAGTTTTATCTTATGTGTATATTTGTGTAACCATCAACACATTCAAGATGCAAAACTGTCCCTTAACCACAAAGGAACTCCCTAATGCTATTCCTTTATATATCTGCCCCTGTCCTGTTACCCTCTTGGCATCTACATCCTATAGTTTTGTCATTTTGAGAATGTTATTAAATGGAGTCATGCAGTGAGTAGCTTTTGAAATTAGTATTTTTTCACTAAGCAAAATGCCCTTGATAGCCATCCAGATTATTGTGTTTATTACTAGTTCGTTTCTTTTCATTGCTGAGTAGTATTCCACTCTATGGATATGCCAGTTTTGTTTAATCATTCATCAACTTCAGTTAATGTTATTTGAGTTAGACATTTGTGTTATTTTCAGTTTTTTTGCTATTACGGATAAAGCTGTTATGAACAGTATCCTTGGTGAAGAATGTTGTTGTTCCTAAGTAGAGAGTACTGAATTGAATATAATCATCAGTTTATGATAGATACACTCTCATCATTGGTCCAGCACAGAGCCCTAATCATATTCATTTATTTTTCTGTACTAATAAAATGAAAATCATGAACCTACCACCTAAATTAAGAACAGGTAACTTACATTTTCTTATGTTCTCTAACCCTATCCCATCCCCTTGCCTCCCTCTTAAGACATCCACCTTTTTTTTTTTTTTAAGTAGGCTCCACACCCAGCATAGACCCAACCCATGGCTTGAACTCATGACCCTGAGATCAAGACCTGAGCTGAGATCAAGAGTCAGACACTTAACTGACCGAGCCACCCAGGTGCCCCAAAGACACCTATATTTTGTTTTTATAATTGCTTTTGAGGAGAAGGTGTTCTATCACTTATTCTGTTTTACTTATTTCTTGTTTTTATAAAAGGATTTTAATAATCTGTATTATCTTCTTGGATTTTCTATGTTACCAAAATTTTGCTGTCACTACTTTCATTCTTCGCTAATATTCCATTGTGAGAACATAACAAGAAAATTCGTTTTCAGCTTTTGCTGTCATGAGCCAAAGTCCTTTTCCTAACCATTAAGCTATAATTTAGTAATAACAATAATAATAATACTTTGTTTTAACAGTAATAAAGATACTGCTATAATCTGTAATGAGAATAATAGCAATGACAATAATAATGTGATTGCCCAAAACACTGCTACACTGATCTGAGATGTTTTATGATAGCCCTAGCCTTGTATTTAACTTGCATCAATTAAAAAGGTCAGTGGAATAGAACTAGAGGGTATTATGCTAAGCAAAATAAGTCAGTCAGAGAAAGACAATTATATGATTTCACTCATATGTGGAATTTAAGAAACAAAACAGAGGATCATAGAGGAAGGGAGGGAAAAATAAAATAAGACGAAATCAGAGAGGGAAACAAGCCATAAGGGACTCTTAGCTGTAGGAAACAAACAGGGTTGCTGGAGGGGAGGTAGGTGGAGAGATGGGGTAGCTGGGTGATAGGCATTAAGGAGGGCACATGATGTAATGAGCACTGAGTGTTATATACAGCTGATGAATCACTGAACTCTGCCTCTGAAACTAATAATACACTGTACATTAATTAATTGAATTAAAATAAAATAAAATAAAATAAAATGTCAGTGGAAAACCAGGTAAGATCTAAATATTCTGCTCATTCATGGTGATATTTATGTTTTATAATAAAACTCTTCTTGATACACTCTTCCACAGGGTATTTGCTGAGAGTAAGGAATTATTTGTATGTTTATACAACTGGTTCAAGAAGTCAGCCGCTGCCCCAAATAGGGCCAGACTCCTTTTACTGGTATTGACACTCAGATAACTTAAAAATGAATATTCTGGGGGCACCTGGCTGGCTCAGTTGGTAAAGCATGCAACTCTTGACCTTGGAGTTGTGAGTTAAAGCCCCAGGTTGGGCATAGAGATTACTTAATTTAAAAAAATGCTGTCATTCTGCAGAGGTTGCTAACTTTATTATACTGCATGTCTTCCATATGCCCCTCTAAATCTACCCTCCACCCTTCTAAAGCCCACTGTGCCTCAGAAGGCTGACCTATATGGAGTGCCGCCACAGGCTTCTTTCTCTTCCATTTCCATTCTTGTTGATCAATGGGGAACACAAGCAGGTAACTGAAAGAAGGAAGAGATTGAGTTTGGAATGCCATCTGATGTATCCTTTGACACAATTGATGTCAGGTGATTCTCTCCAAAAAGCTCTTTTGCTTTCTGATTCCAGTAGCTGCTACCTTCCCTCATCCCTACAGGTTTCAGAGAGAGAACATCTCCTCATCGAGTGTGTCTAGCTCTGGGGCCCTCCATTATCCTTTGTGGTATTTCTACCCATACTTTTGTATATAATCTCTTCATTAGACTCTCCTCAGATTATTCAATCTGAAAGGCCTCTTTCCTGTCAGCACACCAACTGATACACTGAAGTGAAGTGGCAGGTGATCACTTAACTTGCCACATAGTGGAGAAGCATGTCTGCAGTAGAAGAGAATGAGAGACAGTGAGAGTACACGGTGAAGAGGGAAAGTCCTGGGGCTATGGAGATCCGAATTCCAGCCTCCAAAGCCCTTGTTTCTCAAGCACCCCCTTCCATTCCTTCAGTTACCTTGGTATACTCCATGGCGAACAGGCAAGTAACAGGAAGCCCATTCATGTCTAGACCCAATTTGAGTTTTCTGTTACTTGCCATGAAGTATACTAAGGTAGCTCATGGCTTACAGAGCTGCAAAGTCCAGAGATAGGTTGTGCTTCAGAATTAGTGGATCTAGAGGAGGAGTTAAGATGGCGGAGGAGTAGGAGACACCGTTTTCAGCCGGTCCTCCGAGTGGAGCTGGATAGGTACCAGACCAGCCTAAACAACCACGGAACCAGCCTGAGATGCAGGAAGACGCATCTGGATCTCTACAAATGAACATCTCCAGCGCTGAGTATTGAGGTACGAAGCGGAGAGCCATGAAACTGTGCACAGATATCGGAAGATAAACAGAAGGGGGAGGGAGCCGCCGCGTTCGGGTGCCGGGAAGCGGTAGCCACTTACACGGGAGAGCGGGCGGGCTCGCGGACGGCACCCGCAAAACAGCAGACTGAGACCGTGAGCCGGGTGCGCGCGCCACCAGGCATCTCGCGGAACACCGGAATCCCGGTGCGCTCACAGGATCCAGACTGAGACCGGGAGATCCGGGAGCGCGCGCGGGGCGGCTGGCGGCTGGCGGCATTAGAAACACAAAGGACAGAGACGCGCCGGCCCTGGAAGTGAGGGCTGGGACGCCGGGTGTGGGGCGCACATCCCGGGTCGCTGCAGGGTTAAGCAGCACCAACAGTAACGGAGTTAAAGTGGCCAGAACATTAGTAGAGAACGGGCCGCAATCCCTCTGTTCTGTGACAGAGGCTGAAATTCGGCCGCTGCTGCTCTGACTCTCAGAAGAGGCACAGCAAACCGCCAGGGAAAGCCGCCATAGAACAAAAGCCTGGAAATACCGGCTCAGAGAGTGCCCATCCCCATCCCCCCTCGCAGGGGACATGGAGACTCTACCCAAACAGGGTTGCCTGAGTATCGGCGCGGCAGGCCCCTCCCCCAGAACACAGAAGGCAGGCTGAAAAATCAAGAAGCCCACAACCCGGGCGCCTGGGTGGCACAGTCATTGAGCGCCTGCCTTCGGCTTAGGGCGTGATCCCGGCGTTCCGGAAAGGAGTCCCTCATCGGGCTCCTCCGCTGGGAGCCTGCTTCTTCCTCTCCCACTCCCCTGCTTCTGTTCCCTCTCTCGCTGGTTGGCTGCCACATAAATAAATAAATAAAATCTTTAAAGAAGAAGCCCACATCCCTAAGATCCCTATAAAACAAGGGGCACGGCCTGGGACCCAGTCAATAATTTGGGCTCTGGAAACCCCGCAACCTCTCATCATCAGAATGACAAGAAGGAGAAGCCCCCCCCAGCAAAGAAAAGACAGTGATTCTGTGGCCTCTGCCACAGAAATAATGGATATGGATGTAACCAAATTATCAGAAATGGAATTCAGAGTAACGATGGTCAAAATGATGAGTAGAATTGAAAAAACTATTAACGAAAAGGTTACTGAGAATATAGAATCCCTAAGGACAGAAATGAGAGCGAATCTGACAGAAATTAAAAATTCTATGAGCCAAATGCAGGCAAAACTAGAGGCTCTGACGGCCAGGGTCGCAGAAGCAGAGGAACGGGTTAGTGAATTGGAGGATGGGTTAATAGAGGAAAAAATGAAAATAGAAGATGGTCTTAAAAAAATCCACGCCCACGAATGTAGGTTACGGGAGATTACTGACTCAATGAAACAATCCAATGTTAGAATCATCGGCATCCCCGAGGGGGTGGGGAAAAACAGAGGTCTAGAAGAGATATTTGAACAAATTGTAGCTGAAAACTTCCCTAATCTAGCAAGGGAAACAAACATTCGTGTCCAAGAGGCAGAGAGGACCCCTCCCAAGCTCAACCACGACAAACCTACGCCACGTCACGTCATAGTGCAATTCGCAAATATTAGATGCAAGGATACAGTATTGAAAGCGGCCAGGGCAAAGAAATTTCTCACGTACCAAGGCAAAAGCATCAGAATTACGTCAGACCTGTCTACACAGACCTGGAATGAGAGAAAGGGTTGGGGGAGCATATTTAAAGCTCTTTCAGAGAAAAACATGCAGCCAAGGATCCTTTATCCAGCAAGGCTGTCATTCAGAATTGATGGAGAAATAAAGACATTTCAGAATCGCCAGTCACTAACCAATTTTGTAACCACGAAACCAGCCCTACAGGAGATATTACGGGGGGTTCTATAAAAGTAAAAAGGCCCCAAGAGTGATACAGAACAGAAAGTCACAGCCAATACAAACAAAGACTTTACTGGCAACATGGCAACATTAAAATCATATCTCTCAGTAATCAGTCTTAATGTAAATGGTTTGAACCATCCCATAAAACGCCACAGGGTTGCAGATTGGATAAAAAGAAATGACCCATCCATTTGCTGTCTACAAGAGACTCATTTCGAACCCAAAGATGCATTCAGACTGAGAGTAATGGGATGGAGTACCATCTTTCACGCAAATGGACCTCAAAAGAAAGCTGGGGTAGCAATTCTCATATCAGATAAATTGGATTTTAAACTACAGACTATAGTTAGAGATGCAGAAGGGCACTATATTATTCTTAAGGGAAGTATTCAACAAGTGGATATGACAATTATAAATATATATGCCCCCAACAGGGGAGCAGCAAGATACACAAGCCAACTCTTAACCAGAATAAAGAGACATATAAATAAAAATACATTAATAGTAGGGGACCTCAACACTCCACTCTCAGAAATAGACAGAACACCCTGGCAAAAACTAAGCAAAGAATCAAAGGCTTTGAATGCCATACTCGACGAGTTGGACCTCATAGATATATATAGAACACTACACCCCAGAACCAAAGAATACTCATTCTATTCTAATGCCCATGGAACATTCTCAAGAATAGACCATGTTCTGGGACACAAAACAGGTCTCAACCGATACCAAAAGATTGAAATTATCCCCTGCATATTCTCAGACCACAACGCTCTGAAATTGGAACTCAACCACAAGGAAAAATTTGGAAGAAACTCAAACACTTGGAGACTAAGAACCATCCTGCTCAGGAATGACTCGATAAACCAGGAAATCAAAAATCAAATTAAACAATTTATGGAGACCAATGAGAATGAAAATACAACAGTCCAAAACCTATGGGATACTGCAAAGGCAGTCCTAAGGGGGAAATACATAGCCATCCAAGCCTCACTCAAAAGAATAGAAAAATCTAAAATGCAGTTTTTATATTCTCACCTCAAGAAGCTGGAACAGCAACAGAGGGACAGGCCTAATCCACGCACGAGGAAGCAGTTGACCAAAATTAGAGCTGAAATCAATCAAGCAGAAACCAGAAGTACAGTAGAGCAGATCAACAGGACTAGAAGCTGGTTCTTTGAGAGAATCAATAAAATTGACAGACCACTGGCAAGACTTATCCAAAAGAAAAGAGAAAGGACCCAGATTATTAAAATTATGAATGAAAAAGGAGAGGTCACGACGAACACCATTGAAATTGGAAGGATTATTAGAAATTTTTATCAACAGCTATATGCCAATAAACTAAGCAATCTGGAAGAGATGGAATCCTTCCTGGAAACCTATAAACTACCAAGATTGAAACCGGAAGAAATTGATTCCTTAAACAGGCCAATTAATTATGAAGAAATTGAGTCAGTGATAAACAACCTTCCAAATAACAAAACTCCAGGCCCGGACGGTTTTCCTGGGGAATTCTACCAAACATTCAAAGAAGAAATAATACCTATTCTCCTAAAGCTATTTCAAAAAATAGAAACAGAAGGAAAGCTACCAAACTCATTCTATGAGGCCAATATTACCTTGATCCCCAAACCAGGCAAAGACCCCCTCAAAAAGGAGAATTACAGACCGATTTCCCTAATGAATATGGACGCCAAAATCCTCAACAAGATACTTGCTAATAGAATCCAACAGTACATTAAAAGGATTATCCATCACGATCAAGTGGGATTCATACCTGGGATGCAAGCGTGGTTCAATATTCGCAAATCAATCAGCGTGATACATCATATCAACAAGAAAAGACTCAGGAACCATATGATCCTCTCAATCGATGCCGAAAAAGCATTTGACAAAATACAGCATCCTTTCCTGATTAAAACCCTTCAGAGTGTAGGAATAGAAGGTACATTTCTCAATCTCATAAAAGCCATCTATGAAAAGCCTACTGCAAATATTATTCTCAATGGGGAAAAGCTGGAAGCCTTTCCCTTAAGATCAGGAACTCGACAAGGATGCCCACTCTCGCCACTATTATTCAACATAGTACTAGAAGTCCTTGCAACAGCAATCAGACGACAAAAAGGGATCAAAGGTATTCAAATTGGCAAAGAAGAAGTCAAAATGTCTCTCTTTGCAGATGACATGATACTCTATATGGAAAACCCAAAAGAAGCCACTCCCAAACTATTAGAAGTTATAGAGCAATTCAGTAACGTGGCGGGATACAAAATCAATGCTCAGAAATCAGTTGCATTTCTATACACGAATAACGAGACCGAAGAAAGAGAAATTAGGGAATCCATCCCATTTACAATAGCACCAAAAACCATACGTTACCTTGGAATTAACTTAACCAGAGACGTAAAGGACCTATATTCTAGAAACTATAAATCACTCTTGAAAGACATTGAGGAAGACATAAAAAGATGGAAAGATATTCCATGCTCATGGATTGGAAGAATTAACATAGTTAAAATGTCCATGCTACCCAGAGCAATCTACACTTTCAATGCTATCCCGATCAAAATACCGAGGACATTTTTCAAAGAACTGGAACAAATAGTCCTTAAATTTGTATGGAAACAGAAAAGGCCCCGAATCTCCAAGGAACTGTTGAAAAGGAAAAACAAAGCTGGGGGCATCACAATGCCGGATTTCGAGCTGTACTACAAAGCTGTGATCACAAAGACAGCATGGTACTGGCACAAAAACAGACACATAGACCAATGGAACAGAATAGAGAGCCCAGAAATGGACCCTCGGCTCTTTGGGCAACTAATATTTGATAAAGCAGGAAAAAACATCCGGTGGGAAAAAGACAGTCTCTTCAATAAATGGTGCTGGGAAAATTGGACAGCTACATGCAAAAGAATGAAACTTGACCACTCTCTCACACCATACACAAAAATAAACTCCAAATGGATGAAAGACCTCGATGTGAGACAGGAATCCATCAAAATTCTAGAGGAGAACATAGGCAGCAACCTCTACGACATCGGCCAAAGCAACCTTTTTCATGACACATCCCCAAAGGCAAGAGAAACAAAAGATAAAATGAATTTATGGGACTTCATCAAGATTAAAAGTTTCTGCACATCCAAGGAAACAGTCAGAAAAACTAAGAGGCAGCCCACGGAATGGGAGAATATATTTGCAAATGACACTACAGATAAAGGACTGGTATCCAAGATCTACAAAGAACTTCTCAAACTCAATACACGAGAAACAAATAAACAAATCAAAAAATGGGCAGAAGATATGAACAGACACTTTTCCAATGAAGACATACAAATGGCTAACAGACACATGAAAAAATGTTCAAAATCATTAGCCATCAAGGAAATTCAAATCAAAACCACACTGAGATACCACCTTACGCCAGTTAGAATGGCAAAAATAGACAAGGCAAGAAACAACAATTGTTGGAGAGGATGTGGAGAAAGGGGATCCCTCCTACATTGTTGGTGGGAATGCAAGTTGGTACAGCCACTCTGGAAAACAGTGTGGAGGTCCCTTAAAAAGTTAAAAATTGAGCTACCCTATGATCCAGCCATTGCACTACTGGGTATTTACCCCAAAGATACAGACGTAGTGAAGAGAAGGGCCATATGCACCCCAATGTTCATAGCAGCAATGTCCACAATAGCTAAATCGTGGAAGGAGCCGAGATGCCCTTCAACAGATGACTGGATTAAGAAGTTGTGGTCCATATATACAATGGAATATTACTCAGCTATCAGAAAGAACGAGTTCTCAACATTTGCTACAACATGGACAGCACTGGAGGAGATGATGCTAAGTGAAATAAGTCAAACAGAGAAAGACAACTATCATATGATTTCTCTCATCTATGGAACATAAGAACTAGGTTGATCGGTAGGGGAAGAAAGGGATAAAGAAAGGGGGGGTAATCAGAAGGGGGAATGAAACATGAGAGACTATGGACTATGAGAAACAAACTGAGGACTTCAGAGGGGAGGGGGGTGGGGGAATGGGATAGACTGGTGATGGGTAGTAAGGAGGGCATGTATTGCATGGTGCACTGGGTGTTATACACAACTAATGAATCATCAAGCCTTACATCGGAAACCGGGGATGTACTGTATGGTGACTAACATAATATAATAAAAAATCATTAAAAAAAAAAAGAAGAATTAGTGGATCTAGCAGTTGAATAATGTATCCTAGACCCTGTTTGCCATACACAGTGTCAGCTTCATTTTAGGGTCTGTATTTCTACATAGTTCTAAAAAGGCAGTTGTATCCATTCCCCTAACATCTGGTGGGAGGCAGTTGCTTCCAGGTACTTTTTCAGAAAATTCAGGAAATTTTTTTTCTGAAATTCTCAACAAACCTCTCCTTGCTTCTCATTGGTCCATATAGTATCACATGCCCATCCTTGAACCAATAACTGCAGCCAGGAAGTGGGATTATGCTGATGAATGTAAACCTGAGCATAAACCTTTCTCTTCCAATGAGGAGTAGATCAGTTTCCCCAAGAGCACATGGTGCCACAGTTGGGATGGAGGGGGAGCCTGGATAATGAGGAAGGAAATAGGGGAGATAGCAAGAGAAAAGGGAACAGATCTTGGGGAAATAACCACAATATCTTCTATGCCTTCCTAGCTATGTAAGGCAAAAGTTTATTTCCTGCTTAAACTATTTTATGTTAAGTTTCTTTCCTGTCTTGAAAAAGCCGTGATTAATTCAACCAGGAGTATCTTGGTACTTGTTTTAGCTGTGCCATTTCCTAGTTGTGTGACTTTGGTCATGTCATATAGGCCACCTATGCCTTAGCTTCTGCTTCTGCAAAATGAAGATTAGTAACATCTGCCTGACAAGGTTGCTGGGAGCTCCAGCGAGATGAGAGATATGAAAGCATCTTGTAACCTATAAAGGGCTAAACAAATGTGAGGGCTCTTTATTAGCAGTAGCTTTGCTGTTGCCACACCCTGGAGATCAAGTTGCTCTCTGTAGTGAGCAAATTAGAGGCTCCCACCTGGCTCAGAAATGCTAAATTGCTAACAACCTCCCTAAGGTTTTATCCTCTTTCTTTTTCATAAGAGACTTCTCTCTGAGCTGCTAAGAGCCAGAGTTGGATTAAATTACCAGGTTTTCTTCACTGCTCTGGAAAAGAACCAAGATGTCTACAGGTCATTCTAGTCAATCCAGAAGCACTTACTAAGCACCTTCTGGTGTCTCCTACTGTGGTAGATATAAATATAACCATAACAACCTGTTAGTGTGGATTATCACAGAGAGAACAGCCCTCCATGCAGCTGGAGATTAGTTAAGCAGCAACCATTGTGCTATCTTCCAGGCATTATGCAAACTCATATCAGTATAAGGACTTTTATGAGTTGACTGTGATAAGAAAGAAAAGCATTGAAGGAAATGATTGTATGGTTAGGAATTTGGCAAGGTGGGTTTTTTAAGTAGACTGCGGACAGTAGATTGCATGATACCCATGAGTCTATTTCCCTCTCCAGGCCCCTAGAGATGAGAAATCTACTTTGAGAAAACAGTAACTTGGTTCAATTTAATAAAAATACTCTCAGGACTCAGAATAATTATGGAGATATGGAGAAAGATTCTTTCTTCCTGCAACTGCACAGAACTGTTAAGAGTTAACTATACTGAATAAACTCAAAGTCTGATGCTGAGCCGTTCTCACCAGGAGAACGTATTCCAAATTTCTTTCTCTCTTGCCTTTCCATTCCAGGGTATATCAGTGAGTGAGGAAAGGGAAGGATCAGGCCTGTGCAGTTGGATAAAAAGTGACCCCCCTCCACACTTTGAGACCCTCTGGTCTAAGATAGTGAGCTTTGAGTACCCAAGGGCCCCCGTTCTCTTCATCCAGTGTTTTCTCCCATTATACCAGAGAAGCTCAAGGGATAAGTAAGTAACTTCTTGGTCCAGAGCCCTAGAGCCAGCACATAAACTTGGAGCCTGTGCTTCTATACAGTTTTCTTTCCCACTGTTCGAGCTGCTTCATGCTCGTTGACATAAACCTCAACAGGGAGTATATGGGAAATATGTATTGCCCTTCTATTATGTTTAGGGCACTATGATAGAACTACCAGATAAATATATACATGCATATATTTATATGTGTGTATCTGTATATATCAAGGTCTTTCATTTTATTAGTGTTCTAAATCTAATTAGGAAGCCAGGATGTATCCTTAAAACGATTTAAAAGATTTAAACACAAAGGAGCATGTGCTTAGTGTCAAATGAGTGATTTAGACCAGAAATTGCAAGTAATTTGTTGCTAATAATGAAGCAAATTTTGTAAATGATTTGTCTTTATAAGATATATTCGAGCAGATTATAAGGATAATAAAGATAGTCACATTTCCATATGCTTTCTTAAGTTGGGGAGAGAGGGTAGAATTGTATCCAGGAGCCAGAAATGAGAAATTGTGCATAAAAATAAGTCACTCTGCATGTAACTTTACTCAGTGTTTCTATGGGGATATGAAGAAAAGGCTGAGAACCATTCATTTATACACAGAACTTTGAAATTTCCTAATATAGACAGTTATTGAAGGCTAGTGATTTTGGATATTTTTGTTAAGAAAATGAAAGTAGAATTGCATTTTGATTGAACTGTAGGATTTAAGCAGACTATAGAGAGATTATGGGGACTAGGAAGAAGGGTTCACTCCAGGCCCTAGAAAAGTCAAGTAATTGTATGATTTAGAGCAAGGGAAACTAACATTGGATAAATAGTTGTTATGTGACAAGGAGTTTGTTAGGTACTTGACATGTATTATTTCATTTAATACTTAGGAGAACCTGAGACAATTGGGATTACTTTCACAGTTTCCCAGATAGGAAACTGATCTCAGGAGAGAAAAAGTAAATTGCCCAAGGTCAGCCAACTAGGAAGTGAGGTAGATTAAATATGGCCACAAATTATTTTCAGCTCCTGTCACCAAGACCACCATACATCTGGAGGTTGAAAGGTCACATGGGAGGCACCCAGGCAAAGCCAGACCTATGAGGTCATGACAAGCCTTCTAGCCCCACAGACTCTCCAGCTGAATGCAGCCCTGTGAGTGAGCTCAGGTGAACCCAGCAGAGGAACTGCCCAGCTGACCCACATAAAGGTGAGACGTTGTAAATTGCTATTGTCCCAACTGCTGTGTTAGGAAGTGATTTGTTACATAGCCCTAGAGAACGGAAACAGCCAAGCTTTGACTTCAGGTCTTCCTTTTTCCAATGCTGGAATTCTTTCCATGACACATACTACTACTTTGTTATTGATAACATAGGAGTATTTGATAAGATAATCTATAAGGCTCCTTTGAATTCTTAATAGAATGATATTCTAGATGCATGGAATTGGAAAATCCAAGGTGTGTTTCGATAACAGGAGGAGGCCAGTCTAAGGAAGAAGGTTGTCATAAAGAGGTAGTAGAAAGAATACCTTATAGTATAGTGATTAAGAACAAAAGCTGGGTTTGAATCCGAGGTCCACCACTCCATAGCTTTGGGCAAGTCACACAACCTCCTCATGTCTTGGTATCCCATTGTGAAAAGGTAATAAAAATAGAAGCTTCCTCCTAGGGTTGTTTAAGAATTAAATGAGATAATGCATGTACTAACTTAGAACAGGTACTGACTCACAGTGAGGACTCACTCTGTGGACACCAAATGGACTAAGGAAGACACCAGAGGCAGAGAGTCCAGCCTGCCCTTGAGGTGAGGGTAATGTCAAAAAGGCAATGTTTTGACTCTGGTTATGATGCTTCCCTGTGGCAATAGCAGGACCCAAGATCCTTCTAAACATTTAAGACTCTTGGAAACTTTTGTGGATGTACTGGTGATTTTTTTTTGGGGGGGGGATCATCATGTTAGAAGCAGAGAAAATTTTCATTATAATCATAGCTGGTATAAGGACTTCTTTTAACGTAAGTCCTTAACATATACATAGTATGTTCAGCTATAAAGTATTCATGTCTTTTTGTTTATCTGATCACTACTCTGCAAATAATTCGGACTCATGGAGTCAGAGTTCTAGTCATTCATTCAGTAAATATTTATGCAGCATTTGCCATGTGCTAGGCTCTTTGCTGGGTCCTAGGGGAAATAATAGTACAGGGAAACCAGAATGGTTTCTGCTCTCATAGAAATTACAGTGGAATGGGGAATTAGAGACAAAGGAGGCAGTTACTGTCCAGGGGGATGAATGTTTTCTGGGGGAAAGTTTAGGATACAGTGGGTGCTTGTAGGAGGTACTTCTGACCCAGACTGAGGAGATAGACCAAATAAGATATATTTCACTTCCTGAAATAAAGTGATCTCAATGGGTATCTGAGAGATAAGTAGAAGTTAGCCAAGATGATGCCTGAAAATTCGCCACAAGTCTAGTTTGCTTAAATGATGGGTTCACCTTCAGGAGTAGTGTAGGGAGTACTGCATAGTTGGGGGTGAAGAGTTCCCTCTGGTATTAGAATTTTATTCCTGACAACAGCTAAGGATAAGATGACAGCAGTTGACTGGGGCCTAGAGGTAACTGAACAGTGATATCGTAAAACTGACCTAGAGAAAACATTTGAATAGGTGACCCAGAGAGACAAAAGACTGGAAAAAGGGTGAGATTAAAGGATAGCTCATATTTCAGGTGGTAAATGTTCAGATAAACAAAGGGTGGTATTAATGGGAAAAACAAGAGTCAGATGACATGGAGTCTGATCTTGGTTTGCCTTTCAGTATGTGGTGTTGGGCAAGAAATATTCCCTCTCTGAGACTAATTACTCCATTTCCAACCTGTATGTGTTAGACTACAGTTGACTCTTAAACAACACAGGTTTGAACAAGCACGGGTCCAACTTACATGCAGATTTTCTTCAATAAATACAGTACAGTACTGTAAATGAATTTTTTCTTCCTTACAATTTTCTTAATAATATTTTTTTCTTTTCTGTAGCTTACTTTATTGTAAGAATACAGTATATAATACATATAATGTACTAAAAATGTATTAATCGACTGTTTATGTTATCAGTAAGGGTTCTGGTGGACAGTAGGCTTTTAGTGGTAAGGCTTTGGGGAAGTCAAAGTTATAGTCAGATTTTTGACTGCATAGGGAATCAGTGCCCCTAAACCCTGCATTGTTCAAGGGTCAACTGTATTTGAGAGGAGACAAGAAAGGAATGCTACAGAACGGAAAGTGAAAGTGGTCAGACTAGCTGAATAGTATTCCAGTTCGGTAACATTGTCATTTGAGCCCCCACCTGGCCAAAGCACAGAGGATTTTAGGATCTGATGTTGAGCAGGTGAAGTCAGTAGTACCAGTTCTATAAAGGGAACTAAGCTTTCTAGATTTGTAGCTCACTCCTCTGATTATTCATTGAATGTTTATGGAGGAAAGCGGACTATGATTTTTACTTAGTCACCTGTCTCTCTCCCTGCTCTTGTCACCCTTCTGCTGTTAAAAGGAACTCAGAGAAGGTATATGAAAAAATGAGCCTAGAGGAGAACAACTGAAAATAAGCTAAGTGATTTCAAGTGGTCACATTTCAGGGCTCAGTGTGGGAATGATCTTTAGAAAACTGTAGTGGACGTCTGTTGTTTTGTGTGGCTGACACCCATCTTTTCATCTTGGGACAGTAGCCTCCCTTCTGTTTGAACACTGATTCCCCCACTCTAATCATGTGGTTCCCATAGGGGCTAGATATCATATTATCCTTTACCCTTGGCACAGAGGTGATGTGTCACTCAAGCCAGGGCAAAGGGAGATTTTGCAAATTGGGATTAAGAGAAGGGGGTTCAGGCCTTCTTAGATGGTGAAACTGTGAGATGGAGTCAGAAGCCAGTGGTAGCCATGTCCTTTGCTGCACAACAAAGGCTGACAAGAAAGGAAGGCTGGGCAGATGGGGGCAAGAGTAGGGTGGATGGAAGGGGAAGGAGAACGAGGGTGCAGATTACCCGTGACGTTATTGTGCCTGTTTCCATTTGTCCTGAAGACACAGCTACAACTTTCCCCTTGTTACATGAGCGAATAAATTTGCCTTTTGACATTTTTTGGGTTTCTAGCCCTCAAAACTAAAAAAGTATTGTTTGACCCAGAAATCTTTGTTTTCTGTTGGCAGTGACTCCTTACTGCATTCAGAGATAAGGCTATTTTTGGTTCTGGGCCCCTCATAGGTCCAGCTTCCCTGAAACAGCCCCTTACTTCTCCTGCTTAGTATTTTTACAGTTTACTAAGTGGTACTTTTATTTATTTATTTATTTATTTATTTATTTATTTATTTATTTATATTATGTTAGTCACCATACAGTACATCCCTGGTTTCTGATGTAAAGTTCGATGATTCATTAGTTGCATATAACACCCAGTGCACCATGCAATACGTGCCCTCCTTACTACCCATCACCAGTCACTAAGTGGTACTTTTAAATTATTTCTCATGGGGCACCTGGGTGGCTCAGTCAGTTAAGCGTCTGACTCTTGATTTCAGCTCAGGTCGTACTCTCAGGGTCGTCAGATTGGGCCCCACATCAGGCTCTGTGCTGGGCATGGAGCCTGCTTTAGATTCTCTCTCTCCCTCTGCCCCTCACCCCTCCCGCACTTGCCCACGCGCTCTCCCTCTCTCTCTCTTAAAAAAAAAAAAATTGCTTCTTACAAGGACCCTTCATGGTAGACAGAATGTTTTGCATCAGGGATACCAGGGATGACCTGCTGAAAGTCACATGGTACATAAGAGGTAGAACAAGGTCTCGAATTCAGGATGTTCAATAAGTACCACTGAGCCTATGCTAGAGCCAGGTACCATTCTCGGGCCCAGTGTCTAGTGTTGAACAAGACAGTCCCCGCTGTCATGAAGCTGATAAAACCGTGTGAATACAGACCAGTAAACAGGTAATTAGAATAAAGGGTGGTAAATGTAAACATAGGGGGAGTACAGGGTCCTTCTGAAGCAGGTGTGAGTGGCCCTGAACCCGATCTGAGTTAGGAAAAGCTCCACAGCAGGGTCACTGCCCTGTCTGTGAATATGGTACCTGTCTGTGACTCAGAAAAAAAGGTGCCCTTTCCTCAAAATACTTAACTGCTAACTGCCAGAGAATTGTGCAAAAAATACAGAAATCTGTAATATCTATGCTGCAATTGGCACACCCTAGTTATGTGCAGTGTGCAACCCGCACAACTGTGTGTGGCATCCTGCTTCCCAGACGAAATAATATTTAAGCTGAAATCTAAAGGGCAAAAGTGAGTTAGCAGACTCCCTACCCGTAGGCCCCTGGCATGTCCTAGAATTGGGTCTGCTGCCAAACAGGCCATTATTTATTTAGGCTGCATGGCCCTCCTGTGGCTGCTCTTGTGTCCTCATGGACACTTCACCCTTTCCCTTCACTTTAGCCTGGTCTCCCAGGGAACCCAGAGCACTTTCTCCCGGCAGGTCATACAATCTCCCTAGACCTGCTTGTCTTCCAGAGACTAGGTTGAGAGTTTGTGTCTCTGGACCGTAGCCCTCAGTGGTGCCTAGTTCAAAAAGGAAGAAACCCCAAGAGAAAACCTGATCCTCTCTGGGAGGGGCTAGCTAGCCTGGAAGGTACAGTATCTGAAGGCCTGTGGGTTATGGAGCCTTCTCCTGATTGGCTGCTAATTATGCCATCCCCTTGACTGCAGTTTTTTGTTTTTGATTTTTAACTGTGGTGCTTAGCTCCATAGGAAAATAAGTGAGAAGGGAGCATGGAACCCTGTTGCTCTGAGAATCCTAAAATATTAGACCTGAAAGAAATCCCATGGTATGCTCCCCCCCACCCAGCATTCTTACCTAAGTGAACATAAACAGCAAATGCAGACTTAAATGGGAGTAGAAATGGCTTGTTTTTATAAGAGAAATGGAAGGGTTCAGTAAAGAACACGGATAGCTCCATATTCCTGGCTTTGGTAACATTGGGGGTTCATGTGTTGCTGGAATGTATATAAATATTAGATATTTTAGAACCAGCTGACAGGGGAACTATTTTCCTTCCCAGATCATCTGCACCTCTATATAAAGATAGAACAGAGTCACATTTCGATGCCCTGGATGTCTTGATCATGAATTTAGCTCCACTTTAGAGATGTTACTAGTCCCCATTCCTACACTCGACCGCTTATCATAATGCTTGTTATATTGTGTTATGTTGTTACTTTAGGTATCTTATATTATATTATATTGTATTATGTTATATTATATTATTCCTGGGCTCACTGGAAATTCTTTTCATTCTACACCCCCTCCCTTTCATGCCTCTCTGCAGACTCTTCAAAGATTAATTTATGGAAGCTGTTAAAATCTTAGACTGTTCAAGTGGAAGAACATTAAAGAATGTCTGGCCTAGTTCTGCAGATCACAGCTAAGGAGCACAGGCCCAGAGGGGCACTGAATGACAAAGGTCAGCCAAGGAGTTAGAAACAGAGCTTTGATGTCAGGCCTGGCATTCTTTCCACCACTGACACTATCTCTCTTGCCAGGTGATTAAGTTGGGATGAATTTTGGCATGGTTCTGTAAAGCCCACTGTCTTATCTTTCTAGCTATAAATCCCTTTTCCCCAGTTCCTTCCTCTTTCCTCCCTTGTCTCTCTCAAATTTTGAGTCTGATCCAGGAGCCGCAACAGGTGTTGGGCCTGCCTCTAGGCGAATCCTGAATCTTGGCTGGCAGGCTCCTGGGGGTGGAGCATGCCCTTGTGCCACCCAGTAGGCTGCCAGATCCATTTCAAGGTCTCTCTGGTAACTTCCAAGGCCAATGCTACTAAAAGGCTCCTTTGTCCTTGGAGTATCCAGTGATTAGCATGAGGAAAGTCTTAAGTCTCCTCTGGGCAACCCAAAGGTGAGGGATATTTTATTGCTAACCTGCCTTGAGCTTCCTAAGGATTTTTTCTTTTGTACTAAGCTTGACACAGTATTAATATACAATAGAGGCTATTAAAACATGCCTATTGTTGACAATAATGGTAATAAAAACTCACCCAATTATTTGAAACCTTCCCAGATGCAGTCATTCCACCAGAGAGGGCAGAGGTACTACGGTGCTGAGTGCAATACCTTTTACAGGCCCCATAAATATTTGTCATAAATATGCAAAATAAGCCTCAGTTTGAACTGAAGTTATGCCCATTTTTTGAATTCACGCAGGTGTGGGCATGTCCGGTGTGGCAGGCACGGGAGTGCACTGCTCAGATTTCCCACACAGCGAGCCTGCTGGGAGGAGTGTAGTTAGGCGACAGCCTCTAGCTGTAGCACCTTTGGAATCTACCGCAGTGTTTACACAATGAACGTGCTCTTCCTGTCCTTGTCTCTGTCAGTGACAAGCATTGCCGATGTGCTAGAGCCAAGTCTTTCCTGCCCAACATGGGGCTCCTCTAATGGGCAGTCTTTGCCCTGCAGCTCTCCCCATTAGCCCGGCTGAGACTTTTTCTCAGAGCTGCTGCATCATCATCATCATCATCATCATCATCATCATCATCTTCATCATCATTTTCTTGGCCAATCCTCCTTCCTTCCCCCCTCCCTTCACAGGTGTCAGAACTGCATTGCAGTCTGAGGCTCTCTGTTCCCTCTCCCCTTTATCCTTTACAGGTGTTTCTCCCACTCAATCTCTTGCACTTCTCACTCCATCTTGACATCTGCTTCTTGGAGGACCCAAGTAGGCACTTCCAATCTAGTTGGTTCAACTCACGAAAAGTCTGTTTTTCATGAGGGTTTTAGGTCTCTCCTGCGAGGGAACTTATCCTAAGGAAAGTGAGGAGATAGGCAGTGTGGGTCCAGAATAGACTTTTCAAAATCGAAGAGGAATGAGTCTAAGTTCAACATATCATAGACTAGGGGCGCCTGGGTGGCACAGCGGTTAAGCGTCTGCCTTCGGCTCAGGGCGTGATCCCAGCGTTATGGGATGGAGCCCCACATCAGGCTCTTCCGCTATGAGCCTGCTTCTTCCTCTCCCACTCCCCCTGCTTGTGTTCCCTGTCTCGCTGGCTGTCTCTATCTCTGTCAAATAAATAAATAAAATCTTTAAAAAAAAAAAAACATATCATAGACTAGTTTCCTGGCCTCGATGCAGCTCTACCCCTACCCCAACCATTGGCACATGCTTAGTGATTTTTGGCGGGGAGTGGGGGTGAGGAAGAATCAGCAAAATATTGAAAAGCTGCTTTACTAAAAACTCTGAGTCAAAGGGCATCAATAATACTTAATGGGAGCCCATGTGACGAAGTATAGCATGATAAGTGGAGGAACGTATTCTCTCCTCTGCACAATCTGTATAACAGGGTCTCTGTACTGTGGACTCCTGAAGGGTTAATGTCACCTGGCATCTCAACAACGCGGCATGTGAGAGTCACTCTCTGGGTCTCCCAGAAATGAAGAAGAACATTTCTCCAGGAGCTAGGATAACTTCGTCAAGAGGTAGAGGCAAGAGCTTGCAAAACTATATACAAATTTGAGTCCCAGAGTAACAGAGCTGAGAGGAACTATAGAGATCATCTAGTCTGCTAATTCTCAAAGGCCTGGGGAAGGGGAAGGAGTGCTACAGATGAAATATAAATGTGCGGTAGGTTAAAGAAGAGAGAAATTGATTTGACGCAAGAAGGTTTTCAATAAAAGTAAGGGGATGAGCAGATGAATTAACCATCTAGGTCAAATGGCTAATAACTGGAGGAGCTAAGACGAGAAGCATGACTTCCTGGCTTCTTGTGTACGGTCATATGGGACTTTAGCTGTTACTTTTTTTTTTTTTTTTAAAGATTTTATTTATTTATTTGACAGAGAAAGAGACAGCCAGCGAGAGAGGGAACACAAGCAGGGGGAGTGGGAGAGGAAGAAGCAGGCTCATAGCAGAGGAGCCTGATGTGGGGCTCGATCCCATAACGCCGGGATCACGCCCTGAGCCGAAGGCAGGCGCTTAACTGCTGTGCCACCCAGGCGCCCCTAGCTGTTACTTTTATAACGTGGTGGCTGTGAGCAGATTACTCAGAATGGAAAGAATTTTGGGGTCATGGTGTATATTTTGTCTGTATGTTCCTGCTCCTGGGAGAGGGGCAGAGTGGATGTGCCTTTTGAATGCAACTGGGTGACTCTAA
>NW_024424008.1:9316443-9337728 GCF_017311325.1 Ursus maritimus
TCCTGGAGTGTGGTTTTCATTATTTTTATATCCTCAGCCTCACAAATCAGCTGGGGCAGAGATGCCGACAGAAAGGCCTAATGGAAGGAATATATTTGTTTCTAATTTAGAGTAAGAATGACCACACCCCACAGATCAAAATCTGTGGAAACTTCCACCGCTCTGCTGCACTGTGTTGAACAGCATTTCCAAAAGAGTTCTTTTTTTTTTTTTTTAAGATTTTTTATTTATTTGACACAGAGAGAGACAGAGCCAGCGAGAGAGGGAACACAAGCAGGGGGAGTGGGAGAGGAAGAAGCAGGCTTCCAGCAGAGGAGCCTGATGTGGGGCTCGATCCCAGAACGCCGGGATCACGCCCTGAGCTGAAGGCAGACGCTTAACGACTGAGCCACCCAGGCGCCCCCCAAAAGAGTTCTAATATGCTCCTGAGAAGGGATTCCATATCAATACTTTGGGGAAATGTTCCATGTTTTATCCCTGTCTTGGAGACTGATGTTGCTTATAGAAAAGCCTCTGAAGAGCTCTGCAGAAGATGTCTATTTAACCTTAATCAGATGTTTTGCAAACTTGCTTACTGATAGAAACTTTTATTCATGGAATATCTGTTCTGTACAGAACAGACTTGGGGAATGCTGAGGTAAAGACTACTGACCGGGAACAGAGGAGGTCTGGGTTGTGGTCCTGGCTCTGCCACTAACTTGCATGTTTCATCATCTTTGGACTACAGTTTCCTCATTTGCAAAAGGAGAGGTTTGAAATCAATGATCTAGAAAGAAACAAAGGACTACCATTTATTGCACATTGACTCTGTGCCATGCACTGGCATGCCATCAGGGTCCTGACCTTAGAAGGGCCCCATGCTTGGTTTAATCAGCCATCACCATCTGCTATCACCATCTTAACATTCTTCATAATATTTAAACAAGGAGTGGGGTGCCTGGGTGGCTCAGTCGTTAAGCGTCTGCCTTCAGCTCAGGGCGTGATCCCAGCATTCTGGGATCGAGGAAGCCTGCTTCTCCCTCTCCCACTCCTCGTGCTTGTGTTCCCTCTCTCGCTGCCTCTCTCTCTGTCAAATAACTAAAATCTTTTAAAAAAATAAAAATAAACAAGGAGCTCTGCATTTTCATTCTGCACTAGGCCCCACAAATTACGTAGCTGATCCTGTGAGTGTGTATGTGTGTTTTTAGAGAGAGAAAGAGAGACATTATCTCTAATATTATCTCTCATCTTCACATCAGTCTAGTGAGAATGTATGTGTATTATTATTTGTGATACACAGATGTGGAAGCTGAGGTTGAAAGAGGTCAAATAAATTACTCAAGTTCACATGGGGAGTGAATAGGGAGCCAGGATTCCAAGCTAGTCCACTGAGTTCTGAAGCTCTTGCTTTTCCCACTAGACCAGCTGCCAGTGCAAACATTCTATAATTCTAAGATTCTTTTGTTCTTCCAACTACTAGTAGGTCTGTCTCACTATTCCAGTAACAGAACTGCATTGATACCATTTGTTGTCTGAGTAGCTATCTGACTAAATGAATTAGGGAGTCATGGACTAGATGTCAGTGAACACATGGCTAAGTGGCAGGGAGTGAGTGGCTATAGAATTTAGACAGACATGGAGTCCAACAAACCTGGTTCTGCCATTTACTAGCCACGTGACCTAGGGCGGCCCATGTACTTCTCTGTCTCAGTCCACCTCGTAAGTCATTGTGAGGATTCAGTGAAATAATGCATTGCCTAACACATGATAATCTCTCAAGAGATTATTACTATCTTTTTATTAACCACACTAGACTTGCTATTGTGCTATCAGAACACCAACTATTAGAATCATTTGTTCAATAACAAATGCAAGAACATTAGATTTCTTTACTTTTTTCTAAATCAAGTCAAATTTTAATTTCTCTAATTCAAATCAAATTAAATTTAGCTTCCCTCTCACCTACCGGGTTGGTGGGATATAAAATTTCAGAGCTTTTGTGGGGATGCAAAAATCTCAGGCCTCGACCAACCTGGAAAACCTGGGCAAGTGTCTTCAGCCCATTGTAGTCGTGGCTCATTATCCAAGCAGGTGAGCTGCAGTTGGACGTATCTGGCCCAGTTGCTCAAGTCATCTACTCCTATTCTATACCTGGCCACCAAGAGATTCTGCATGGCTCCCAAAGCCGTGGCTTTGTCTATTCCTAGGTGTCCTTGTAGTCATCACTGCCGGAGATACTGGGAAAAAGCCAAGTGTGGGCCCTACCACCCCTCCATCCTCCTGGCTTTGCTTCCCCTTCCCAAACAATCCAGCTTTGTTCCTTCAAGAATGTATAGATTGAAAACAGGGACTTCTAAATGTGTTCCCCTGAGGTAAAGAAAGCCTCCCAACCTACAAAGGACTAACTTCCAAAAAGGGTATAGAGGAAAATTTTCTTTTTACTAAGTCCACAGCAGGAAAAAAAATTTTAATTGATTAATTCATTCAATTATACCAAGTTCTCAAGCTTTTTCATCTTCTGTGAAGACTCCTATAACCTGTTTCTCCCTTGGCCACTATATTTCACATCGAAGCCTGTATGTCTTATCTTTACTGCCAACTGGGGAAGTAGAGGGGTTTGGGGAAAGGACAACACTAGACAGATTATGTTGCTGATTCTCGCCATTTCTGGGTGAGAAATTTCACAACCAACTGTTTGGGATTCCACATTTCAGATCTTCTGAACTGCTTGGGAACAATGAGCGGTGGGTGGAAAAGACACCGGCTTTGGAAGCCTTGATTTGTGGGAGCACATTTATATGTAATGGCACAGAGGCTTGGTAATGGGGTGTTGCAACAGGTTAGGACACTGATGTCCATGGGACAGGTAAATGGACAGGAAGTGCTG
The DNA here is from genome assembly GCF_017311325.1 of Ursus maritimus. Taxonomy (NCBI): domain Eukaryota; kingdom Metazoa; phylum Chordata; class Mammalia; order Carnivora; family Ursidae; genus Ursus; species Ursus maritimus. Next base: position 9,319,310 of record NW_024424008.1, read on the forward strand.
GGTCATTGAGAAAACAATGTTTTCCCCTAGTGCGCATGGTTATGCTAGGTGTCTGCCAAGTGAAGAGCAAAATTAGAAGTTTGCCGTAACATAGCAACAGAGCTATAGACCTGTCGTACTGGGCCCTCTAGTGGCTAGTTCGTATTCAATGACCATAATGCTGCTTTCTCTAGTTCTCTAGTTCCTACTCAATGAACTGCCGGTCTCCATCACTGTCTTGTCTTCTTTTTGGTTTTGTTAGAACCACTAGCTGTCTCCATCTATATTCTGTCCTCTCATTCCTCTATCATTGCTGGCTCAGAGCTAGGGCACAGATCTTGAGGGAAAAATTGGTTCCTTTAGAAACAGACCAAGATGGAGAGTGGCATGCGGGTTTTGAGGGGGAGTACCCCAGTAAGGAAGTAGGAGTGGGCAGAGGGAGAAGCTAACTCACAGTGTGGTTGCAGCTGAAACCTCAGCTGCTCCTAACGGGGAGTTCTGGAGTTGAGATGGCACCTGAGTTGTCCCAAATTGAGCCGTGGAACCAGACCTTTGTATCCCTGCATCGATCTGTCATTGGTTGTGAGCTCCCTCCAGGAGGGGTTCTAGCCTTGGGTGAGAGATTTACTTGCGACCCAGGGGAGCGTACAGTGAGGTAGCTGGGAGCCGTCAGCAGCTCACATTCCCAGTAGCTGGGTGGTGTGAAAGATCTGGGCAGAGCACCACTGTATCCACTCCTGGGAGTTTGCTTTCACATTCATGGGCTCCCTGAGCACTTTGTTCCTCTCTTTTGTCAGTTTTCCCTCAAAACGGGGAGGAAAAGGCCAGAAATGAAAAGTCAGGAGTCAGAGATTCTAGCAAAGACTCCTGTTGCACGACCTTAAGGTGTCACCTAAATTATCGTAGCCTCAGGGCTAGGGAGAGAGTTCAACAACGATGCTTCACCATTTAAATTTTATGAAGTGCTCTCTCATTCACTTTTAATTGAATCCACTGGGCCAAACTCAATCAAATGAGATAATGGAGATGGAAATAGTTTGAAAGATTGGAAGCACCATACACATGTGAGAGATTATGTAGCGCGATACTCATCATAATGTTGATTCGTTCTCAAATTTATTAAGCATCTACTTTGTGCTGAGCTTTCTCCTAGTTGATGGAGGCATAGAGATACATTAGGCATGGTCCCTGCCTGTACCTTTGCATTGTTTTTAGGAGGGGAAGAGACATGCCAAGAGAGTACAATGTGGTAAAACTTATAGAACCATGACCAGGGTGGTAAGATTAGTGAAAGAAGCCTCAGTTTGTGTGGAGGAGGGGCATAGATGGGTTCAATGTAAGGCTGCACAGAAATAGAACATTTTTATAGGTAGAAAAACTGAAGTGGGTGAGCTGATCCTTGCCCCTACGAAGGCAGGGACTATGCCTACCGTATTTGCTGCTGTGTTCTTAGTACCAAACACATTGCTTACATCCAGGTACTTAATTAATATTTGTTGAATGAATGAATAAGTGACAAACCAAGAGCAGAATTGTAAGCCTGTAGCTGCCCCACAGAGCTCTTTTCAGATGTATTTAAATAATCCCATCCTCTTCTGACTAAGGGAGGTACAGCAATGATTCACATTAGATGCTTTCTCGAGATTAAACCCTTCTAATCTCCCAGCAGATTCTGTGGCTAGTCTCTCTGTTCTCCTTGTCCCCAGTGTTTAGAGTCAGTGCTGTAGGGACTCAGGGACCCTCACCCAAGAGCTGTCCCAATTGGCTTATTATTCCCATAGGATTGTGACAATGTCCTCTCTTCTCCTTTGTGGCATCTTGGTTGGGGATGGAAGGAGCTGGGCAGGGATGAAATTGTGACTGCTCTATTTCTTCCCTGAAGGGGAACAGGGAGGCCAGCCACAGTCTGTTGGGAGATTAGGAGGGTTTAGGTTTAAGACAGCCATCGAATGTGACTCTCAAAAGAACCAGCTACAGTGGGGAAAAACATGGGCTTTGAATGCAGGCAAACCTGTGTTAACATCTAGACAACCTCACATGTTGAGTGAACGTTAAAGAAGCTATTTCACCTCTGAGCTTCTGTTTCCTTATGAAACGGCGATTAAAAACAGTTAAGAGCTTTTGGAAAAAGTGAAACAAGGTAACATGCAAATTCCCAGCACAGTGCCTAGCAGAGGTTGATTGCTCATCAAGAACCAGTTTTTCTTCCTTTTTTCTTTCCTGGTCATTAACTTCTGACTTTCCTGTTCCCCAGGAGCTCATTCTCTGTCAGTGTTTAACCACTGCTGCAGATGGGTTCTCTGATTTCATCCAGGCAGATCGTATTCTTGGTTTCTTAATGGCGCCTGAAAGAGGATTCTTTTTCCTACACGAGGTTGGCTGAAAGCCTTGCTTGGTCTATTTCCCTTATGCTTAAACCAGTATCTTGGACATTACCGGTCTAGGGAGAGATGAGACAAGACTCACCAATGCCAGAAAAAAAATGATCAAAGGTCATACTGCCTGGACAGGGTTAGTTACACCTGCAAGGCTTCAAAACATGGTCAGAGTAACAGTACCTCGTTCTCCTTGATAAGGCTGTACATTGTTGTCGTTGTTGTTGTTGTTGTTTTGTTGTTCAAGGCCAGTCCTGGGGGAAAGAGTGAGGAGGGTAGGGTGAAGACCATTAGCTGTCCTCCAAAATCCATGCATCCCTCCCATAGTAATAGAGATGTGGCTGGGATGTGACTGCCCAGATAGGAAGCTCATTTGCCAGCTCGCCTTGCAGCGTGGTCACATTACTAAGCCCTTGTCAGTGGATGTGAGCAGAAGGGATGTGTGCAGCTTTTGCCTTGCTTGCTTAAGCGTACATCTGTGGCCCTGGAATTCCGTTCTTTCTCTCTCCTCACTAACTAGAAATGCCCCAAGCAGAGTGAACTTGGAAGCTGCATGTTGAAGATGGCGGTCATTATCCTTAGTCCCCGAATGACTGAGTAGAGCAGAGCCATTCGCCTACTCGAAATGCTTGGACCATACTACATTGGGCCTCCTATTCAAATCCTTAAAGTTCTTCCAAATCCTTCTTCAAATCTCCAGGAAACATCCACAAATGCTTCTCTCTCCTCTTCTTGACTGTGACTTGTAATATCTGTTCCCCACATTTTCTGGTACTTAACTACATCGTTTCCTATGTGGTTCTGTTTGGTGTCACCTTGTTCTGTTCTTTATTTGGTGTGTGCTTCTTGTCTGTTAAGCAGGAGATCCTAAGATGTGACACCTTTGCTTTTACTCCTGTTTGCCCAACAGCACATCTGTAGTGGACGCTGATGGAGCCCGAAGAGGCTCCCTGCCCCAGCTGCTGCGGGTGTTGGCTGCCATCAGTTTGGAGCTGCTCCCTCTTCCAGAGATTTGGCCTCAGCCAAATGTGAGCACGCCTGGGAGGTTAAGTACCCCCTCTAGCAGCCAGCAGCCAATGATGTGGGACACGGGGCAGAAAATGATAGCCACAAAAGGTGGGGCAATTCTGTGATGAATACCGAGCTTCAGAACCTGCCCTAGGAGCCAGGCTGTTGCAAACCTCCAACCCAGACAACTTCGTTGCTTAGCTTTCTTCCTGTGCTGTGCTAGCCTGCAGTGGCTCACGGGTGCCACCTTGTCTCCAGAGAATTGCCCTCAGCGGATGAGATCCTCCTTACAATCCTCCTCTTGTCCCCCCTCCCCACCAAAGCGGCCCACAACCAATGCCTCGCTGATATGGGGGCATAAAAGACCAGCCCCTGGCCTCAAGGGGGTGTAATCCTGCGGTGGGGTTTGTGCCCCAGCCATGTAGACCAGTTCCCTGTGGATCAGGCCAGGGCTAGACATGACCCGAGACACACTTTGTTCTTTCTCCCTTGCAGGTTTTTCCTGAAAAGTGCCCCATCAACAAATGCCTGTCTCAAACTCTGTTTCTAGGGAACCCAGCCTCAAGCTATTGGCATCAGTGCCCTGCTATCATTTCCCCAGATCACTTTCCCATTCATTTCTAGGGACTATTCAGATCCACACCCTGGGTCGGGTGTACCTTGGAGCCAAGACTGGGTTGAAGGTGGTGCAGCGGTTAGATGAAGACCCGGTGGGCTCTGCTGAAGTCATTATAAGGAATACCTACTAATTAGGGTTGTTATGAAGGTATTAAGAGCTAAATGAGTTAATGTATATAAAATGCTTAGAACACTAGCTGACATCTAGTAAATGCTCTTAAGTGTTAGGGCAGGGTTTCTTTGATCTTCTTGGATCTTTTTTACTCATGCATCCCAAGAGTGCCAAGATGCGTGCTTTGCACATAGTAGGCCCTCAGTAAATATTTGTTGAATGAACGCTTACTGAGGTTTTGCTTTGAGGGCTCAACGTGATGTGCTGGGATCTGGCCAGCAGAGGGCAGAACCAGTGCAGATAAAAGATCCTGTGCCTCCAGGAGGAAGTGCCACTGAACTCCGGACAGTGGGTGTGGGGTAGAACTGGGGGAGGGGAGTAATGAGGTATATTGAGCTCCTACTTGTGAATTCAGACCAATAAGTAGCTCTAGGCCCTGGAGTTGCCCTGGTGTCTGTAGCTCTTCTTCTGACCTTGTGACTGACTACTCCACGCTCCCCTCAATAAATCCCCTTTTGTGTTAATGCTAATATACATTGGGTTTCTGCAACTTGCAAGCAAAAGAATTTATATTATTTTATTATTAATCCCTGTTAAGTGTAAGGACTGTGTGAAAGGGAGCCACTTCCATGGGTAGGGCCACTGAAGTCCCAGGGATGCCACACTGGGCCTGCTTCCTGCTCAATTTCCCAGCCAACCACTGTCTTTAAGAATGTGTTTTCACCACATTTCTACCCCCAAGCTTCCTTCGTCTTGTTCTCCTCTTTTACTTCACCCATTTAGATCAGTCCTCTTTCAAAGTCCAGTTCAAATTCTACCTTTCTCTGAGTCCTCTAAATCTACTCAATCTCATTTCTTAGAACCCTTTTAGCCTGACCATTCCTATACTTAATTGCATTTCCTGTTTTATTTGGGAGTTTGGGCTGGGTGGTCTCTAAAGTCCCATTCAGTTGCAGATTTCTGAATCTGTTGTCTTTCCGTATGTCAAATCTTCCAAAGCAGGTCTTCGCCTTCTCCTTCAAGAAGAGCTAGGGAAAGGCTTGAACACAAAGGGGGGGATGCTCAGCACAGATTTAGAGGGAGTGAACACAACTCACTGCTCATGGGAGTGAATGTGTTCTGTGATCCTTCATTCAAGAAACACAGGCATTTATTTTTATTTTTTCAAAGTGGAAATAGATTCCCCCACCCCTTATTATACAAGCAACATACTCATGGTCAAATAAATCAAATATTACATAAATTTTTTAAGTAGAAAGGGAAAATCACCCACAATCCTTCTCTTCAGAGATAATGGCAATTAAAATATTCTTTTAGAGTTTTTGAAATATACAAATATGCATGTTTCAATAGGGCCTTCTGGAGACCCCATGTAGATCCCTTAAATAGAATCAAACAGAACAGTGGGAGGTTCCAGCCTGAGATTTGTAGCTTGTAGGGTAGTCAATTACCACATTGCACATATGAGACTGAACCATAGGAAAACTACTGATCGTCAGCTGCTTTTTTTTTTCTTTTTTCTTTTTTTTTTAAATTTATTCGACAGAGACAGAGACAGCCAGCGAGAGAGGAACACAAGCAGGGGGAGTGGGAGAGGAAGAAGCAGGCTCATAGCAGAGGAGCCTGATGTGGGGCTCGATCCCACAGCACCCGGATCACGCCCTGAGCCGAAGGCAGACGCCCAACCGCTGTGCCACCCAGGTGCCCCCGTCAGCTGCTTTTTGACCTACAAACACAATTTTATGATTTAACCTAATGTCTGTGAAGTCCAGAATGTCAGAACTGATAGAGCCCTTAGAAACTTTCAAGTCTAACTATTTCATTGTGCTGAAGAGGAAAAAGGATCAGAGAGAGAAGCAACCAGCACATTCATATACCAGAATCTTTCCACTGAACCAGGTACCTGTTTCGCATACTCTCCTTTGAATTTGATAATCTTCTAGATGTGATAATAATCTTCTAGAAGCAGATTTTAGTTTGGTATCAGAAAACTCACAGAATTTCATCAAATCAGAAGATGCTATATTAGAGGGTATGACTGGAGATGTGGCTAGGAAGGGTGCCGTGACCGGGCCGGAGAGGCCCATGACCCATGGAGCTAAAACATGTCAACATTCAGGCCCTGCAATGCACGGCTCCTTAGGGTCTTAGGAGGGGTCCTAGTAATGTATTCACATGGTCACATGTGTTGGTAATATTTGCAAAAGCAGGGTATTTTTTAATTCTTTTTCTTAAGGAGGGCCCCCAGAGTTATAGACGTTTCAGCCCTGGAACCTGTCCTGTGTGGTGCAGTTTTGAAAAGCACGAGGCAAGGAAACCAGAGTTCCTAGTTCTAGCAGTGGCCCTGCGCTGGCCCAAATGGCCAGAATGGTACTTACTTTGCTTCCCTCGCAGGGGGTAAAATCACAAACATTAAATGTCTTAGAACACATAAAATGTGAACAAATATAAATAAGTCACGTTACTTAGATTCTTATCTGTGATATGGGATCATCACTGCTGCTTCTTTCTCATGGTTGTTGAAGATAGCACATCAAAAAATGTGTCCTCAGGAGTGCCTGGGTAGCTCAGTTGGTTAAGGGTCTGCCCTCATCCCAGGTCATGATCCCGGAGTCCCAGGATCAAGTCCTGCATTGGGCTCCCAGCTAAGTGGGGAGTCTGCTTCTCCTTCTCCCTCTGCCCCTCCCCCTGCTTGTGCTCTCTCTTTCAAATAAATAAAATCTTTCTTAAAAAATGTGTCCTCAATGCATCTTCCTGTTTCATCTCCCTCTGCTACAACTTCCTCTTCTCCTTCCTCCAGCCTCTTGCCCCTAACCCCCAGTACTCTAGCCACTGGGCCAGTCATTGGTTATTATCTCTTGCTACTTCTATATATTTGTCCATGGGGCTCCCACTGTCTATAAAGTCTACCTTTACTGGGAAAAAAAATCTTTATCCATAAGGCCCAGGTCTGCCAGCCCCTCTCCTCCCACCCTAATGATGACCTCCCTTAGGACTGTTTCTTGTTGATCTTACAGATGGGGACACTGAGGCCTGATGTGGTCCATCACTGAGTTCTGGTGTTGTGATATGCTGCCATTCGCAGCCCCCAGCATTAGATCATAGACACACGGTTCTTGATGTACACGTGATAGGGGTCACTGCGCTTGTCCACTTTGCGTGAGCGGGTATATCCCAGGATGAGGCTGCCCACAGTGGCAGCAAATAGAAACATGACGAAGAGAATGTACATGTAGGAGTTGTCATCACGGCCAGGTAGGCTGGCCCGCCGCTCCTCAGGCAGGTTGTCTGGCCCTGGCCGGCAGAGCAAGTTGCTGTGAAGAGTAGCATTTAGAGCCTTCAGCACCGCGTGCAGGCTCTCATACCAGGTCTCAGTGCCGTTGGTGGTCTCCATAGCAACAGGGACGCAAGTGGCCAAAGAACTGGAGGACGCTCTGCTGGTGACAGAAAAGAGAGAGGGGATGGCTTCTGTCACCTGCAGCTTGAATTCCCTCCCGACCGCTTCAGACCCCAGCTAAAATCCCAACATCACAGTTTATTCTACCTACTTGTTTACTGGTCTGTCTTCTCCATTAGACTATAAGGTAATGAAGGCAGGGACTGTGTCTGTTTTACTAACTGCTACATACAAGCACTTGAGACAGCACTCAATAGCCGCTCAGTATATACTCGTGGCATAATGCCTTCCTTGACCACTGTAAGCCATATTAATCTTTTTTTTTTTTTTTTTTGGATTCTATGAATCACTGAGATTTAGGCTACCAGGACATTTGGGGTTATTTACTCTAACTCCTTCCATTTTATACACAGGGAAACCGAGACCCAGAGAGAATTAAGTGGCCTGTCCATGATCAGAGAATATTGGAAGGAGAGCCAAGACAGAGTCCCTTTCTGTGATGGCTGGCTTGGAGCTCCTTTGGCTCCTGGGCCAGCTCTCGGCAGGACTGTGTTGCACCATCAGAAGACATTTCCCAGAACGCTCCTTCAACACAGATCTTTTTTATATTCCACAGGCAGCATTTACAAGATGTTTGGGGATAGCTTAGATTGCACCCTACTTGGAGGCCAGAGGCAGGGTCATTTGATCTCTCAAGCATCCTGTGTCCCAAACACTCTAGGGGGAAATTCTGTTGGAAATGAGGTGGTGGGGGAAGCAGGAAGAGGCTGATAATCACTGCAGACACTGGGGAAAAGAAGAACAGGGTTGGGCCTAAGGGCAGGGGAGTGAAAGGATCACTCAGTCTGGTTTGGGGTTTTGCCTACCCCAGAGAGAGAAGACACAGACATTTCAACTATCCTTCCTTGTGACAAAAAGTCACTGTGTACCTGGTGTATAATATATGTCCCTTCTCCTTCCTCTCAGAGATTCTTAGTCTATAAATATAGAAAAATACCCAAAGACAGCCTTGTATCCTAATCTCTGAAAAACCATGTCATTTTTAAACAAGACTCCACACTCATTTCTTTCAGGAAGACTTCATTGAGTGCTCCCTACCCCCCCCCTTTTTTAAAGATTTTATTTATTTATTTATTTGAGAGAGAGAGCAAGCATGAGAGGGGGTGAGAGGCAGAGGGAGAAGCACACTCCCCGTTGAGCAGGGAACCCGATGCAGAACTCGATCCCAAGACTCTGAGATCATGAGGTGAGCCAAAGGCAGACGCTTAACCAACCGAGCCACCCAGGTGCCCCCAGTACCTCCTACCCCCTAACCATACTCCACAAGCTTTATCAGCACAGCCTTCCCTTTTGGCCAGCACTTACATATAAGGCAACGTGTGGCTATTCTCTTGTTATTGAAAAGGGTATCAGCAGACCACATGCTCCTGGTCAGCAGGACTGTGTCTCTCCCTCAAGGCTAGGGAACTATCCTGAGACTGGCTGGGTGTTGTGCTTCCCCAGGGTCTACCTTGTAACTGGCTGGGTGTTTTTCCCTCAGGGGTCTCCAGTAAAGATGACTACTTTAGGGACTTCTCCATAGACCACACACTCAGAGTTCACCAACTGGTTCCAAAGCCCTCCTTTATCTAGGTAGAGTTGTCAACCAACCAAAGTTAACAAACTTGACTCTTAACCATATGGTCTCTTCCCCAGAAAAGATGACAGTTATGACCATGACCAATATTTATGAACAACTCTATGAATACAGAAGTTGGGAGGGAAGAATCTGAAAACTACAGCAGTCACCCAGGACTGGCCTACATTTCATGCAAGGCCTTTGGGGCTCCCTGCTATGTGATGCTTGGACTACCTTGTCTGGATGGAGGAAGGGAAGAGAACAAGGGCTCGCGGACTTAAGATCCAGGAGGCAGAGGTTCTCATCTACTAGCCCCCTTGTCAGGTAAGAAATTTCTGCCTTCTGCTTTCCTCATATCAGCCAATGGAAAGTAGCAGCAACACAACGAATTAATGGCTCAACTAATCATTCAGCCAGTCATCATTTATGGAGGCTCACTCTTGGGCAGGCCTCCTGCTGGGAGGTTGGGAGGCTCAGACCTAGTCCCTGCACTTAGGGACACACTGCCAGCTGATCTGTAATACAGGTGACAAGCCAGGGACTACTGGGGCTTAGAGAAAGAAGAGACAAATTCTGATCAGGGCTCAGAGAGTTTCACAGTGATAGAGGCATCTGAGTTGGACGTTGAAGGGTGTTTTGGAAGTAACAGTAAGAAAAGCAAAGAGGTGAACAAGCACGACAAAAAGAATGTTTAGAAGAACAGAAAGTAGCAAAAAGGGGTTGGAGTGTAAGATGTGTGGAAGGATAAGATAGGACGCAGGATAGAGAGGCTGTCCTGAACAAGGTCAGAGAGAGCCTTGAATGCCAGGCTGCAGAGTTGGACTTTATCCTGTAGTTGGGGAAGAGCCATGCAACAGTATTTTAAAAGGGAATACAGTGATAAGATTTCTGCTTTGAAAGGACACTCTGGCTGCTATGTGGACTGGAGGGGGTAAGAATTGAGGCAGGGAGAGAACAAGGGTCTTGAAATAGTTCGGGTAGAATACACAGAGTCCCTGGGGCCATGGGGATGACAAGGTGGGGACGGGAAGGGGTGTGAGATGTGAGAGGCATGTGGGGAAGGGTTTAGGGAAGAAGGGGCCTCAGACAGTTTTACAGGGAGATAACAGACAGATGGGGTGCCTGGAGGAGCCCACTTTGAAAGAAATGGGCTTCTTGCCCTGTTTGGGCTTTAGTTTCCTCATCTGTCGAAACGATTATCATCGGGAGTTGCTCAACGGGTACGGAGTTTCATTTTTGCAAGATGAGAAAGTTCTAGGGACACCTGGATGGCTCAGTCGGTTAAGTGTCTGCCTTCGGCTCAGGTCATGATCATAGGATCCTGGGATCAAGCCCCACATCAGGCTCCTTGCTCAGCGGGAGCCTGCTTCTTCCTCTGCCTGCCGCTCTCCCTGCTTGTGCGCCCTCTCTCTGACAAATAAAATCTTTAAAAATAAATGAAAAAGTTCTAGAAATCTGTTGCACAACAGTATGAATATAGTTAATACTACTGAGCTGCATGCTTAAAAATGGATAATAGGGTAAATTTTATGTACTTTTTTTTTTACCATAATTTAAAACGACATCATCCCTGCCCTGCCTCCCTCCAGGCTAGCTTGAGCATACAGTTTTATTATGGTGGAAAAAAATTTTAAATCTATTCTCCATTTTTGAGAAGGAAACACATAGACACAGTACGGACAATGAAGATGAAGTCTCCCCATTCCCAGAGGTCCAGGANNNTTTCCCAGAGCAGTCACTGTTACCTGTTTTCTTAGATATCCTTACAAGCTAGTTTTAACTGACAGGGCAGAGGAAGGGCAACCTGAATCTGGAAGACTCACCAAATCACAGGCAAATCCTCTGTGGCTCTGAGTCAGCTTCAGGAATCTCCCTATGGGTGTCCTCGGGCTCCTCAGTCCCTCAGCCTCTTCAGGGTGTCTCTGGATACATCTGGGGTCTCAGTATTGACTTTGGGAGCGGGGAAGGCCCAGAGCTGGAAAGCAGGGGACGAGGCAGGAAAGGGAGGAATCAGACACCCAGAAATCTCTTCAGAGCCAGGGTGGATCTCCCAAGGCTGGGGCCCCAAGGGTTGTGCAATAGCCTTGCTGTGGGTGCTAACCCCCTCCCACCGCCCCTCCCTTTCCTGCAGCAGCTGGGTCAGGCCAGCCTAGAGTTGCAGTTACAGGAACTGTGTAGTGGCCAAGGGACATCTCACTGCTGTCCCTCAACTCCAGGCCTGCAACGTCTCTATTGGGTGACTTTACGAGAAGCCTCGGTTTAACAGGTCGACTCCTGCTCAGACACCAGCTAATAGTGCAGACTCAAATATTGCCTTTCCCAAGGGTACAGGTATCTTAGCAGAAACCTCTAAAAGGTTGAAGGAGCCTGAGACCCAAGGGAATGAAGTGTGTGGCAGAATGGCAGCTGGCCACTGGGTCGATATTTTACATAGGAACAAACGATGTTCCCAATGACTGGGTAAAACACCGTCACACCATCAGCACTAGATCATTGTGACGATTAAAGAAGAAAATGGCACAGATGTGGCGGCCATTTTATTTTTGCAGAGCAGAGGCTGGCAGGACGTTCCAAGTCCGTCTGGTCTAACCTCTAGTTAACCTCCTTCATCTTACAGTGAAGGAAGTGTAAACCCGAGGAGCTGTCTTGGTTCAGCTGCTACTTGTGTGACTTAGGGCATGTGACTTCCCTTTTCTGGGCCTCAGCTTCTGCCCGCATCTGTGAAATGAAGGGGTTTTATCTACATAATCTGGTAAAGTCAGCTGTAACATCCCACGAGGGTACAGATCACAAAACCACACTGTGAGATTACGGGAAATTGTGGATAGGTTGGTGGAAGAGGCATTTTGGGGTCTTTCTAGAGCCATGTAAGTCCCAAGATAGAGAAGCCTGCAGCCTTTGTTCTCACAGATTAAGACATAACTGAGCCCCAGGACTGAGTTACACTGAATATTCCTGCCTAGATAAACGGAGAGCCAAATCGGTTGGCTTGTTCGTTTTTCCTCTTAACGGCCCATCTGCCCAGGTGATCTAGCCAGGGAAGCAGGCAGACTCTGTGCAGGGGTGGAGGTGGAGGGACAGTGTGGGGGACAGGGTGGGCTCCGAGGCGGGGTTCAGTGAGGACAGTAAAGGTTCATGAAACCATACATTCCTCAGATCCTCCTTCCAGGGCCTCTCTGGATAGACCCCAATGTTTGTGGTTCTGACAGGAGAGGCAAAGAAGCCACTGTTACGTATCTTTAGGTGCTGGGTTGGGGCAGGAGTGAGGGCCCGGGTGCAAGGGCATCCCGCTGCGTCGGGAAACAGAGAGCTGATAAAGGGAGAGGTTGGTTCTCTTCGCACTGCCTCTAAGTCCAAGGATTGGCCATTGGCATCACTGTGAATTTTTTGCCTCTTTCTGAGCTCTGTGGCTGCCCTCGTCAAGATGAGTCACTGATTATAAAGTTCATAACAGCGGGAGATGGAGCTCTGCTTTGGAGAGTTCTTTTTTTTTTTTTTTAAGATTTTATTTATTTATTTGACAGAGAGAGAGACAGTCAGCGAGAGAGAGAACACAAGCAGGGGGAGTGGGAGAGGAAGAAGCAGGCTCCCAGCGGAGGAGCCTGATGTGGGGCTCGATCCCAGAATGCCAGGATCATGCCCTGAGCCAAAGGCAGACGCTCAACGACTGAGCCACCCAGGCGCCCCTGCTTTGGAGAGTTCTTAATTTGAAACAGAAGATAGACCAGTTAAGAGGAAGGTGAACAGTGACTGACCACGCTGAAAGAGATTTGAAAGATAGAATCTAGATTCTAGGCCAACTCCTCCATTTTGTAGATGGGGAAAAGCGAAGCTCCAGGAGGGGAGGTGACTTGCCCAAAATGGCAGGACTCGTGAAGGGCAGAGGTCCGATGAGAACAGGGTCTTCGGGGGCATGTGCTGTTCAGGTGCTCTTTCCACTCCCAGTGGCAACATTCCCTGGCATCTGAGTTGTGCATCACACCGAACACAGTCTCCCCGTGTTCTGGGGAATCGGGTCCTCTAACTCCATTATTACTGCTTTTTCCTGCACTGCAGATTCTCACCAATCAAGGATCTGGAAAGGGGGGAAGTTGGCATGTTTTGGAGGAGTTAACCTTCCTTTATAATCTCATCTCCAGTGGTCCCTTCTGTCCAGACTCACTCCTGTTCCCCCAAACAAGCCAGGAGCACTCTCTTCCTCTACACTCTGTTGGTATTTCCTGCACGTTAACAGGTTCTTCCTGAATGTTCCTTTTTTTTTTTTTAAGTAAGCTCTATGCCCAGCATGAGGCATGAACTCATGACCCTGAGATCAAGAGTTGAACGCTTTACCAACTGAGCCAGCCAGGTGCCCCATCCCTAAATGTTCTTGACTTGAACTCACAGGTATCTAAGTTGGGGGTGGAGGTGTAAAGCTGTGATCTGAAGGATGAACTGGGCATCTTAGGTTTTCTTTCAGGTTTCTCTGGGGAAAAGAGAAACTCCGCCATTGGTTCTTTTGGGTTCCCCACTGCTCTGTTTCAGCTACTCTTTCAGAATGAACGTTTTAAGTGCCTGGGAAGGTAGAAAGGAGAGGCGGGGGGGGGGGGGGGGGGGGGGAGTCACACAAAGAAGATAGGGGATCCAATGACAACCCCTGAGACCACACAGTTTTGCCTTTGGTCCCTCAAGGGGTTTTATCACCACCCCTGACTGGGGAGCCAGTGGAGTGAGAGAGGAGTTAAAGGAATGGAACTTAACACAGAGTTGGAAAGAGACACAGGGATAAAATCTGAGCTGGAAGGGATCTTAATACTCATGTTGTTGGTACAAACCCCATTCAACCAGAAGAAGCAGAGCGCCCCCTCCCTGAGGAAATCACCTACGCAAGGTCTCAGTCCAGGGGTAGCGCTGGGACCACAAGTAGTATCCTGTCCACAGACGTTTCTACTTTTAGTTCCCTGTTGCCTGTAGGACAATCTAACCTCCTCAGATTGTCATTTAAGCTTCTTTGGATGTGACCCTGCCTCTAGCCCCATCTCACCACAGCTCTCCCCAGTACTCTGTGCCACATGATACTGAACTGCAGGCCATTCTCCAAACATTGCTTGCACTTGCACACTTCTTTTTTTTTTTTTTTAAGATTTTATTTATTTATGTGACAGAGAGACAGCCAGCGAGAGAGGGAACACAGCAGGGGAGTGGGAGAGGAAGAAGCAGGCTCCCAGCGGAGGAGCCCGATGTGGGACTCGATCCCGGAATACCGGGATCACGCCCTGAGCCGAAGGCAGACGCTTAACGACTGCGCTACCCAGGCGCCCCGCACTTGCACACTTCTTGCCTTTGTTTATGCTGTTTTCTTTGGCAGAGGAGGTCCCTTCCTCTTTTTATCTTCCTGGTGAACTCCTATTCATCCTTTAAGACCCAACTCCAATGTCACCTCTGTAGACCCTCTCCTGAGACACCCCCTCTCCCTTCCCCCCTCCCTAGCCAGTTAGTCTCTCCCTCTTGTCTGTTCCTAAAGTGCTTTACATAAAACCCTATTTGAGCACTGTGCTGTACTGAAAGTGTATGTGTGTGTGTAGGTATCAATACCTATAAATATGTATGCTAAACTCTGTGCTGTGAGTTGTGAGGGCAAAGACCCGTGCCTCATACAGTTCTTTATTCCCTGGGCCTGAGCACACAGTAGGTTCTCAAGAATAAATGAATCAGTGCCTCTTCTTATTAGACCATCCCCCATCCAGCACACACATACACATTCATGAAAACAATTTACGGTAAGTACTTAAAAAGCAACTTCAAGAGCAGAAACAGATACCATTTGGTTTGGGAAAGGGGAAACTCAAAGAAAAAAAGCCATCTTGGTCAGGCAGAGAAGGGACTCAGAGGAGGAGGAATCTTTGGAAGCTTCTTTGGAAGCCCTGACGTTCCCTGTACCTGAACCCCATTCAATCCAAAGGGCAGACATTCTTGGCCCCAAAACACTAGCAGTGGTTTTTCCACTCTCTTCCCTGTGTACCTACCCAGGTGTGGCCACACACACCCACCCATTGCACACATACAGTCCAATTCCCAGTCACCCAGCCTGTGATCTTGCCTTTCATGTGTGCCTTTGATGGTTCCAATCTTGGCTGTATGCTTGGCTATGTGACCTTGAGCACTGCATTTATTTCCTCTGAAACTCATATATGAGATGGGGATAATTATCCCTGCCCTGTTTACCTTACATGGGGACTGGGAGACACAACAGGGGGGAAGGTGTTTTAGAAATTGCCAAGTATTATAGAAGCATAAGAGAGAATTATTGGGCGATCTGATTTCCTCTTCTATTTCCCTACCCCCACCTGCAGATTACCAAGAACAGCCATCCCTATGTTGTCCCTCCCACCTCCCTTTGGTTCTCTTTCCTTGGGAGAAGTCAGCAGGCTCTTAGGACTCTTCTTGATTCTCGGACACACTTTCCTCCTTCGAAAGCCTGCCTTGGGGCTCCTGGGTGGCGCAGTATGTTAAGCATCCGACTCTTGGTCTCAGCTCAGGTCCTGACCTCAGGGTCGTGAGATAAGCGCCCCCCCTTGGGCTCTGCACACAGTGCAGAGTCCGCTTGAGATTCTTTCTCTCAAATAAGTAAATAAATCTTAAAAAAAAAAAAATGCCTTCCTTGTTTCTCATACTCTGATCAGCCCTGTAGTCCCTTTTCATTTAGGGGTACCATCCGGTAGTCCTATAGTTGATGGAGAACACACCAGAATTGGAATCAAGAGTCATGCCCCTATTAGGCCATGTCTAGCCATGTGTCTTGGTCAAGGGATGACTCCACTCTGGGCCTCATGTCCCCCATCAGTAAGCTGGGGGTTCTGTCTTACCTCCCTCTTAGTAGGTATTTGGAGCATCCACCCCTTTAGTTTATGGATAGAAATGTGTTTTGAGATGTGTCAAGTGAGTGAGGGATGAAGAAGGGTGTTGGTTATCATCTTAAGGAGTCAAGATAATCGAAAGCAGTTTCCCTGCCTCAAGCAAGGGGCTCCTCCATTTGGAACCAGCAAAGTGGATGGATGCCAGGAGATAATGAGGAGCTTACGCGTTTACGATACACCTTTGTAGGTGAAGTGGAGAGAGCCCTGGACTAGAAGTGAGGAGTCTTGGGTTCGTTCTGCTTCTCTCCCATTCCTGGTGCGTCCCTGGGCAAGCTAGCGCTCCGCTGGGCCTCAGTTTCCCCACATGCAAATTGGTGAAGAGTGGGGAGAAGGGATTGGAGGAGATACTCTTCACGGGCCCTCATACAAGGGTCCGTCTGAACTCCGACTTTCCAAGGTCCAGAGCCCTTGCCCCTCATGCCACATGGAGCGTGCAGACGACAGGACCTAGAGGCCCATTTAACAGGTGGTGACCCAGGAAAAGAAAGTACAAGGCATACAGCGGGTAGGGGACTTGAACAGGTTTACACAATCTGTAAACTAGAACCCAGTCTCCTGACTCCCAACCTAGACCTCTGTTATTAGCAACAGACGGTGTCTTTGGGAGTCCCCAGGCGCGGGGCACAATGCAGTAGCGAACGGGCAGGTCGGCTCCGCGGAGCTAGCAGCTCCGGCCAAACAAGAAAACCGCGCGGGGTCCCCGAGGGCCGTTTCTGCGTCTGCGTTCGCTGCGGCCCCCGCCGGTGTTCGCCTGCGTATCTGTGGACGCGGAAAGAGCTTTCGAGCCGCCGTCCCGGGGCGCGTGAGTGCTAGTGCAAGCCCAGCTCCGCACTCCCACGTGGGGCCCCGGGATCCCTGCAGCTCGGTTCTGGGGAGAACCAGCCCGGTATGTGAGCCGCCCCCCACCTCCGGTCGGCGTTCTCAAGGGAGGCGGGAAGACCCCTCACTTCTACCCCCGGCTGCAGCGCAGCCTTCCGGACCCTGCGAGTGTGCCTTACCTGCCTCTCGGCAAGACTCCGAGGGGCGCCCGTCTCTCGGTAGGACCCCGCACCCTGGGCTCGTCCGCGCTCCGTCTGCGGGTGTGCACACAGCCCGCGCCCCCTCGGCTCTGCGCCCCGATCCGCGCTCTGCTCCCTTTAACCTTCCCCAGGGCGCCTCCTCCCCCGGCCCCGCCCGGCCCCTAGCACACCCACTTCGCCCCAGGCTGGCTTCGGGCGCCTCCGCCCAGCTCCTCGGCCTCACGCGGCGTGGGCTCCGACCCTTCCGTCCCCTGCAGCGCCGGCTTCCTGGACAGGAGGCCGAGTGCCTCTCAGTTTGCTTCAGCTTGCCCAGCCCGAGGCTGATCTCCCAAAAGCCAGGCTGAGCGTTGGGTGCTGGTGGAATCAGGCTTTGCTCCTAAGTGGCTGTGTGGTGGTGGGCAAGTCACTGCTCCTCACTGGAAATGGGTCAAGTTCCTAAACGCATGCTTCGCATGGGAGTGGTTTGGGTCAGGTGAGATTGTAGAATCCAGAATATTAAATCCATTGGTCACTGGAGAAATCATCTGCTTCTAACACAAACTGTCTTTTCCAGACAGGAATGCAGAGGCCCAGTCTGGGGAAGGGACTTGCTCAGGCTCCCCACAGAAGTCAGGGGTGGAACTCAGACTCAGAATTCACTGTGTCACTTTCTCTCCTTCACCCCAGCGGATGTCCCCTCCTTCCAAGTCTCAACAGCTCCTCACATGCCTGGACCACTGTTGTCCAGCCATACCTCACTGGTCCCTGCCCCAGAGCACCCTGCACTTTCTGGCCACCAGGCCCTCCCTCACACTACTGCTTTCTTGCCGGTGACACTGCAGGCTCGAGAAAAGACAAGGGAGAGGGGGCGGCTATCTGCGGAGGAGTGGATGGTGGTTGGGAACAGCCTCTAGGGGACTCTGTGGGAGTCCTTATCAGAGCCCTCTTTAACAGCCTCCCACCTTGGCATAATTAATAATAAACCGAGGCCAGCTCTTGCTCCCTTGCAAACAAAGATCTGTTCCAGGCTATCAGAGGCACACACCCTTATCATAGAATCTCAGATTATATTTAAGAAGAGCTATCATTTTAAAAAGGCCCACCACACCGAGAGAATGCTGTACAGGATTGCTATTCTTTATCAAAACCCGTAACTTCCCTGTTGTTTCTGTGGTTGCATATTTTGACCCACCTACTCCTTTTTCTCAGTCTGATTAATCACCTCTCAAGGAAGTCATCCTGACCCTGGGCATGAAGTATCAAATTTCAGTCTGCCTAGGAATCACCTTAGAGCTCTTTCTGGTAAAGTTGACTTTTGGGTCCTAATCCAGAGGTTCTGATCCAGGAAATCCGGAATGGAGCTCAGAAACTAGCATAAAAGAAAGGAAGGAAGGAAGGAAGGAAGGAAGGAAGGAAGG
>NW_024424008.1:9337738-9377939 GCF_017311325.1 Ursus maritimus
AGGAAGGAAGGAAGGAAGGAAGGAAGGAGGGAAGGGAAAGAGAGAGAGAAAGAAAGAAGAAAGAAAGAGAGAGAGAGAGAAAGAAAGAGAAAGGAAGGAAGAAAGGAAGAAAGAAAAGGAAAGGAAAGAAAAGAAAAAAGAAAAAAGAAAAAAAAGAAAAAAGAAAAAAGAAAAGAAAAAGATTGATTTCCAAATCTGATGCCAGTGGTTCTTAAGATCAGCCTTGAGGAGCCAGCCCTGGCTGAGGTAGGGCTCCTTCCCCCGTTCTGCCCAGGGCCTTGCATTTACTCTATAGGACTTTGATTACCGTTATCAAAAGTAACTATTTGCCCACCTCATCTACTAGATTGAGTTCTTTGAAGATAGGGATTTAGAATCACAGTCTTAGAATCACACCATCTTAGAGTTCTAGAATCATTTAGTGATAGAACCGAAGTTGAAAGGACTCCTGAGTCATCTGATCAAATCCCTTACCTAAACATCCCCTATATTCCATTTTTGACATGAGATTGTCTAGCTTCTCTTGTATACCTTTAGTGACAAGGAGCTCATTGCTTCCAAGGCAGCCAAGGCTCTGATTGTTAGGACGTTTCCATGTTTTAACAAAAACTGCCTCTTGTTATTTCTACCCTTTGGTCCTTGTACCCATCGGAGACACAAAGTATATGCCTAATTTCTGTTCCTTTTTTGGCCCTTCAGAAACTTAAGTCCTGTCCTCCCCTTTCCTTGCTCTGGAGTGAGGATGGAGCAGGAACCCTGTTAGGGAAGCCAGCTGGCTAAGGGGTTCTTGGAAAATGGACTGAGCTGCCTCATTTTCTTTACCTGTGCCTTGCAGATTTGCTGCCGTGTTTAGAGGACCCAGTGTGTGTAACGGGCTGAGAGCTGGGCCAAGCATGATGCATGCACTCCTATTGTTATTAGGTGAGAAAAGAAAGGATGGACCAGGATTCCTGTCCCAGGGAGACCATAGTCTGAAAGATCGTCGGGGAACTCTAATACAAAGAAGTTAGAGATAGGCCCTGACCTTGGGACAGGCTGGGCAGGGGAGTGGGGTGGGCTGACTGCAGGGGTCAGGTGAAGACTCACCTGGAGAGCTACCTCCTTCAAGTCTTTACTTAAGAGCCACCTTCTTGCTGAGGTCTTCCCCGACCATTCAGTTTACAAATCCTGATCCCTCCCTTCCGCTGCCCTCCCTTCCCTTTTCTGCCTTGTTTTTTAGTAACCTAACATCATCTGATATATTTAACTTAAAAAACAAAACCCAAAACCTTTTGCTGTTGTTTCTCTTGCTGCATCCCCTAGCTGAAGCTGCCAGCTTGTGTCTGTCCACCCCATCTCAGAGTGCTGTTTCTGCGTTCCTGTGACCACCCCCTTCCCTCTCCCCTACGGCTCTGGGGAGGTAATGAAGCCCAAATGTTTCCAGCTCCAGGGTACTTTGTGATCCCTCGTGGCTTCCCTACTCCCTGCCCACCTCTGTGAATAGAGCCTCCTCAAATTACAGGCCTGAGATGGCCGTCTGCTTCCTGCAGGCCCGGGCTGACACATTCTCCTATGGCCCCTTGCCCTTGTCTTGGACACGGCACTTAGCAGTCTGTGTTATAATTGTCTACTCTATTTGTTGACTCCACACCTAGAAAATACGGTCTTTGAGGGCACTAGGGCAACACGAAGTCTGCACAGAGTAGATTCTTACTGTGAATGTGTTGAATGATTGAATGAATGAATGAATGAATGAATGAATAAATGTCATGAAATGGAGATCACTGGGAATGATGTTATCAGGGAAAACTTCAAAGAGGAAATGGAACCCGAGAGAGCCTGGGGGCTGACTGGATGGCGCAGTGGGTTAAAGCATCTGAGTTTTGCTTTCGGCTCCGGTCTGATCTCAGGGCACTGAGATCAAGCCCTGCACTGGCTCCGGGCTCCGTGCTCTGTGCTCAGCGGAAGTCTGTTTGAGATTCTCTCTCTCCCTCTGCACCCCCCCTTGTTCTCTCTCTCTCTCTCAAATAAATAAATAAATCTTAAAAAAAAAAAAAAAAAGGAACTTGAGAGCCTGGAAGGCTAACAGGATGCTTTTTCAACCTCTAGGCCAGACCTCTCCTTTGAGCAGTAGACTCTTATATCTGACCACCCGCTTGACATCTCTGGATGATACATTGGGACTGGGACCCTTGACTTCCTTCCCCGGCTCCTCTCCGTCTTCATTCTCTCAGTAAGTGGAACCATCACCACTCCGGTTTCCTGTTTGTTTTCTTCAGAGAACTCCACCTGGTCTTCTGTTTACCTGTGTATTGGCCTGGCGTCTGCCTTTCCGATCAGACTGTGAGCACTCCGAGAGCACAGACCAGGTGTGTCTTTTTCACCATAGAATACACAGGATGTAAGTCCACATCTGTCTAGTAAGTTGGGGGAGAAGGGTTGGGAGGTAGGATGAGCATGGATTGTGTCTGTCGATAGTGTTAAAAGTTAAAAGAGAAAGCTTAATGGTCACATCAAGTTATTTTATTCCATTACTTACCAGCGGGCTGTACTTCTGTGATTTGTCTCCTCTTGGCCTGTCAGTTTGACCTTCAGAACACTTTGTCCTGTTCTGAGCATCACCTTTCTCCTGCCTCTGCAAGCAGCACAGAGCAGTGAAAAGACCCCCAACAAGGGTGGGATGGTGTAGGTGTCAGGAGACTAAAGATCTTCGTGGTACCCTCTCCCCACCTCCCCCTCACACATGCTATGTCTGGGGAAGCAAATGGTCCAGAACAGTGCCTCTGGGGTCCAACAGAGCTGGGTTTGAATCCTAGCCCTGACACTTTTTGGCTGTGAGAGCCTAACCTCTCTGAGTCTTAGTTTCCTTATCTGTAGAATGAGGATAAAAATAGCTCCATCTGTGGATTACAGTGAGATATTATTTATAAAGTGCTTTACCTGGTACCTGGCACATAGCAAGTGTTCCACAGAGAATGACTATTAATGACTATTAATGAGGGCATGTGCATTCATGGTGTTGTAAATATGGACTTTTGAATCTTATGATTTAAACAATAAGGGTTATGGGAAGGCAGAAGAAAGTAGGATAAGTGAGGACCAAGATTTGCAGAGGAAGTGAGTCTCAGTCAGGAATCTTAGCTGCAACAGGCAGAAAACCCAACTCAAACTGACTTAAGTAGAAAGGGGAATCTATTGGCTCATGTAATTACAAAATTCAGAGGATTGGCTTCAGGCATGGTTGGATCCAGGAGCTTAGATGATGTCTTCAGGAAGCTGTCTCTTTGCATCTTTGGGCTCTACTTTTCTCACTGTTGCTCCATTCTGAGGCAGGATCCCACTTTGTGGTAACAAGATGGCTGCCTGCAGTTTCATGTATACACTCTATCCTGTCTGTAAAACCAGTAGGAAGAACTTCTTTCCCCCACAGCCCTCCTGGCAGAAGTCTGGGTCTGACTCTCATTGTCCTGAAACAGGCCCAGTGCCCATCCCAGCACCAATCATAGAAGCCAGGGAAAGAAGCTGGCAGGGGTGTCATCTTTTTTTTTTTTTAATTTTTTTTTTTTAAGATTTTATTTATTTATTTATTCGACAGAGATAGAGACAGCCAGCGAGAGAGGGAACACAAGCAGGGGGAGTGGGAGAGGAAGAAGCAGGCTCCTAGCGGAGGAGCCTGATGTGGGGCTCAATCCCAGAACGCCGGGATCACACCCTGAGCCGAAGGCAGACGCTTAACGACTGTGCCACCCAGGCGCCCTGCTGAGAGTAGATCTTAAACGTTCTCATCACAAGAAAAAGATTTTTGTAACTATGTAAGGTGTTAACTAGACTTATTGGTGAACACGTCGCAATGTACGTAAATATTGAATCTTTATGTTGTATGCCTGAAACTAATATGATGTTATATGCCAATTATACCTTAATAAAGATAATAAATGATAATTTATTTATAATAAATTAAATAAATTTAATTAAATCAAATAATAAAATAATGCATGATTATTAATAAAAAATTAATAATTAAAACACATAAACTTAATAAAAAATAACACATAAACTTAAAGTTGGTGGGGGTATGATTCCCTAATATGGATGTTATTAGTGGAAGTAGGGTAAATGGTTGTACAACTGAAACACGTAGGCCTTGGAGAATGGCCCTGATTTGGGCAGAGAGAGAGAGGAGGGAGGAGGGCACCCAGAGATTCTTAGCCAAGAGAAAGTGAGAAGAGGGGATTAAGTGTGCTGTGAGCATGGCTCACATATCTGGGGCAGAGGGAGCAGACATGTTCTATGGATCCCAGAGAGGAGACGCAGAACAAGTGTGCTTGGGGACGGAGGAGTCACAGGACCTAGGTTTCTGCTCATGGGGAGTATGAACAGGCTGCCTCTGGCCGGAATGGGCTTCTCATCATGGGAGAGGTGTGCAAGCAGAGCTTCCTTGTCAGAGTTGGTATCAGAGAAGTCTTCTCGATGGGCTCTGACATGCCTTGCATCCCCCAAATCCGAAATCCTATAGTCCCACCCCCCATCCCGATCCCCATCCCTTCTCTCTCTTCTAAACTCTTCTCTGAGAGGAATGCCACATCCTTCTCGCTGATATGTTTATGGGGTGTCTGCAGACATTCTGGATTCTACTTCTGGTTCCTGCAGGAGTGTGGGACCTAAGGGGAACCACTTAGGGCTGTTTCCTCCTGGGCACAGGAGGGGGTGAGGTTATCTGATCTCTGGGGCCTCTGCCAGCTCTGACCTTCTAGCGCTCAGCCTGGCCTTCTGGGAGGGGTAGGACATGCCACAGTTCTCAGGCCAACCAGGTGTGTTGGCTCTTCAGAGTCTGAAAAGCACCAGCTGTCCCATTTGGTTCTTTCACTTGACCTGTGACGAAAGCAGGGTGGGGGGCATAGGGGTGCTGTTTAATGCACGGCCTTTGGAGTCCTGACTCGAGTTCAAACCATGGACCTGCCTCTAACTATATGAACTTGGGCAGACCTTCAGCTGAGCCGCTTTCCTCTCCTCCTCCTCCTCCCCCCCCTCCTTTGTTTTAAAGATTTTATTCATTTCTATGACAGAGAGAGAGTGAGCACAGGCAGGGAGAGTGGCAGGCAGAGGGAGAGGGAGAGGCAGGCTCCCCACTGAGCAGGGATCCTGATGTGGGGCTTGATCCCAGTCCCAGGACCTTGGGATCATGACCTGAGCCAAAAGCAGATGCTTAACCGACTGAGCCACCCAGGCGCCCCCACTTTCCTCTTTGTAAAACACAGTCAGAATTCACCTTTGTGGGTTTGTTATTTGCTGTGAAGATTACGTAAAGTGTGTAAAGTGCTTAGGACAACCCTGGGCTCTGGGTCAGGCTGGAGAGAGGTGAGTATGGTGGAATCAAGTTGAGCTGAATAACACTATCCCCTCACGGGCGCCCAGCATTTCACAGGGCCCAGCATGCCCCCCCGCCCCCCGCACCTCTGGTGCAGGTGAGGGCCGTGTGTCAGGCAGAGTTCTGGCAGGAAACAGCTGGTAATTTGAATAGAGTACGAGGAGGGTTTAGGAAACCAGCAAGGAATGGCGCCATCCCCCTGGCTAGCAACGGTGGGGAAGGACAGCGCAGTGAGGTTCAGAGGGCAGGGGAGGAAGGGGTTACTAGAGACTGCAAAGGCCAGCAGGCTGGAACTGTGGCTTTTGGTAGAGACTGCACCTAACCCAGCCCAACCCATCTCAACCCCTGCTGACCCAACAGGGAGAGAAGTAAGTACCCTCCTCTCCCCCTACTCCTTCCCTTTTTTACGGTCTTCTACCACTATCTGCCTTTGCCCCAACCCAGATGGGAGCTCCAGAGCAAGGGGGCCTGTGGTGGGTGGAGAAGGGTGGTGAGCATCTGGAGAGGCAAGCAGGAGGGACAACAGTCTGATGGGTGGGGGCCTGTCCCACTCCTCTTTATCCTGCTCTGGGCAAGGAGTAGGGGAGAGGAGCAGGAGAATGAACGAATATGGGAGGAGGCTGTGAACCCAGGCTGTTCACCCTAGAAAGAAGCAGGAGGACAGCCCACAGTTCCTCAAATACCCACCTGCTCTCTAGCCCCTCCAGGCCTTCACTGTGCTATTCTCTCTGCCTGGAGCACCTTCTTCCTGGAGTTGGCTAACTCACCCTTACCTGCTACCTCTTCCTGGATCGATCTGTGCCTGAAGTCAAGCCCTAAACTTTTGAGTTTGAGTTTGAAAAGATACTCACTTTTCATTTGAGCTAATTTGAGGTGGTTTTTTATTTTATTTTTTAATTTACAACCTAGAATTCTAATTCTATGTCCCCTTGAGCCTTTTCTGCCTTTTCTGCCCCTCCTCTTTTTTACGATTTCTCACCTCTTCTTTTATGTTTCCATAGTACTCTGTACAAACTTCTCTTATGGTACTTGTAACAGTTTATTATAAATTTTATTTACAGCTATGTCTCCTCCACAAAGCTGTGAGTTCCTTGAATCAGGGACGAAGTCAGATCCTTCTCTGTGTCCTCAGGGCCCAGCACAGGCGGACACACCTCGCATCCCCCATCCCATATCAGTCATGTTATCTTCAATTCCAAGTAACACAGGTTAAAGGCGCATTAGCCAAGTAGAGCCTATTGAGATGAGGGCAGCGGTGTGGAGTCTGGAAGCCATGTTCTGTGAAGAACAGAAGAATCAGGAAAGTTAAACTTGAAGAAGAGACCACTTCTGGGATAGAATTCCTCTGCGGACCCAACAGCCCACCTCTTCTGTGTGAGGCCCGGGCTGGGCCTGAGGAGGCCACAGAGGATGCAGCTACAGTCCCTGTCTGGAGAGCTCACAGTCCGGAGAGGGTCGGACGTGGAACGAAGTAATTCTAGCACGGTGTGGCCACTGCCATTAGCGGGGGATGTAGGTAGACATGGCCAGGAGGGACTCTCAGAGGAGGCCTTGCAGGAGGGTCGAGTTATGACAGTGTCGGAGGCGGGTTTCAGTTTACAAGCCCGAATGACTGTCTAACAATCAGAGTTCTGTACGAATGGAAGGCTGCCTGCGCACGGCCACAGCAAACACCTCACAGACTGGGTATTGACGTCTGTCAACAAAAGAACCAATATGGAGGCGATAGGGAATTTTTTGTAACAGCATAGATATGAAACTTGCTTCCTTTTACAAGCTCAGTACTAGGATACAAACACAAACAAACAAACAGTCTCTGGCCTAGAAAACCTCCCAATGTAGGTATTACAAAAATGTAACACTTTAGGCTTATACCGGTGTCTCTTGAATTTGAATAATGTATGGTTTCCTCAAAAATTATCAAGGTACTCAGTGCTGGCAATTTGGATATGTTCAAATTTAAACTCAGTATAAACTCTAATGCAACTGTAAAAGCAAATCTTTTATGTAGGTAATTTTTTATTCAATACAAACTTTTATTGAATATGAACACAACTAAAAAACAAGTAAATGCCAATAACACTAATGCCACTGGTCTTGGGAATCTAGGGAATGGATCTAGGGAATAATCATCATGAAAAAGAGAAGAAAACAAGAGACCCTGCGTGCCTTAAGAACACACCACCACCTATGAAGTTGACTTGCCAAATCGTATCAAGCAACAGGCTTTATCTTTCAAGCTTCAGAAAACATAGGAGAAAAAGATTTAAAAAAAAATTGTGGGAGGAATCTATAGGTGAAAGACACTAAGGAGACACTTATGAGACGTGCTATTTGAATCCTGATTTGAACAAACCAACTGTGAAAAAAAGGAACAAGCAAACATGGGAGAAATCTGAATACTAACTGAATATTTGATGTCGAAGTTTTGGGTTTTTTTTAGTCCTTATCTTTGGGGAATACATACTGAAATATTTATGGATGAAATAATATGGTATCTATGATTTGCTTCATAATAATCCAGGGAGGAAGCCGGAAGTAGGTATCAGTTTAAACTAAGATTGGCCATGAGTTGATGATTATTTTAGCTGCATGGTGGGTACATGAGGGTTCATTGTTGTATGTTAAAAAGATTTTATACTGGGGCGCCTGGGTGGCTCAGCCGGTTAAGCATTTGCCTTCAGCTCGGGTCACGATCCCAGGGTCCTGGGATCAAGTTCTGCATCGGGCTCCTTGTTCAGCCTGCTTCTCCCTCTGCCTGCTGCTTCCCCCTGCTTGTGCTCATGTGCTCTCTCTCTCTCTTTCAAATAAATGTATAAAATCTTTTTTAAAAAATGAAAAAAATAAACCTAAGATGCTGGAACATTTAAAATTCAGGCATATCCCTGGTGTATTATTGATGGGAATATAAATTGGTATAACTTTTATGGAAGGCAATATCTATTAAAATAAAAATGCACATATCCTTTGACTCAGAAAATCACTTCTAAAGATTCAACCTCTGTACTCACCATGTGCTATGTAACACACACACACACACACACACGCACACACATGAATTTTCGTTGCAGCCTTGCTTGTAAAAGCAAAAGATTAGCAATAACCTAAATGTCCTCAGTAGGATACTAGCTAAATAAATCATAAGAAATCCACTGAATGGAATACTCTGTAGTCATTTTTTAAAATGAGGATGCTCTTGGGATGCCTGGATGGCTCAGTCACATAATGTCTGCCTTTGGCTCAGGTTGTGATCCCAGCGTTCTGGGATCGAGCCCCTCAACAGGGTCCTGGGATGAAGCCCGCATGGGGCTCTCTGCTCAGCAGGGAGTCTGCTTCTCCCTCTCCTTCTGGCTGCCACTCTCTGTCAAACAAATAAATATAAACTAAACTAAAATAAAATAAGGATGCTTTTTATATACTAATCTGAAACAATTTCCAAAGTGCAATGGTGTGGGTATAGGGTGTTAGTATATGAAAAAGAATGTATATTGGGGCACCTGGGTGGTTCAGTTGTTAAGCGCCTGCCTTCAGCTCAGGGCGTGATCCCAGAGTCCTGGGATCGAGCCCCGCATCTGGCTCCCTGCTGGGAGCCTGCTTCTTCCTCTCCCACTCCCCCTGCTTGTGTTCCCTCTCTCACTGGCTGTCTCTCTCTCTGTCAAATAAATAAATAAAATCTTAAAAAAAAATGTGTATAATCATGCATGCTTGTGTATGCATACATATCTCTGAAGTTCATAAAAAAGGATTTACCATCATTTAGGCCTCCAGGAAAAAAAATGAGTTTATGGGGAAAAGAATGGCAGCAAAACTTACATTTCAAAGCTACCATTTTGTACCTTTTTAATTTGCATTACCTATATTTTTTAAAAAAAACCTTAAATTCTAACTTTTAAAAGAAATAAAAACAAAATTAAGACATTCAAAAATATAATTGCAGGGGTGCCTGGGTGGCGCAGTCGTTAAGCGTCTATCTTGGGCTCAGGGCGTGATCCCAGCATTCTGGGATCGAGCCCCACATCAGGCTCCTCCGCTATAAGCCTGCTTCTTCCTCTCCCACTCCCCCTGCTTGTGTTCCCTCTCTCACTGGCTGTCTCTCTACGTCAAATTAATAAATAACATCTTTAAAAATATATATATAATTGCAGGGGCGCCTGGGTGGCTCAGTCGGTTAAGCATCTGCCTTCCACTCAGGTCATGATGCCAGGGTCCTGGGTTCGAGACCCACATCGGGCTCTCTGCTCAGTGGAGAGCCTGCTTCTCCCTTTCCTGCTCCCCCTGCTTGAGCTCTCTCTCTCTCTCTCTGTCAAATAAATAAATAAAATATTTTAAAAATATATATATATATATATAATTGCAAAGATTATGTAGCAATGTGGGAAAATGTATGTAATATTAGGTTCGGTTTAAAAGAGTATACATAATTTTATCCATATAATAATGACAAGTACATAAAATATGTCTGTTCGTGATCAAGTACTAAAGACACACAAATGAAGGGCATGTGTTGTCGGGTGAGAGTACAAGTGTTGTTTTATTTTTAAATTGTATAATACTATAATATGGTATGATTATATGTATGGTAAATTATAATTTGGTAAAAAGAAAAATCAGATTTAGATGGCAAAAATCTGATTTCCATCGGGCTTTCAGAGAGAGGATTTTCCCAAGAAGTAAGGTATATCTGGTCACGCTGCTAGAGCTGGCTCTTTGTGGCTTCCTGCAAACTTCACTGGAGAAACAAGATGCTGAGCCAGTGACGTCCTTACACTTAGCACTTCTTCACCAGACCCTGGACAATCTGTTTATTTATGGGGAAAAGATTCTGTACAAACAAGAAGAGGCCTTCTGGAGATAGGAAAGCCAGGGTGTTAAATATCCTTCTTCATACGCTCAGCTTCCTTCCTTGAGGAAGGGCCCCTGTGGGAAAGCGGAGGTGAGCTCTGTCCAGGCAGGAAGAAGAGCCAGGAACCCACAGCAGCAGCCTGACCTGGTCCCATGGGCCTGGCCTCCGCTGAACCCTGGCCTTCTGCTCTGCATCCTCCTGGCTCTGCCGACCCACAGTCCACCTGTTCTTGAAGGCTTGGCTCTTCCAGGATGCCTGGCAATCTCAGGCTATAGGAGTGGACGACATTCTCTTGTTGTCTCATTCTGTGCCCCTATTTCTCTGCCTATGTAGCCTCTCCGCTTCCTGGGCCTGCCCCTCCTCGGCCCATGCCTCACATTTATCAGTCCTCTGCCCTCCTCTTCTCTCTCCAGACCTAAGTCATTAACTCATCACACCCATGTTCTAGACCCACACACCCGCTGCCTCTTGGCCCTCTCCACTTACATCTCCCACAAGTGTTTCAAACTTGATTTATCTAAAACTGAACTCATTATTTTTCTCTCCAAACTTGGTCTTCACCCAGTGTTCCCCATCCCAGCAATACCTCTAGCATCCACCCAGTTGGTCACACCAGAAACCTAGGAATTTTCCTTGACTCTTCTCTGATATTTACAGATGACAGCAGCAGCAGCAGCCATCTTACACCATGCAGCCCGGGAAACAGAGAAAGCTGGACTAAAGCAAGATAGAATGAAACGAACACACCAAGAAGCCTGCCAGGGAGGAGAGAAAAGACTACCTGGGTTCCTAAAGGGCTACATGCTCTGGTTCTGTTCTTGAGCCCACCTGCAACCCTAACCTTGGATTTTATGAGACCCCCGGTACCTTTTCTGATAATGCCCCCGCTGTCACTCTTTAATTTTTTTTGCATAAATTAGTTTGGGGTTTCTACATTTGCAAATACAAGAGTCCTAATTAATATAAACATGTTGTATCAGTCAGAAGAGGCTAGGTTATGCCATGGTAATGAACAACGCCCACATTTCAGTGGCTTAACTCCACTGCACCGCCAGGAGCAGCAGGGGCCTCTGCTCATTGCAGTCCCTCAGGAAGCAGCCACCATCTTGAATGCTGTTGGTCACCTTTCCAGTGGGAAAGAGAAACCCCAAGGGCTCTGACGCCAGCAATTCAATGCTCCAGCTCAGAAGTGGCATGTCACCTCCATTCATAACTCATCGATCAGAACAAGTTGCTTGGCCCCAACCAACCACAAGGGAGCCACACAGTACAGTCCCGCCTGAAATATTTGGTGAACAACACTGATAACTACCACGTATTTCCTGCTGTCTATTCTGTGCCAAGCCTTGAGCCTAATGAAACGGAGGCTCAGCAAGGTCAGGTAACTCAGTCTCTATACCATGCAGAATGATTCCCAGTGATCCAGAAACACGGGACAGGCTGCTGATTGAGGGAATGTACTTAAGAGGGCTAACGCAGTACCTGGTACTAAAAATAAGTGCTGAGTAAATGTCTCTTTCCCAGTCTCTGGAGGTATTCAAGACCAGGCTGTATGGCCACTTACTTGGGTTGCTAGAGAGGGCAGTCAAGTACTAGATGGGGAGTAACACGTGCACAGCCTTCCTACCCTGAGACTCTAACTCCACTTTGCCTGCAATAATTATTTCCCTTTTTGGCAATAATACTGCAAAGTAATTATCAACTACTATCCACCCCCCACATTCCTACGCTATTGCACTGTTGGCTCCCTGGAGGGAAAACAAAGGGCCTAGAAGGAATATGGGTAAATAATGGGTGGACAAAGCACCGATCAATTAATATTGGCCAAGTGTCCATGACTTGTAAAGCATACTGTCCTGAGCTCTAAGTCAGTGTGCACAGCAGGAAAGGAGCATGAGAACGGGGCTTATAGCTGGCACCCAGGCCTGGCTTTGTGATTAACTCACTGTGTGCCTTGAGCAAGTTTCTTCCGAAGTCTTGGTTTCATCTCTATACAATGAGGAGGCAGGAACATACCTCCAAAGTCCATTCCAGCTTGAATAACTGATAAAAGCTGTGTGCAGAGTTAAACAGCAAACCTCAGACGTGGGAAGACTCACCTTTCTTCTAGAAGCCAGTGGGGCCACAGGACCCTGGAAGCTCAAAAAGGACTTTCGATACCACATTACCTAAAGCTGCACTTCGCAATATGGTGGCCACTAGCCACATGTGGCTACTAGCCACATGTGGCCACTAGCCACACAGCCACCCTTTCTGAAGGGTGACAACTCCAAAATGAGATGTGCTATAAGTGGAACTACACACGGAGTATCTGGATATAGCATGGAGAAAAGAAGTGTAAAACCTTTTTATATTTGGTTAATTAAAGTGCTAATGTCACCTGTTTATTTTTCCCTTTTGAATGTGGCTACTGGAAAAATAAAATTACGGTGTGGCTCACATTGTATTCCTATTGGACAGTGCTTATATAGGGGAAACTGAAGCCCAGAGAGGGTAAATGACTTGCCCAAAGAGCTGGAACTGCAGCCTGGGTCACCTGACTTCTCATTCAAGGATCGTTCCACCCTAACTGCCTGTGGTAGCCAGTCTCCAGGATGGTCCCTAACAATCTGCACTTACCCTCACCCTGTGTAGTCCCTTCCACATTGAGTCGGGTTCATCTATTAGGAAACAGTAGAAATGACTGCGTGACTTCCAAGCCTGGGTCATAAGACCTTGTGGCTTCCACCTTGTCTCTTGCTGGCATCACTTGCTCCGGGAGAAAGAGTAGCTCTGTGGAATGGCCCACATGGTGAGGAACGCAGGTCCCGTAAATAACCGGCACCAACGAAGCAGAGTGAACCATCTTGGGGGTTGGGATCCTGCATTCCCAGTCAAACCTTTAGATGACAGATGATCCAGTGGACATCTTGACTAGACCTTGTGAGAGATCTTAACCCAGAATCACCCAGCTAAGCTCTTCCCAAATTCCTGACCCACAGAATAATATGAGATAATGTTTATTGTTTTAAGTCATTAAGTTTTGGGGTGATTTGTTACATAGCAATGAATAGTTAATACACAGCCTTATAAATTTAGAGATCTCATTTAAGGAAAACTTACTTCCACCTTGGCATTTGTACAGTGTGAGAAATTATTCTTGTCTTTTCCTGGCCTCTGGTCTAGCTCAGGTTACCTAACTAAAAATAGCTATCAGGCTTGGCAAGCCAATGCAGGGAATCAAGATCTCATTTTATTCTTTAAAGACTCCTTTCCCTTCTTTTATTGCAGAAAGCTCCCCACCATATCACCTTCACCTGGGCTATCTAAAGATATGACTCCCACAAAAATCAAAGGAACTGGAGCCCAGAATCGCCCAATTAAATACAGTATTTAGGAAGTAACAAATATTTGAGAACTGATTCTCTATATCTGAGTTTCTCTAAGCTGAGAAAATGGGGTGTCAACAGTAGTGCTAATGTCTTACATTTATATAGCACGTGTTGCTTTTCGTCATGTTTTCACATCTCCCATACCTGAGGTAGGTGAGAAGATATAAATAAACCAGCAAACATATGGAAACAATGGCTAAGAGCTCACACTTTGCTCATAGTCTCATGGTGAGTGAATGACAGGGCCAAGTCTAGAATCTGGGTTTCAGTGACTCCCAAGTCAGTCTTGGTGCTTTTCAAGCAGGACCTCCCAGCTGTGACAACATGAACACTCTTCAGCTGGAGCTGTCCTCTGAGATCAACATGCACTTGTAGGTCTCTTTAAAGGCCTCAAGGAAAGGTGGTATTACTTCATCCACAGTGACGTGCCTTTGGAGCTCCTCACTCAGAGAGGTGACACCTGTCCCAACCAGCCCGCAGGGGACAATGTGATCAAACCACACAAGGTCTGTAGAACAGTTCAGAGCCAGGCCGTGGGACGTGATGTGCCTTCCACAGCGGACTCCTGCAAGACAAGAAAAAGGGTCTCAGAGTAGATATCCTCCCTCCCCGGGCTTCAGGATCTCACTCAGTGTGATGAAGAAACTGGACTCCATCACTGGTTTTCCAGCTTTGTTTCTGAGCACCCAAGGGGTTGTGCATAGATCGGGTGAGGCGGACATGGCTGGGGAGGGGTGTGTGGCTCCACAGCTCCTGCACTTATTATGGAGATTCCAGAAAATATCTTTTAACAGAGATTCTGTTGCTTTAAAAAAAAAAAGTTTAAAAAGTTTGAAAATTGCTAAGCTCCATTATTGTCCAGACATTGTGATTCATTGGAAGCAACCTGGCAATTCACATCTCGAAAAGATGAATGTTGGATGAGATGACCACTGAGGGCCCTTCTGAGGGCTGTGAATATAAGAGATCAGAAAGAAGGCTTAAAACCCTCAAACTCAGCGGATAGTTCTGATTCAAAGGCCGCGCCAGATACACTTCCGTCCAGCCCGAGCTTGCTCTCACCTCCATTGGTCCAGCCCCGCCAAGCCCCGCCCCCGGCCCCGCCCCGGCCCTCCGCACTAACCTATCGCGCAGACCTTGCGCTTCCCCAGCCAGACGCCGGTGTAAGGCGGAGGCCGCGCGCTGGCGCCGGGCAAGCCCTGGAGCTCGCACAGGCGCACGGCGCACGCCTCCAGCGCCGCTACGTGGGTGCGCAGGCGCAGGCCCAAGCGTCTCAGGTCTAGCACAGGGTGGCAGAGCAGCTGGCCGGGGCCGTGGAAGGTGGCCAGGCCACCGCGGCCTGTGGTGCGTACTTCGGCGCCCAAGGCCCGCAGCCGCGCCGTCTCCTCCGACGTCAGGCCGCCGCGCAGCCCGGAGGTGTACACGGGCCCCGCGGGCTCGCAGATCAGGAGTGCGCCCGCCTCAGTTCCCGACGGGGCCTCAGTGCCTGGCTCGGCCTGCAGCCGCCGCAGCCAGCGCTCCTGCAGGGCCAGCAGCTCGGTGTAGGGTATCCGGCTTAGCCGCACCAGCTGTACCGCCGGCGGCCGCATAGCTTCAGCCGGGTCGTCTGCGAGGTTCCGCCCCCTGCCTGGGCCTGGGGGCGTGACAGGAGGGGCGGGGACTCGGAGGCACGTCCCCAGCCGCTGCTCCTGAGTGCTGGTCGGCGGCTCTAGAGCTAGACTGTGAGCCCAAGACCCAGTACCAGGTGTGTCTCTTCCACTCATTCATTTCAACAACCAGTAGTGATACAGTGGTGCACAGTGTACGGGGAAAAAAGTCTGTCCTGGGAAGCTTACAGTCTTACAGCAGACAACAAGCAAGTATTAAAGCATTAAATAAGGTTATTTCACGTACTGATAACTGCTAGGAAAAGAATATAAAACAGGGTAATGTGCGTCCTGGGTGGAATTACCCGAGGAAGAGAGCGAAAAGGAGGTGAATGTGCAGAAAGTTTATGGCGGGGAGCTGTAAGAGTGATGGAAGCAGGATTCGCAGCGGGAGAAGTTAAACCGAAACAGGCCTGCAGAGGCCTCAGCCTGTCTCAAAGAATGCTCTGAGCCGGGGATGACCATTATGAGTTATTCCAAATTAAAGCACAGGCACCCGACGTTTTTGTCCTATCACTGAGCAGTGATAGAGGCTCTATCTGTAACTTTTGGCAAGGCTACATCCTTCTGTGGAAGGCAATTCCCAGAGAATTATGAGCCACAAGCAGCCTACACCCAGAAGCTGGGGGAACGACTGGCTAGGTCTTGAGGGTGGATCTGGACCACGGTATCCATTATGTTGTATTGGATTGTCATTCAAATAAATCTGAACTCGTTCAATGAACTTTTCACTGAGTACCAACTATGTGTTGTTAGGCCTGTTGCTAGGTGAAGAGGATACATAAGGCTATCCCACCCCTGTAGTCCTGATAGCATAAAGAACCCAGTTATTATGTCCTCAGTCTGTCCTCTGAATCTGACTTCCAAGCTGCGGGCAAGAATTGTTCAATTGAAAGGAAAGAAAAACAAAAGAAAGAAGGAAAGTGTAGACAATAATGTAACGAATTATTGTTTATCCACCATCCAGCCTTGTCAAATTTTAATATTTTACTATTTTTGCCTAGGTCTTTTTTAATTATAGAAACAATAACTTTACTCCCTTAGGTATCTGAAAGACGTTTCCTAATACAGACATAAAAATCCTAAGCAAATATTAGCAAGTTGAATCCAGCAATATACAAAAGGATTAATGCATCATAATGAAGTAATGTTTATCCCGGGAATGCAAGGTTGGTTTGACATTATAAAATCAAACAATATAATTCAAAAAACCATATGCTTATTTTCATATGCATTTTCAAAGCTCTTGGAAAAAATCAACACCTACCCTGACTAAAACTCCCGGCAATTGGAGCCAACTAGGAAGAGAAGAGAAATTCCCCAGTCTGATGAAGAGTACTGCATCAATCAGGGTTCAGACACGAGAGAAACCACAAAGGTAACATCTTAATTAATTTTTTTATTTTGAGAAAGTTGTAGACTCACATGCAGGTGTGAGGAATAAAATACAGAGAGATCTCGTGTACCCTTTACTCAGCTTTCCCTAATGGTAATGTCTTGCCAGTGTCACAATTAGGATATTGACATTGATATAGTCAGGATACAGAACATTTCCATCACCACAAGGATCCTTCATGTTCTTTTATATCGACACTGCTATTTAACTCCTGGCAAACACAAATCTGTGTTATATAAATGGAATGACACAATGTGTAAACTTTTGGAATTTACTTTTTTTTCTCTCGGCATAATTTTCTGGAAACTTATCCAGGTCGTTGCATGTAACAATAGTTCATTTCTTTTTATTGATGCGTAGTGTTCCATGGTAGGGATGTACCACACTTTGTTTATTCTTTCCAGTTTTCAGATAGCCTGAATAAAACTGCTACAAATATTTGTATACAGGGTTTTTTCTGTGTGAGCATAAGTTTTCATTTATCTGCAATAAATGCTGAGGAGTACAATTCCTGGGTCATATGGTGCTTGCATGTTTAGTTTTTAAAAAACTGCCAAACTGCTCTCCAGAGTAGTTGTCCCATTTTACATTCCCACCAGCAGTGTATCTATGAGTGACTTAATTTCTCTGCGTCCTTGCCAGCATTTGGCATTGTCACCATTTTTTTTTTAGACATTCTAGTAGTAGTAGTATTTTGTTGTGACTTTAACTTGTACTTCCCTAATGGCTAATGATGTTGAACATTTTTCATGGGCTTATTTTCAGCCTGAATATCCACTTCAGGGAAATGTCTGTTCATGTATTTTGCCTGTGTTCTAATTGTGATTTTTTAATGTTCAGTTTTTAGAATTCTTTATATATTCTCAGTATTAGTCCTTTGTCAGATACATGGTTTGTAAATAGTTCTGGCCACTCTGTGGCTTGTATTTTCATCCTATTAACAAGGTCTTTTGAAGAGCAAATGTTTGTAATTGTGATAAAATCCAATTTATCTACTTTTCCTTTTGCGGATCATGTTTTTAGCCTAAGAAGTCTTTGCCTAGCCCTACATCCTGAGGAGTTTCTCCCACGTTTTCCCCCATATTTTGAAACTTTGGTCATGACTTTATAAAATATTTTTTTTTCCTATGGATGTCCTATTGCTCCAGCACCATTTGTTCAGAAACCTATGTTTCCTCTGTTTAATTGCTTTTACACCTTTGTCAAAAACCAGTTGGGCATAAATCCCTAGCAGATACCAAGAGTATTTTTCACATAACTAGAACAAATAATCCTAAACTTTGTATGAAACCACAAAAGAGCCCAAATAGCCAAAGCAATCTTAAAAAAGAAGAACAAAACTGAAGGTATTGCAGTCTTGGATTTCAAGATATACTACAAAGCTGTAGTAATCAAACCAGTATGGTAATGGCACAAAAATAGACACATAGATCAATAGAACAGAATAGAAAACCCAGAAATAAACCCATGGTTATATGGATAATTAATCTATGAAAAGGAAACAAGAACATGCTATGGGAAAAAGACAGTCTCGGGGCGCCTGGGTGGCACAGCGGTTAAGCATCTGCCTTCGGCTCAGGGCGTGATCCCGGCATTATGGGATCGAGCCCCACATCAGGCTCCTCCACTAGGAGCCTGCTTCGTCCTCTCCCACTCCCCCTGCTTGTGTTCCCTCTCTCGCTGGCTGTCTCTATCTCATAAATAAATTTAAAAAAAAAAGAAAGAAAAAGACAGTCTCGTCAACAAATGGTGTTGGGAAAACTGGACAGCTACATGCAAAAGAATGAAACTTTACCACTTTCTGCACTCAAAAATAAACTCAAAATATATTAAAGGGCTAAATGTGAGACCTGAAACCATATAATTCCTAGAAGAAAACATAGTAATCTCTTTGACATCAGCCGTAGAAGCATTTTTCTAGATATGTCCCCTGAAGCAAGGGAAACTAAAGCAAAAATTAACTATTGGGACTACAGCAAAATAAAAAGATTTTGCACAGTGAAGGAGATCATCAACAAAACAAAACAAAAAACCCACCGAAGGGGAGAAGATAATTGCAAATTATATATCCAATAAGGGTAAGTACCCAAAATATACAAAGAACTTATACAAGTCAACACCAGAAAAATACACATAATCCAATTAAACATGGGCAGAGGATATGAACAGACATTTTTCTAAAGAAGACATACAGATGGCAAACAGACACATGAAAATATGTTCAACATCACTAGTCATCAGGGAAATGCAAATCAAAACCACAATAAGGTATCACCTCACACCTGTCAGAATGGCTAATATCAAAAACATAAGAAACAAGTGTTGGTGAAAATGTGGAGAAAAAGGATCCCTCTTGCACTGCTGATGGGACTGCAAACTGGTGCAGCCACTCTGGAAAGTAGTATGAAGGTTCCTCAAAAACTTAAACAGAATTACCCTATGATCCAGTAATTCCACTATTAGGTATTTACCCAAAGAAAATGAAAACGCTAATCCAAAAAGATATATGCAGGTGTGCCTCAGTGGCTCAGTTGGTTAAGCATCTGCCTTTGGCTTAGGTCATGATCCCAGGGTCCTGGGATTGAGCCCCATGTCGGGCTCTCTGCTCAGCAGGCAGTCTGTTTCTCCTTCTCCCTCTGTCCCTCTGCCCACTTGTGCTCTCTCTCTCTCTCAAATAAATAAATAAAATCTTAAAGATATATGCATTCACAATCGTCAAGCTATGGAAGCAACCCAAGTGTCCACTGATAGATGAATGGACAAAGAAGATGTATGTATATGTATACAATGGAATATTATTCAGCCATAAAAATAAGAATGAAATCTTGTCGTTTACAACCACATGGATGGATCTAGAAGGTAAAATGCTAAATGAAATAAGTCAGTCCGAGAAAGACAAATACCATATGATTTCACTCCTATGTGGAATTTAAGAAACAAAACAAAGAAAAAAAGAGACAAACCAAAAAGCAGCCTCTCAACTATAGAGAACAAACTGATGGTTACCAAAGGGGAGGAGGGAGGAGGGATGTGTGAAACTAGTCAAGGGGATTAAGAGTACAGTTATTCTGATGAGCACCGAGTAATGCATAGAATTGTTAAATCACTGCACATCTGAAACTAATGTAACACTGTATGTTAATTATATGGAGTTTAAAAATAAATTAAAAATTTTAAAATTATTGTAATGATCATGTTTTATTTACCTCAGTCACTATAATAAAGACTGTTTTATGCTAAAAAAAAAAAAACACCACAAAAACCAGTTGGGCATATTTGTATGGGCTGATTTTAGGGTTCTCTTCCATTGATCTGTGTGTTTTCTCCACACCAATACCATATATTCCTGATTGCTGTAACTCTATAATAAGTCTTAATATCAATTATTCCCATTCCTCCCACTTTATTATTCTTTTTTCCAAAATTGTTTTAGTTATTCTAAATTGTTTTAGGTTTTTGTCTTTCCATATAAACTTTAAAATAATCTTATCTAGGGGGCATCTGTCTGGCTCAGCTGGTAGAGCATGTGACTCTTGATCTCAGGGTTGTGAGTTCAAGCCCCACATTGGGTGTGAGCCTATTTAAAATTTTTTAAAAACTAAAAACATAAAAAAAGAATAACCTTTCTACATCTAAAAAAATCCTGATGGAATTTTGATAAGAATTGCACTGAACCTGGATATCAATTTGGAAAGAATCAACATATTTGCTATATTGGGTCTTCCCAATGAATATGGTTATGTCTCACCATTTATTTACGTCTTCTTTGACTCCTTTCATGAGCATTTTGTAGTTTTCAGTATACAAATCTATACATGTTTTGTTAGAGTTATACCTAAATATTTCTCTTTTTTGAGTGATTCTAAGTGGTATTGTATTTTTAATTTCTGGGTCCATGTGTTCATTGCAAATACATAGAAATGCAACTAATTTTTGCATCCTGTAAGATACCTTGCTGAACTCACTTATTAGCCCTTGGAATTTTTTTGTAGATTCCTTAGGATATTCTATGTAGATAATCTTGTCATCTGCAAAAGGGACAGTTCTATTATCTTCCTTTCTGATGGGTGTGTATTTAATTTCTTTGTTTTGCCTTATTGTACTGAACCCAACTTCCAGTACTATGTTGAATCAGAGTAGTAAGAGCAGTCTTCCTTGTCTTTTTCCAGTCTTAGGGGAAAAGCATTTAGTCTTTCACTGTTAAATAAACTGTTAATTGTAGGCTTATTGTAGATGATCTTTATTAAGTTGAGAAAGTTTCCCTTTATTCCTGTTTTCCCCGAGAGTTTTTATCATGAAGGGTGTTAAATCTTGTCAAAGTTTTTTTTTTGGGGCAATGATTGATATGATCATGTGATTTTTTTCTTTAACCTATTAATGTGATAGATTACATTGATTGATTTTTGGATGTTGGCTAGCCTTGCATAGCTGGAAGAAATTCTACTTGGTTATGGTGTATAATCCTTTTTATACATTGTTGTATTTGGTTTGCTAATATTTTGTTGAGGATTTTTGCATCTAAGTTTATGAGAGATACTGGTCTAAAGTTTTCTCTTTTTTATGCTTCTTTTGTTTTGGTATAGGGTAATACTAGTTTCATAAAATAAATTGTGAAGTGTTTTTCCTCTTCTGTTTTCTGGAAGAGATTGTGTAGATTGCCTACATTCTTCTTTAAACATTTGGTAGACTCTCTCTGAAACTATCTGGGTCTGGAGATTTCTTTTGGGGAGTTTAAAAATTACAGATTCAATTTTGCTAATAGTTATAGATCTATTAAAATTATCTATTTCATCAATCAATCAATCAAATTATCTATTCCATATAGGTGAGTTGTAGTAGTTTGTGTTTTTCAAGGAATTGGTCCATTTCATCTAAGTTGTCAAATTATGTGTGTAGAGTTGTTTGTAGTATTCACTTATTATCCTATGGATACTCACGTGGTCTGTAGTGATGTCCATTTTGTCATTTCTGTTGTTAGTTGTGTTCTCTTTCTCTTTTGTGTGTTAGTCTTCTTAGAGCCTTGTCAATTTTATTAATTTTTTCAAAGAATTGGTTCTTTGTTTCATTGTTTCCATTGTTTCTGTTTCTAATTTCATTGATTTCTGCTCCTTATCATTCCCTCTTTCTGCTTGCTTTGGGTTTATTTTGTTCTTTTTCAAATGACTTCTATGTGGGAGCTCAGATAATTGATTTTAGATTTTTTCCTCTTTTCCAGGGTATGGATTTAGTGCTACAAATTTTTCCCTCTCAGTGTGACTTTGGCTATATCCCACAAAGTTTGATATATTGTATGATCATTTTCACTCAGTTCAGTGTATCTTTTTTACTTCCTTTGAGACTTCCTCTTTGCCCCCTGGATTATTTCTAAGTATGTTATATTCCTTTTATCTTTCCGTTACATATTCCTAGTTTGATTCCACTGTGGACAGAGAACACACTATATGATTACAATTCTTTAAAAAAATGTTTCTTAATGGCCTGGCATGTGGTCTATCTTGGTATATGTTCTGTGGGCATCTTAAAAAATGTATATTCTGCTGTTGTTGGGGGCAGTATTCTTTAAATGTTAATTAGACTCTGTTGGTAGATGGTGTTGGTGAGTTCTTCTATATCCTTGCTGATTTTCTATCAAGTTGTTCTACCAATTGTTCAGAGAAGGGTGTTGAATTCTGCAAATATAATTGTGGATTTACCTATTTCTCACTAAAGTTCTATTACTTTTTGCTTCACATATTTTATAGCTCTGTTGTTTGGTATATATTCATTTATGATTGCTATATCTTCTTGGCGAGTTGATCCTTCTATTATTTTATAATGTTCTTCACTGTTTCTGATAATATTCTTTGCTCTGAAGTTTACTTTGTCTGATAATATTGTAGTCACCCACTCCTGCTTTCTTTTGATTACTTTTGCATGATATATATATTTTCCATCCTTTTACTTTCAATTTGTCTTTATTGTTATATTTAAAGTGAGTTTATTATAGATAGCATATAGTTGGGTCATGCTATTCTCCCCCACTACTCTACCAATCTCTGTCTTTTAATTGGTATATTTAGGCCATTTAGATTTAATGTAATTATTGATATATTGCTATATTAAGGTTTAATCCTGGTATTTTATTTTTCTGTTTGTTCTGTTTTTTATTATTATTATTTCTCTATTTTCTTTTTACTGTCTACCTGTGCTTGACATCATTAATTGTCAGGAAATGTAAATAAAAACCACAATGAAATGATATTACATACTCACCAGAATGGATAAAATTTGAAAAATGGAAAATATCAAGTGTTGACAAGATTGTGGAGTAACCAGAAATCTCATACAATGTTGTTGGTAGTGTTAAAAGGTACAAACACTTTGGTAAATGTCTGGCATTTCTTATGAAACTAAATATACGCCCATCCTATGGCCCAATTTTTTCCCTAGGAATTTACCCATGATAAATGAGAACATTTATACCACAAAAAGATTTGTATGACAACGTTCAGTATAACTTTATTCATCATACTCCCAAACTGGAAATAGCTAAGTGTCTATCAATAAGGGAATGGATATACTGTGGTGTACTTATACAATGGAATGTTGCTCAGCAATTAAAATGGACAAACTATCTTCCACGAGTAGCATAATTTGTGGGTCACAAGAGTCTCAAGTACTATGACTATGAAGAAGATGAATATGGGCCCACATCTACTGCACAACCAAAAATAGTAGGTTCCCGTGTCCAGAACTTAGTCACATGACCACATATAGGGTTAAGAGGTTTTGGAAGTATAGTTTTTTTTTTTTTAAGATTTTATTTATTTATTTGACAGAGAGAGACAGCCAGCGAGAGAGGGAACACAAGCAGGGAGAGTGGGAGAAGAAGCAGGCTCCCAGCGGAGGTGCCCGATGTGGGGCTCGATCCCAGAATGCAAGGATCACGCCCTGAGCCAAAGGCAGATGCTTAATGACTGAGCCACCCAGGCACCCCCGGAAGTATAGTTTTTTGCTGGGTGATCTTATGCCTAGTTAAAATTCAGGCAATCTATTAATAAAGAAAGAATGGGATACGTGGCAGTCACTGTCATAATTAAATTGAAAAACTAACAAAGGTGATAAAAATTTACATTTGTAGACATTTGTTTAAATATTTATTGCTTTTCATTTGATAGTTTTTGTATTTTGAATTCTGTAAAAAAAAAAAAAATGGTGGGGCCCCTGGGTGATGCAGTCGTTAAGTGTCTGTCATTAAGCGTCTGCCTTCGGCTCAGGGTGTGATCCTGGCATTCTGGGATCGAGCCCCACATCAGGCTCCTCCTCTAGGAGCCTGCTTCTTCCCCTCCCACTCCCCCTGCTTGTGTTCCCTCTCTCACTGGCTGTCTCTCTCTGTCAAATAAATAAATAAAATCTTTATTTTAAAAAAATGGTAGAGGAGTGGTCCTAAACATTTTTGGGGGCCCTTGAGAAGCTTGTCAGCTCCAGCTGCTGGGCTTGTGGTGCCTAATGGATACGAGATATCTGAGGATAATGAAACCACTGAAAGAGGGAAGGTGTGATGTCTCTTAGCCCCAGCCCCTATCCTAGACAAGAAGGTAGCCTTTCAAAGGACTTGGGGACAGATTCAGTATGCAAGTTGTGGGGCTAAGGGAATGTAGACACTTAGACAAAGATATCAACTGATCCTTTAAAAAAAAAAAGATATCAACTGATCCTTATGTAGTTGGGGAATAGTCCATAGGGGTGGGGGAGCAGGAAGTGGGAAGGTAGGGGGAAGGGAATAACAACCAGAATGAGGCTCAGGGCCAAGAAATTGGCAAGGGAGACAAAATAACATAGACAGACGTATACAATGGTAGGTTTCAGAGCAGATTACAAAAGTCATTGTGAGTCATCAGTGACAGTGCTGTTGTTTAAAAATAAACATAGCATTTAGATAGCTCCAGGCTCTGAGGGAAAAATAGAGGTTGAATTTCACAAGCCCTGTCCCAGGATATCTACAGTTCATAAATAAATATGTATGGGATGGGGAAAGTAACTCATGACTCAGTTCTTGGAGAAGATGAGCTCAGTGCTCTAGTCTGTGAAAGGTCCTTATGGGAGTTGGAAGGAGCCCTGGGCTGGGAGGCTGGGATCTGGGTTCATGTTCTGTGTCTATCACTATTTACTTGAGTATTTGAACTCCTTTGGGGAAAGTCATGCATACTTTGATCCCTAAATCCCCACATAACCTAGTTCCTGGCACACAGTAAGTTCTTAGTGAATATTTGGAGAATGAATGAATGAATGATTTGTTAAATAACTAGCCGTGTATCCTTGAACTGGGACATTTTACCAGGGGTCTTGACCATAAAAGGAAACAGTGGAGTGGATCAAGGTGGCCTTCAGGTTCCTGGTGACCTAAATTTTCAGGACATGAGGACGGATGTTTGACTACCATCACCCAAAAAATGTGTATTTCATAGCATGCTGAGTCAAACCTACACTCAACCCATAAGCCTCAGTGCAAAGACTGCCTCCTCCACAATGCCACCCTGGCCCCTTCCTCAACAACTTGTCTGTACCTTTATGAATATATAGTCTGCCTGGGTTATTGTGGGTTGGGTTGATCACCCTCCCACCCCTCACTTGACCTGTGACCTGAGAATACAGAGTAACCTAACACTTACCATGTGCTGGGGACTTTAAAAGCTTTACAATCATCAGTGCATTTAATATCTTAACAACCCATAAAGTAGGTACTATTATTTTCCTCATTTCACAGATGGAGAAACTGAGACACAAAGTGCATACCTTGCTCACTATTAAGCTGCTAGTAAGTGCTAGGGGCAGGGTTCAAATCTGGGTAATCGGGTTACAGAATCCTTTACTTTACCTGGAATTCAAATACCCCATAGCATGTATCTCATAGTTTGGCTCATAGGAGGTACTCAGCAAAAATGTTTGTTGAATAAATAAACAAAAGCAATAAACTGAGAAGCTGGGTGTTTGAAGGGCCTACAGTTCCCCTGAGAACCCATCTGCCTACTGAGCCCCAGCCTTTCCTCAGCATATGGGGTTAGTGTGTTATTTCATCTGTCCATTCATCCATCCCTCCTTTTATCCATCAATTCAGTGAATAGTTACTGTCCTACCCCACCCCACAGTGAGTGCCAGTGATACAAAATGGATTGGCACGGAAGTAGAGACGGAGGTATCCACAGACAAGGGCAGTACAGCATGACATGAACAACACAAAAGAGGGAGCCACACTAACTTTGCCTGGGTAGGGTCAGGGAACACTTCTTAGTCTATGGGATGAATTCAATTTGGGTTGTTTGTTTTTTAAAGATTTTATTTATTTATTTGACACAGAGAGAATACAAGTAGGGGAAGCAGCAAGCGAGGGAAAGGGAGGAACAGACTCCCCTCTGAGCAGGGAGCCTGATGTGGGGCTCCATCCCAGGACCCTGGGATCATGACCTGAGCCGAAGGCAGATGCTTAACCATCTGAGCCACCCAGGCGCCCCCAGTTTGGGGTTTTTAAAGTCTCCACGTCCCTGTTGGACCAGGGTCCTGCCTGATTCCAGTCCATGTAACTGGAGACAGAATAGCCTGTATTCCCAGCTGCTGGCTGCAGTCTTGCCCTGAGAATCCATAGCACTGTCTGTGGTCTGAATCCTGGTGTTCTTGTTGGCTACTGTGCCCCTACATTGAGACATACTCCTTTGGACCCTGATTCTGACTACTGATCCTGAATCGTTAGCTCCAGGGTCACAGCCAGCCTTGACCCCCTTGCCAGATCCCATCCACTCCCTCCCTTTCCTGATCGGCGATGGCCAGGGGCCCAGCAAGACTCTAAGCATGTGATGTCATAGACCTGACACCTCTTGGTTCCCTGATCTCTAGTATTGTTGACACTCTTCTCAGCTTCTAAGGAGTCCCAGATAAAACGAAGCGAGGACTGGAGCCAAAGCAGGCCTGTGAGGACTC
Organism: Ursus maritimus; assembly: GCF_017311325.1. Taxonomy (NCBI): domain Eukaryota; kingdom Metazoa; phylum Chordata; class Mammalia; order Carnivora; family Ursidae; genus Ursus; species Ursus maritimus. The sequence continues at coordinate 9,364,296 of NW_024424008.1, forward strand.
TGCCATGCTTGTGTAGACTCTGCTTGCCAGTGCTGTACCGACTTGAGAAATCATTCAGATCTCTGCTCTCCCTGAGGTTCAGGAAAGACAAGGGACTTACAAAAGAGCATTCAGGGAAAGAAACAGGACTGGAACTCTGGGGTCCTGATTACCAGGGTAGTGTTCTTTTGTTACACTAGGGGTTCTGAAATCCATTTTTTAGTAATGGAGACTTCCTATTGAAATTTTACATAGATCTCCATTCTATAAAGCAGAATGCCTCTGCTTCTTGGCCTCTCTCTCCCTGTCTCAGCCTTTAAGTCACTTGTTTTTTTATCATTAACTCTAGATAGTGGAGTTGGTCCAGTGAGATCCTAAGCCCATGCATAAATGGCAGCCACCTCCCTCCAGCCTGTTTCCATCTATCTCACCTTCCACACTACATCCAGACACCTTTCCAAACCCCAGACTTGTCTGTGCCATCCTTCAGTTTAAAAACACCCATTCAGGGGCGCCTGGGTGGCGCAGTCGTTAAGCGTCTGCCTTCGGCTCAGGGCATGATCCCAGCGTTCTGGGATCGAGCCCCACGTCAGGCTCCTCTGCTAAGAGCCTGCTTCTTCCTCTCCCACTCCCCCTGCTTGTGTTCCCTCTCTCGCTGGCTGTCTCTCTCTGTCAAATAAATAAATAAAATCTTAAAAAAAATAAAAAATAAAAAAAAAAAAAAAAAATAAAAACATCCATTCATCTATTTAGCCAATAATATTTATTAAATGCTTTCATTGTGACGGGCAGCAGTGTAGCGAACAAAACAGATAGTCCCTGCCTGCTTCGGGTGGGTGGGTGAGACAAAAACCTGTGGGCAATCACCCAAGTCACTAAACAGGGTACGCTGATTGAGAATAAATAAGTAGGATGACTTGAGGCCACAGAGTTGCACAGGGACCAGTCCCGGAGAACCTTGAAGGTCACTAAAGTTATGGGTCTTTATCTTGAGGGCAAAGGGAGTGCAGTTGAATGGTTTTCAGCAAGGTAGCAATTCTGATGCTATTTGTGTTTTAATATCATGCTGGTTGCTATGGGGACAGCAGGTAGGAGGAAGGCAGGAGAGGAAGCAGAGAGACCTGTTAACAAGAGATTGTTGTAGTTCAAGTGAGAGGTGATGGCAGCCTGGGCTGGAGGAAGGCAGCAGAGATGGAGTGAGAAGAGAGATTTAACATATTCTGGAGGCAGAATCCACAGGGCCAGTTGATAGATTGGATATGTGGGGAATGAGGAAAAAAGAGGAATTAAGGGGACCCGGGTGGCTCAGTCGGTTAAGCATCTGCCTTCAGCTCAAGTCATGATCCCAGCATCCTGGGATCAAGTCCCACATCGGGCTCCTTGCTCAGCGGGGAGCCTGCTTCTCCCTCTGCCCGCTGCTCCCCCTGCTTGTGCGCTCTCTCTCTGACAAATAAATAAATAAAATCTTAAAAAAAAAAAAAAAGGAGGAATCAAGGATGCAATGCCACCCATGGACCAGTGCAAGAGGGGTCTCTTCCCTGGGCCTTATGTGTCCTCTCCCCCCGCCCCGGCATTCACACCCCGCAACCCCCAGAGTTTAGTAAAGAAAGCATGGTCGACTGGACACTCAGGAGCTGGTGCTCAGTGCTGCTGCTGCGTGTCCTGTACCCCGAACATTCCTTTTCGTGCTTAACCTCCTTCAGGCCCCAGGGAAACACTTCACCCATCTTGCTTTACATCCTCGATACAAAAAACTGTGTGTTTTACATGCAATAAAATGCACACATTCAAGTACACAGTGTGAGGAGATGAATGTATCCATCTGTGTAACCACCATCCCCCTCAATCATGGGTGTAGACCACTTTCTTTACATGGCCGTGTCTGAAGTTCTGTGGCTTGTGCTGCTGCCCACATCAGAGCTGGACGCTGCTCCGGAGTATGGGGAGCATGTGAGCGGCGGAGCTCTTGGGGAGAGGAAGAGAGAAACACATGAACAGGTCCTGTGGAACCTTTTCTCTCAAATAGCATGAGCGCATAATGAGACATCATTCCCCAGAGGAACAGAGACCATTTGCTTGCTTCTCTGTGTGTTCCAGTTCGTGGTCTAGGACGAACTCAAGAGTTGTTTGGTGTTTGTAACAGTGGCGCAAGGAAGCTAATAAGTATTTTGATTATAAAGAATTCATACATTTGTTTATATGTAAACATATGGTTTGGTTATAGCATGTGTGAACATGATACTGATTCTTTATGGACTTAGATATTGCTTTAAGGGATGATGAAAATCACAGTATAACTGGTGATGGTTTTACATAAGGAGAAGATTTTGGGTTATTTTTTGTTATAATTTATTACATATGTTACTTTTTATACATTTAGTTATTACCCGCCCCCTCACCTCCCCTCTGGTAACCATCTGTTTGTTCTCTATAGTTAAGAGTCTGTTTCTTGGTTTGTCTCTCTCTTTTTTTTTTTCTTTGCTCATTCGTTTTGTTTCTTAAATTCCACACATGAGTGAAATCATATGGTATTTGTCTTTCTCTGACTGCCTTATTTCACTTAACATTGTGCTCTCTAGCTCCATCTGTGTTGTTGCAAATGACAAGATGGCATTCCTTTTTATGGTTGAATAATACTCCTTTGAATATATATACCACCTCTTCTTTATCCATTCATCTATCAACGGACACATGGACTGCTTCTATACTCTGGCTATTGTAAATAGCGCTGCCATAAACATAGGGTTGCATGTATCCCTTTGAATTAGTGTTTTTGTATTTTTTGGGTAAATACCCAGTAGTGGAATTACTAGATTGTAGGGTAGTTCTGTTTTTAACTTTTTGAGAAATCTCCATACTGTTTTCTACAGTGGCTGTACCAGTTTGCATTCCCACCAACAGTGCCAGAGGGTTCCGCTTTCTCCACATTCTCTCCACCACTTGTTGTTTCTTGCGTTCTTGATTTTAGCCGTTTTGATGGGTGTAAGGTGGTATCTCATTGTCGTTTTGATTTGTATGTCCCTGATGATTAGTGATGTTGAGCATGTTTTCATGTGTCTGTTGGCCTTCTGCCTGTCTTCTTTGGAGAAACGTCTGTTCATGTCTTTTGCCCATTTTATAACCAGATTATTTGTTTTTTTGGGTGTTGAGTTGTATACGTTCTTTGTCTATTTTGGATATTAACCCTTTATTAGATATGTCACTTGCAAATATCTTCTCCCATTCAGTAGGTTGCCTTTTAGTTTTGTGGATTGTTTTCTTTGCTGTGCAGAAGCTTTTTATTTTGATGTAGGCCCAATAGTTTATTTTTGTTTTTGTTTCCCTTGCGTCTGGAGACGTATCTAGAAAAATGCTACTATAGCCCATGTCAGAGAAATTACTGCCTGTGCTCATTTCAAGGCTTTTTATGGTTTCAGTTCTCACATTTAGGTCTGTAATCCATTTTGAATTTATTTACTTTATTTATTTATTTTTTTAAAGATTTTATTTATTTATTTGACAGAGATAGAGACAGCCAGCAAGAGAGGGAACACAAGCGGGGGGAGTGGGAGAGGAAGAAGCAGGCTCATAGCGGAAGAGCCTGATGTGGGGCTTGATCCCAGATTGCTGGGATCACGCCCTGAGCCAAAGGCAGATGCTCAACTGCTCTGCCACCCAGGCGCCCCTTGAATTTATTTTGTGTATGGTGTAAGAAAGTAGACCAGTTTCATTCTTTATCATGTTGCTGTCCAGTTTTCCTAATAGCATTTGAAGAGACTGTCTTTTTCCCATTGAATATTCTTTCCTGCTTTGTTGAAGATTAATTGATCATATAGTTGTGGGCTCATTTCTGGGTTTTCTATTCTGTTCTATTGATCTATGTGTCTATTTTTGTGCCAGTACCATACTGTTTTGATTACTACAGCTTTATAATGTAACTTGAAGTCCAGAATTGTGATGCCTCCAGATTTTTTCTTCTTCATGATTGCTTTAGCTCTTCCGGGTTGTTTGTGGTTCCATCCAAATTTTAGGATTATTTGTTCTAGTTTGGTGAAACATGCTGTTGGTGTTTTTATACAGATTACATTAATTGTGTAGGTTGCTTTGAGTAGTATAAACATTTTAACAATACTTGTTCTTCAAACCCATGATCATGAAATGTCTTTCCATTTCTTTGTGTCATCTTGAATTTCTTTCATCAGTGTTTTATACTTTTCAGAGTCAAGGTCTTTTACCTCTTGGTTAAGTTTATTCCTAGGTATTTTATTAGTTTTGGTGCAATTACAAATGGGATTGTTTTCTCATTTTCTCTTTCTGCTGCTTCATTAGTAGTGTATAGAAATATAACAGATTTCTGTACGTTGGTTTTATATCCTGCAACTTTACTGAATTCATTTATCAGTTCTAGTACTTCTTCTGGAGTCTTAGGGTTTTCTATATATAATATCATGTCATCTGCAAATAATGAAAGTTTTATTTCTTCCTTACCAATTTGGATGTCTTTTATTTCTTTTTGTTGTCTGATTGCTGTGGCTAGGACTTCCTGTTCTATGTTGAATAAAAGTGGTAAGAGTGGACATCTTTGTGTTGTTTCTGACCTTAGGGAGAAAGCTCTCAGTTTTGTAATTTATTAAGTATGTTAAGCTTTATAAATTTATTTTGATATATAAATATAATTATTATGAGATATATTATTTACTATGTGTCCCCATAACAATATTTGACCATAATATATAAAATTCATGATACTTTTTTTTAATTTAAAATATTGCCTTAAGACATTTATTGACAATTCCAGTTACTACTGGAAAGTTTTTCCAGATTGGAATTAGTAAGTAAAAACAAAAATTCTAAAATATACAGTGATTCAACAAAGTTTATTTAATTTTGGACCTTATTGTCAATCAAAAAAATTATTTGAAAAATCTTGATTATAACAATGTAATTAGTGATTTTGTTAAAATGAAGGCAAAAACTAATTTTATGAAATATAGAATCATTTATGAATCATATATTTCTTTTTTCCACATATATTACTATCCATCAAAAGAACACCACCAAATTCAGTCTTCTTTGATATTTTGCCAGCTTTCAATCATAAAGTATCCATAGCTTTTGAGCACGAAAGAGTACACTGCCTAATTCCACTTATATGGAGTCCTGTAATAGGCAAAACTGACCTATGGTGGTAGAAATTGGGTGTGTGGTTGCTTGCAGGATAGAAGAGGGGAAATTGGCTGCAAATAGGCATAAGGAAACTTTCTAGACTAATGGTAATTGACAGGGGTGGTAGTTACACAATGTATTTGTTAAAGGTCCTCAAACTATGCCCTTAAAATGTGTGCATTTTATTCTATGTTAAAAATGCCTCAAAAAAAGTTAAGGAACTTTTTTATCTTAACAAATAAGTAATTGATTTAATCTGATGTATAACTTTTAAAATATCTAGCATCATGGTATTGTATTTTTGGCCTGGGCCCAGAGCTAAAGCCTTGGTTTCCAGCAAGAGTCCCTGGATGGTACCGAGATGGGGAAAGCATGGGAGGGCTATGTTTGGGGGGGGGGGGCCAGGGCTGATGTGCAGCTGGTGCATTTCAGGACTGCAGTATGGCTGTGTCTGTTAGGAAAACCACTGCCGCTGTGAGCCCCATTGCCACCCCAGCTGCCTGGACTTTCCCCTGGGACCCTCAGATCCTCCCACTCTCCAGCATCTAAAGTGTTAATACCTGGCACAGCCATGGGCCTTTGGCATGCTGATCCCAAACCCTGGGGACCTGCTGGTGCCTCTGCCCTAAATATTTTTAATATCTCTGCTGGTGGGGTTGGGCAAGGAAGCATGTAAGTCAGGATTCTTTCTGGGAAATATAAAGTTAGAGGTGACTATGACATCCAAGTGGACGTGTCAACACAATATATATAAATGGATAGAAATTGACAGGTGAGGTCTGGGCTGATCACGGAGATGTCGGCTCCCCACTGCCAACACAAATCCAGACTCCCTTAGGCTTATCATCCAGCCCCCACCTATCTTACCAGCTCCGTCTCCTACCACCTCCCTGCCAGCACCCCTGCCTTCTTGCTGCTTCCTGATCACGCCTTGTTCTAGGACATGCTAGGCCCTCTGCCTGGAATGCCCTACCATGTCTTCGCCACTGCCCACCTTCCTCCTCATCCTCACTTGTCTCCTTCCCCTGAGGCCTTCTGCCTCCCGTTCTGCCTACCGTGACCCTCCTTACAGAGGAGAGCATACTGCCCTGTACACTTCTGTTTAGATCCCAGCGTCTTCCAGGTTAGGGTGGGGTCCGGCGGCTCTCTGGGCCCAGCGGAGGCCCTGACATGGAGGAATTTTCCAGTAAACATTGAAGGAATGGATGATAATGCATAGTCCCGATGGTATTTATCACAGCCCCGCCCTCACTCCAGAGCCTCTGTACATGTTGAGCCACACATTTAGACAAGCTAGACTTGTTTTTCTTTTTTTCTTTTTTAAAAGATTTTATTTATTCATTTGAGAGAGAGACAGAGACAGCCAGCGAGAGAGGGAACACAAGCAGGGGGAGTGGGAGAGGAAGAAGCAGGCTCCCAGCGGAGGAGCCTGATACGGGGCTCGATCCCAGAACGCTGGGATCACACCCTGAGCCGAAGGCAGACGCTTAACGACTGAGCCACCCAGGCGCCCATAGACTTGTTTTTCTTGAAAGAATAGGCTCTTTAATGGCAAAGACCATTCCTTACACATCATTTCTCACTCTCTCACAGCCTGAGAAAGAGCACACAAATGGAAAGAATGGAAGAGCTTAGTAAGTTGGAATTGAATCTCAGCCTGGACTCTTATGAGCTGAGTGGCCTTGGGGAAGTTACTTAACCTCTCTGAGCCTCAGATTTCTCAGATGTCAAGGATGGGTATAGTAGTACCTCTCTCATAAGGCAGATGTGAGGACTAAATGAAATAATGTATATAAAATTGTTTACTGGGGGCTGGGGAGAGGGGAATGGGGAGTTATGGGTACAGAGGTTCAGTTTGGGGTGATAAAAAAGTCTTGGAGATAGATAATAGTGGTGGTTTTACCACAGTGTAAGTGTCGTTAATGCCATTGAGCTGTATACTTAAAATATGGCTAAAATGGTAAATTTTATATTATGTGTATTTTACCGCAATATAAACAAACAAACAAATAAAATCCAGAGTGAGAGAAGTCAGACCCCTTTTCCCCACACTAAAAACATGGTCTCAGGTACACAGTGGGTGATCTCTGTGTCTGAGTTTCCTCCTTCCTTCCTTCTGGATTTATCTTCACCTGGGTTCCAGGGCCAAGGCCAAGAGGCAGGATGAGGGAGAGCAGGATGGGTGTCGAGAGAGGAAGTGATTAAATGTTGAACGAGGATCTGATGGTGGTGGGGTCAAAGCCAGGATGGCCCACTGGGAAGGCCTGGCTTGAGGAGCCAGGCTGCCTTTCTGCCTGGAAGGAAGAAGGATATCCGGGGGTTAGGGATGACACTAGTGTGTTTAGCTATGGGAGCGAAGTGAGACATCCAAATTAAGGAGGAAAGGCGGGTGGGAATTGCAGGATGTCCGTATTGGCCTATGCTGCAAAAATAAATGCTTCTGGGAGTAAATATTACGTAAATAAATAAGTACAGATTTTTTTAAAGCCCTCAAATCCACTTTTTCCCTCCACTTTACCAAGGCCAAGGGGAGCATAATAAACTGAGAAGGGAAACAAAGAGATTTAAGATTCTGGCTGCTATGGGGAAATTACAAATGAGGTCTGACGCTATTTTTGTTTCTTTTTCATTATGAAAAATACTTTGCCTGACATGGGCACCCTGCCACCATTGGGAGAACCGTGAGAATCCAGTTTGTTCCCAAAACATTGCCATGGGGAGGTGAGGTCACAAGGGAACATGGCTTTCCCCCAAGGGAGGCCTAACCCAAAATAAATAAAGGAATAAATGATAAATAAATAATGTCCTAGAAATGAGAATCGGAGCACATGGCTCTGGTCTAGTGCTTCCACATCCTTGCTGGGTCCCCTGGGGCAAATCATTTCCCCTCTCTGCATTTTAGTTGTTGGATTCATTTCATTAGGTGCTTCTGTCCCTGATAGTGTGAGTCTAGCATATACTCTTTTCGAACCCTTGAAGAGAACAACAGTGGGAGTTGAAGACAGGAAAGAAAATGCTGAGCTGTATGGTAGAGCTGAATATCCTAGAGCTAGAAGAAAGGACATCTAGCTCATTCATTCACATTCATTCATTCATTCATTCGTTCATTTATTCTGCATTCCTATCCGAGCAATACCCTGTGCCTGGCCCTTGTGTAGGGAAGTGAGGACCACAAATGGATCAGACTCAGTTCTTACCTTCATCAAGCTGCAATCTGAAGGATGGAGGGGATGATATGGGGGCAAGGCAAGAGGGTAAATGAATAATTATACCATAAGGCTCTAGGGGGTTGGAGACTGAGCACAGAGGGTATAGTAAGGGTGCAGAGTGGCAAGGCTCACTCAGCTTCTAGAAGCCAGGAAAGGCTTCCAGAGGATGAATACACTCAAAGGACAAGGAGAAGGTCACCAAGCAGGTAAAAAGGGGGAAGCAGCAGAATAGTGTATGCACAAGTGACCTTGTCATTCCCATCCCAGGGGACTGATGTTCCCTCTTATAGTTCTTTAGGTAAAGACACCCCAGAGTTTTGGAAATCATTAGACCAGCCCTTCTCAAACCTGAGTCTGTAGACTCCTCAGGGCTCCTAGATATATTTTTAGAAGCCTAAAATGTGTCTGTAAGATCTTTTAAATAGTATATTTCATTCTGGTGATAATCCAAATAAAATAAACATGCTCTGAGTTGTCTGGAAGACCAGGACCTGCCATGTCACTTTGACACTGACTTTACGTTTGTGATTGCTCTGGTGCCCTGGAGTGCTACATTCATTGTTAACGCCTGACAGGAACATAGGGAGGTGGACTTAATGTAAATGATACTGCTGTGCCAGGTGAAAGTCAGATGGGCTCTCGGAGTACTATCAAATGAAGATTTTCCATGAGTCTGACCAGAGAAGCACGGTGGGAGCTGCCAGCAGTGACACAGCGCTCGGAACGTGCCAGACTCGAGAGAACGATGCCGTAGCTGTCTGAGGCACAGTCAGGTTTCACACAGCAGTTTCATTTCAGCAAAACAGTGTCTTCTGTCACATTCAATGGAAGGCTTTATTTGAATTGTATAGGTTTTATAGTTTCATTTTCCATTTGTCTCGGTTTAGAGTAGAACAATCAGCACAAGGGATGTATACTGAGGTTTGTGCTTATAAATATGTAAGTGGCATTAAAATAAAAATAAATCAACTTTGGAGTGAGTCCTCGAGAAATAAAAACAATTAAAAAAAATTTTTTTTTAGGTAATCTCTACACCCAACATGGGGCTCAAACCCACAACCCCAAGATTAAGAGTCGCACGCTCCACTGACTGAGCCAGCCAGGCACCCATAGTCTGTGAGAATTTTGAATAGTGGCCCAATCATTACTTGAGAAACATTCTGTTAGCTGCTTGGTGAACAATTCTCATTGTTAAGAATTTCTTCTGAGTCTAAAGGGAGCCTTTCCTCCTGCCACCTAAGGTCAAAATAACCTCCAAAAAGAGGTTATTTTCATGTAGTTCCAAAAAAAGGTGCACAGGGCCTCGAGGAAGTAACTCCATCTTCCAAAGTTAGGCACATTTGATATGTATTTTCCCATTTTCCCCTGCCCCCCAATATGGGCCTTCAGCCAGGCTGCAGATTGGTACCTTAGCAGTATTTAGTAAGCATTTGAGTAAAGTCCTTAACCTCTCCAAGCACTACTTCCCTAATCTATAAAACAATTATGCTAATAAGATGTTACATCTCAGGGGTGTTGTGAGGATTCATTGGGCAAGCCCCTGGGTAGTATTACAGTAGTAATAGTTCTAATAGCCACCGTTAACATTAAATACTTTTCCTGCTTTATCTCACATCGTCTTCCCCAGTTTGCACGGAGATAATTTAATCTGAATTTTATAGCTCAAGAAACAGGCTGAGAGAGGTGAAAGGAATTTGCTCAAATGGCTGAATTGGGATTCAAACCTACCTCTCGGACAGGCGAATGGCCTGCGCCTGTGACCATTGCCCAACGTACTCACACTCTGCCAGCTCCACCTATAGAAATCTGTCTGGCCTTTTAAACAATTCTGAACAGAATTAAGCTCTTCTCCTGTGTGCTCTTACATTTTGCTTAGCCTCATGGGTTGCAGGAATTTAATCTAGTTTTGTATTATACAAAGTCAGTTTATCCAGGACACGCCCACTGCGGGGTGAGGATGGGGACAGATTATCTGGGGTCTAAGAACAATCAAATGTTCTCTGGCTCTGAGCCCCCACCCAGTGAAGTCACCTACATCCAGAGCCCCTTCCCAGAAAATCCCTACCACTCCTTTCCCATGGCCTGGTTCCCAGGGGCTCACTTAGGTGCTTGTTACATTGAATGGAATTGCATGGAGCCAGGAGATTTGGGCTCCAGCCCCAGCCCTGCGACTACGGTGTCCAGTCTGGACAAGTAATTTGAACTTTCTGGGCCTTACACTCTGTAAAATGGGGTCGGGGTGTGGGTATGTGTGGAATGCCTGGTGAAGTCCTACCCATCTTTAACATTCTATGTTTTAAAAGTTGTAACCAGGGGCACCTGGATGGCTCAGTCTTTAAGCGTGTGCCTTGGGCTCAGGGTGTGATCCTGGATTCTGGGATCGAGCCCCGCATCAGGCTCCCCTGCTGGGAGCCTGCTTCTTCCTCTCCCACTCCCCCTGCTTGTGTTCCCTGTCTCGCTGGCTGTCTTTCTCTCTGTCAAATAAATGAATAAAATCTTAAAAATAAAATAAAATAAAATAAATAAAATAAAATAAAATAAAAGTTGTAGCCAGAGCATAGACATGAGACCCACAACCACATGAAGTTTCTTGGAGCAGGCATTTCCTGAGACTACATTTATTGTAGTGTATCTTCATGAATTCTAGCGAGAAGGGGAAAAAAAATGGATATTGAAAACACAACTTACCATAGTCACACTTGCTCACTCTCATGCTCTTTCCGTTATTCCTTTTTTTTTTTAAGATTTTTTTTTTTTTTGACACAGAGAGAGCACAAGCAGAGGGAGCAGCAGGCAGAGGGAGAGGGAGAAGCAGGCTCCCCGCTGAGCAAGGAGACTTACGTGGGGCTTGATCCCAGGACCCTGGGATCATGACCCGAGCTGAAGGCAGATGCTTAAATGACTGAGCCACTCAGGCGTCCCTATTCCTGTTATTCTTAATTCATTTTTATCTATGTATTTCATTTATACAGTTTATATTGCTGTGCCTTTAAATTCATTAATCTTCTCTTCTATATGTAATCTACTGTTACTCCCACTCAGTGTATGTCATCACAGACATCTGAGGTTTTCATCTCTAAGGGTTTGATTTGTGTCTTTTTAAATGTCTTCCATGCCTATATTTAACTTCCTGAACATATGGAACAGTTGCCATTTCTGAATTGAGAAACTGAGTTTAGAGAAGTTAAGTAATTTATCAAAGGTCTTTAAAACAAAGGTAGTCTGGGGCACCTGACTGGCTCAGTTGGTAGAACACACTGGACTCTTGATCTCAGGGTTGTGGGTTTGAGACCCATGTTGGGTGTAGAGACTACTCGAAAAATGAAAAAGAATAAAAAAGAACTAAACAAGCAAACACACGCAAAGGTGGTTTATCTCCAGCATCCACATTTTATTTTTTCTCTTTAAAGTTTATTTATTTTTTTAGTAATCTCTACACCCATGGTGGGGCTTGAACTTACGACCCTGAGATCAAGAGTCGCGTCTAGCACCCACATTTTAAGCCATCAAATTGTACTGTCTTTCCATATATGCAGTGTGTTACTATTTTCTCATTTCTAGGATCAACTCTAATCAATGGCACTTTAGAATAGAGAGGAGTGAATAATTTTAAGAACTAAGGACAGAGCATAAGAGAACGTGAGGTAATGCGTCATCTACTAAAAACGAGGATGGCTAACATTTATCAAGCGCTTGCTGCGGGCCCCAAGTTTGGCTGAAAGCTCGGCATGCACTGCCTCTTTTATCTTCACATTCTACTCGGCAAATATGATCTCCATTTTACAGGTGAGGAAACTGAGGCTGGGAAGCATTTGTTCACTACCCCACAGTGAGATGGCGGCCTAGACCACATGCTACTTCCCACTCCACTGAATGTTCTCGTTTGGGAGGGCGGAAGGACAAAGACGGGTAGTACGGCATCCTCGTCCTCTCAGAGGTTAGTTTAGTGGAGGAGATAGGCGTGAAAACAGTTGCATTATATTGGCCTCTTAGTTAGGATTTCCTTGATTATAAGTGACAAAATTCCAATTTAACCGAGCAGAGTATAAAGGGAAATTTTTTCCAATATAATCATGAGCAGGGCAAGAAAGTAGCTGGACCCTTTAAGACAACTGGACCCAGAGGTTGGAATCTGCTCAGGATTCTCTCACTCTCTGCTGCTTGTCTGTTTCTTCCTCCCTCCTTCAATAATTTATTATAAAAAATGTCAGGGGTGCCTGGCTGGCTCAATCTCTGGGTCCTGAGCTCAAGCTCCACACTGGGCATAGAACTTACATTAAAGGGAAGCCTGGTTGGCTCAGTCAGTTAAACGTCTGCCTTTGGCTCAGGTCATGATCCCAGGGTCCTGGGATCAAGTCCCACATCGGGCTCTGTGCTTGGCGCAGAGCCTGCTTCTCCCTCTTCCTCTGCTGCTCCCCCTGCTTGTGCTCTCTCTCTCTGTCAAATAAATAAATAAATAATCTTAAAAAAAAAAAAAGAAGAACTTACATTAAAAAAAAATTCAACATACAGAAAAGTGGAAAGATCTTTCCACAGGTACACCACCGCTCAGGTTTTACATTGGTTCCATTTTGCTCTATTTAATGTATCATGTAACCATCCATCCATTTCTGCTTTAACTTTGCATGGTGGATTTCTTTTCTCAGAGTACCTTCCCCCTGATAAGCACAGTTCCCGTCTCATAACTCACAGCCTTAATTCTGCAACTCTGGTTCAAAACCTCCTATGGCAGGATCAAATTCCTCTTAGGTGGGTTGTAGCCCCCCAGACTAACTAAGGACAAGGTATATTGCAGTACGCGGCTCCCACCAGGACTGCGTGGTGGGCATGGAGGGAGAGGCTGGAAAGAGAGGGAGGCAAGCAAACAAAACAGTACAGCTGTGATAAGCTCTGTGACAAAAGGAACAGCAGGGGATTGTGGGAGCGCAAGGGGAGACACCTCGTCCACTTGGAGAGTCAAAGTTCTGCTTCTTTCAAAGGAGGTGATTCGTGAACTGTCTTAAAAGAAAGACACCAGGAGTTAAGCATTGGGAAAGAAGCTGGAGACTAAACAGATCAAGGCACAAAGTAGTGAGAGAGTCTGGGGAAGTATGAAGTAAGAAAAGAAAAATAATGTGACCACACACATGTGCTCCAGTGTTGAAACACTTTATACAGTGCAGGCGGCGTGAACCGCTCTCAGCTGCGTGTATGCACGTGTAGTTTGAAACTGGGCATTTAGGAGTATTTACACTGTGGAATTAGCAAATGTGCTTTTTTCTTTTCTTTCTTTCTTTCTTTCTTTCTTTCTTTCTTTCTTTCTTTCTTTCTT
>NW_024424008.1:9377949-9490885 GCF_017311325.1 Ursus maritimus
TTCTTTCTTTCTTTCTTTCTTTCTTTCTTTCTTTCTTTCTTTCTTTCTTTTAAAGATTTTATTTATTTGACAGAGATAGAGACAGCCAGCGAGAGAGGGAACACAAGCAGGGGGAGCGGGAGAGGAAGAAGCAGGCTCATAGCAGAAGAGCCTGATGTGGGGCTCGATCCCAGATCGCCGGGATCACGCCCTGAGCCGAAGGCAGAGGCTTAACCGCTGTGCCACCCAGGCGCCCCTCTTTCTTTCCTTTTCTTTTCTTTCCTTTTCTTCTCTTTTCTTCTCTTCTCTTCTCTTCTCCTTTCTTTTCTTTTCTTTTCTTTTTAATAGATTGGTTAAACACTTTGCCAGCACCACAAGCCCCAGGCTATAAAAACCTGAAGATGACTATATTTTCTCCTGATGTTTTCTCATATAGGCTGATATATTCCTATTAGAAAAAGCTTCTTTGACAGATTCTATTTCTGGCCTTGAATTATTTCATTTTCCCTGGAAGCTTCATTCCTTCATTTCACAAACCTGCCTAAGGGGTGCCGTGCTTGTCGGGGGGTCTTGCAGAGATGACAGCACTAAGAAGCCCGGACACACCTGTGGTCAGATACTCCCAGGAGCCCAGGGCCAGTGCCCTTGTTTCTGTCTGGACTTTGTGGAGCATTTTACCAGGAACTTAAGTGGACAGATTACTATCAGGAAAGAAAGATTCCTTAGCCTGTGAGATTGTTTTTTTCTTTTGGAAAATAATCCATTAGCAGTAACGGAGCCATAGCTGGCTCCAGGGTACCTCCCGTCTGGCTCCCACAGGAGATTACAATAGGGCCTGGCAAACTCTCCCAGGTCCATGTGTGACCATTCCCCTATTCAAATCGCCTTTCCCCACAGTGGTGTGCTCAGACTAGCTTCACTACCAAAAATTATTTGTCTAAGTAACCCCTGAGCTATGCTAAAATGACTAAGACATACTTGTGCCCTCCAGGGGAGTCAGGACCCATTTGTAAATATATAAAAACAAACAGAAGCAAAAGTAAGTAAGAATAGTACTTAAATTAGAGAATCAAAAGCATGGAAGGAATTATCTGATGCATCCATTTGGTATGCTTTCTTTTCACTGTTTATTTTTAAAAAGTAATCTCTATGCCCAACGTGGGGCTGAAACTAACAACCTTGAGATCAAGAGTCACGTGCTGCTTTACCAAATGGCCAGCTGGGTGCCCCTAGTTTCACTTCCTTGATGATGTGTTTTGAAGCACCCAAGTTTTAGATTTTGATGATGCCCCATTTATTTTTTCTTCTGTTGTTTCATGTTATATCTAAGAAATATATATATTGCTCTATACAATTGCTTTTTAAATCAGTTAATAGCATAAAGGAGAATTATGCACTTATATTGTCTTTTATCATCATAAAAGGTAACAAAAGTACCTTCCCCAGTGTTCTTTGTCTTTTCATTTGGATTTGAATTACCATCTGGGGTGGGTCACTTTCAGTCCGAAGAACTTCCTTCAGCTTTTCTTTTAAAGTGGGTCTGCTAGCAGAAAATTCTTTCAGCTCTTTTCTTTGAGTTCTTTAAACTTTGAATACTGAACGTTGAACGCATAAAACGTAATGGCTACTTTGAAGTCTTTGTCTATTGACTCTGACGTCTAGGGTTTCTCATAGGCATTTTCTGATGCCTGCTTTTTTGTTGCTGTTGTTTTGTTTTGTTTTAATTGGGAGAGGGGCAAAGGTAGAGGGAGGGAGAGAATGTTAAGCAGGCTCCAAGCCCAGCATGGAGCCCAGTGCAGGGCTCGATCTCACAACCCTGACATCATGACCTGAGCTGAAATCAAGAGTCGGATGCTTAACGAGTGAGCCACCCAGGAGCCTCTAGACAAACTTTTTTTGTACACCCAACACAGGGCTCAAACCCACAACCCCAAGATTAAGAGTTGCACACTCCACTGACTGAGCCAGCCAGGTGCCCCTGAACATAATTTTTTAAAACTAAGAAGTGTAATATATACTCTTTATAATATGTCAAACAACGGGAGAATTAACATATAAAGCACACGTTAATAATCTCCCCCTACTTCCCTCTAATACCTTCACTATTCCCTACCATCTTCCACCCCGCCCCTAATTATCAATATTAACACTGTGCTGTATAACTTCCTACACCTTTCTTTTTGCTAATACAAATATATAAACCTAAAAAAGGGGGTTTTTTCTTCACAAAAATAGTTACATGTAATACACACTACTGTGCAAATTTCTTCTTCACTTAATATTTCATATTAATTCCTCCTGGTTGGTATGTATAAATTTAACTCATATTTTATTTATTTATTTTTTAAAGATTTATTTATTTATTTTAGAGAGAGTGGTGCACAGGCAGGGGGAGGGGCAGAGAGAATCTTCAAGCAGACTCCCTGCTGAGCGTGGAGCCCACACAGCGCTTAATCCCATGACCCGTGAGATCATGACCTGAGCTGAAACCAGGAGTCGGATGCTCAACCGAGCCACCAGGTGCCCTTAAATTTAACCCATATTTTATTTTTATTTTATTTTATTTTTTTTTAAGATTTTATTTATTCATTTGACAGAGATAGAGACAGCCAGCAAGAGAGGGAACACAAGCAGGGGGAGTGGGAGAGG
Source organism: Ursus maritimus (assembly GCF_017311325.1). NCBI lineage: Eukaryota > Metazoa > Chordata > Mammalia > Carnivora > Ursidae > Ursus > Ursus maritimus. The sequence continues at coordinate 9,380,578 of NW_024424008.1, forward strand.
AAGAAGCAGGCTCATAGCGGAAGAGCCTGATGTGGGGCTCGATCCCACAACGCCAGGATCACGCCCTGAGCTGAAGGCAGACGCCCAACCGCTGTGCCACCCAGGCGCCCCTTAACCCATATTTTAAATAGCTGAATCATATTCCTTAATATGATGTAAATGCACAAAAATGTACTCCATTATTTCTCTACTGTTGGACATTCAGGTTATATCCAGTTTTTTGTTTGTTCTTGTCACTGTAAACAATGTTCCTACAAACATCCACATATATATATTTAGGTACTAATACATTTACTCCAGTAATATAGAGTGTTAAAAGAGAGATACTAGACCAAAGAATACATATATTTTCAATTTTAATAGATTCTTCCAGAATACTTTCCAAAGAGATTATGGTAAACTGTTACACCTTCACCAGCAATGCATAATGGTGTCTTATTTCCTTACTCTCTAACAACAGCTGGATGTTCTCAAAAATTGAAAGAATTTTTGTCAGCCATGTTTTGTAAAAGTGCATCCTTTTAAAAGTTTACATTTCCCAGGGGCGCCTGGGTGGCTCAGTCGTTGTTAAGCGTCTGCCTTCAGCTCAGGGCGTGATCCCGGTGTTCTGGGATCGAGCCCCGCATCGGGCTCCCTGCTCCACTGGGAGCCTGCTTCTTCCCCTCCCACTCCCCCTGCTTGTGTTCCCTCTTTTGTTGGCTGTCTCTCTCTCTCTGTCTAATAAATAAATAAAATCTTTAAAAAAAAAAGTTTACATTTCCCTAACAGCTAGTGGGTTTGGGCATCTTTCCAGATTTCCTGTCCACTTGCATCACCTCTTCTGTGACTTGCCTGTTCATATCATTTGCCCATTTTTCTCTGTGGGTTGTTCACTTTGTATGCATCCCACTCTGCAACTACAGTGGTCAATAAAGAGTCAGGACTACAACCCAATGTCCTAACTTCCAACCCAGGATTTTCTCTGCTGTGGCCCTTTCCTGAACTATTATGTGTTTGTGTTGTTGTTGTTGTGCTGTGTATTTGTTTCATTATATTTATGTCTCCCCTGTCGTAATGTCAGTGTAACTAGTTTGTTGAACAAAGTGAGTTCATAGTGCTTAGTTCTGCAGACAGAAGACCTTATTTTTTCTCACCAAGTTTTTCTAAAGTTCAGCTTACCGAATAGGTCATTCCTTACTACTAAATGAAACCTCGGACAGAGCCCATCAGGTTTTTTGTTTGTTTGTTTGTTTTGGTCCTCAGGTAATGAGAGTTCTCCAAGTGCTTTCAAATATCAAAAAGAAGACAGAATTAGAAAGATGCACTCTGTTTGGTTTGGAAGAAAACAAGCATTTGTGTTGTAAACTGCATAAGGGGTATATTAGGCAGCTCAGGCTGCCATGACAAAGTACCACAAACTGGGGGGCTTAAGCAACAGAAATGTATTTCCTCACTGATCTGGAGGCTGGAAGTCTGAGATCAAGGTTCCAGCATGGTTAGCTTCTGGTAAGAACTCTCTTCATAGCGTGCAGATGGCCACTTCCTCTCTGTGTGTTCACATGGCCATCCCTCAGGGCACGTGCGTGCATGGAGAGAAAGAGAGAGTGTGTTCTGTTGTCTCTTCTTGTAAGGACACTAATCCTATTGGATTAGGGTCCCACCCTTATAACCTTACTTAAGCTTAATTTTATCTTCCAGAGGCCCCATTTCCAAATATTACTCACATTGGAGGTTAGGACTTCAACATATGAATTTGCAGGGAGGGGAGGGAGACACAAACATTCAGTACATAACAAGGGGCCACATGGCAAAGTGTTGGGAGTGGCTTCTAGGAGCTCAGAGTGGTCTCCAGTTGATTGTCAGCAGGAAAATGGGGACCTCAGTCTTACAATCATAAGCAACTGAATTCTGCCAATGATCAGAGCTTGAAAGAGGACCCTGAGCCCCAGACCTGACCAACACCTTGAATTTAGCCTGGTGAGATCCTGAACAGAGAATTGAATCATGCCATGTGCAGACTTCCAGCATAGGGAAACTGAGATAATAAATCTGTGTTGCTTTAAGTTGCTACATTGGCAGTGATTTGTTACACATCAAAAGAAAAGGAATACACTCTTTAGGAAAAAGAATCCAAAATTATAAAGGGGCCTAAAGGAGCCAGTGCAATGGAGGGGCCCTGAAACACAAGCTTTGTTAGTTTCAAGGTATATCCATCTCTGGCTCCAAGAAAGGGAGACGATGAGGAACACAGGGCATCAACTGCAGTATGACGGTGGATCAGATGTCCTAAACCAATTCTTTCTCTTTGGAAGGCTTTAGAAGATCTTTTGGAAATCCTCCCCTAGAGCCTCTACCTGGACTTCCCTTGACAAGGCAAGACCTTTCCTCTAGGTTAGCTCCTGAGTTTCTAGCAGTCCATCCTCTTTGTTGGGATCACAGTGCCCTCCATGTGATTCTTTGAGGGAAGGTTGCTCTTAAGAAGATCCCAGTCAACTCCCTTCTTCTAAGTCCACATCAGTCCCTAGGACACACCTGTCTTTGCCCCATGGCCAGTGGGAGCACAGTTTGCTCTCAGCACAACCATCTCTCTCCTTGTCCTATAAGTTTCTTTCTTTCTTTCTTTCTTTTTTTTCAAGATATTTATTTGAAAGAGAATGAATGGGGTAGGGAGGAGCAGAGGGAGAGGGAGAAGCAGACTCCCCATCAAGTAGGGAGCCCAATGCAGAGCTCGATCCCAGGACCCTGGGATCCTGACCTGAGCTGAATAGAGACGCTTAACCAACTGAGTCACCCAGGCACTCCTGTCCTACAAGTTTCATTTGGTCTCTCATCACTAAGTTCCTCAAGCATGTGTCAAATTATGTCTTCTGGTCCCCAAACTCCAGAGTCACATGTCAAACTCTCTGTGTGGTTTTCTGGAAGTCTCCTATCTCCCTTGGCTTAAGGAAGGAGAGAATATACCCCTCGCCCCATGCACTGATGGCTATTCAGGAGGAAGACCATTGGGTTGGGATTCAGGAACTCTGAGCTCTAGTCTGACTTACTCTGTCGTTGGGGAACTTTCTTTTCCATTCTGGGCCTTTGTTTCCCTGGGTCAGTGAAATGAAGATGCTGGACTAGATTCACACATTTATTCAATCAATGATCATTGAGCCTCTGCTATGTGCCTGGAACTGTTCTGGGCACTGGGAGACAGCAGAGAACAAACTAGATGGCCTCTGAGGGCCTTTCCAGCCCTCAAATTCTCTGATGTGTCTCCCCACCCACTTTCCAGTTACCCCCCCACTCCAGATGGGCAGTCAGTCCTGGCTTCCCACATGACCATCTTTTCCACCCCAGCAGAGCCTAGCCTCCCCTTGCTGGGACCTTTGACAGAACTAGGGCTGAGCTTCCTCTGAAGGCAGCATTGCTGTCCCTTTCTGCTACTGCCCATTAATCTGGTCTGTCTGGACTGGAAGTGCTGCCTGACCAACGACAACGGAAAGGTTTATTTGTAGCAATCAGGAAGTCCCCCATGGCCCCTTTCCATCCACCTCTGGGACAGGAAGCCCCAGGAGGAAAAAACAAAAGATGAAACGCTGGCTGACTTCCCAGCTTCCAAGTGTTCAGCAATACCCTGGTCTGGAGGATCCCTTCTGCCCAGCAGACGGTGACCTCCCTCAGAAACTCCTTCCTTGTCATTGGGCCCCAGGCCCTCAGTTCCTTTCCAGAGGATCCAGAAGGACTTACATGACGTAAAAGAGGTATAAGAAATGAAGATTGACTCTCTGGGAAAGGATGCATGATGTCTGATCCTAAGCTAAGTCTCTGTGTCTGGGAGGGAGGGAGGCTGAATTCACAGAGTGGGAAAAATATTCTCTGTGGTTAAGGAAGCAAGTGAGTCAGCTGCTCTGACCTTCGTCTATGCCTTCCCATGGCCAGGGTAGTTTCAGGGAGGGGGTGGGGACGGAAGGGATTGCCAAGCCTCAATTTTTGCTTGCCGAGTTATTTGGGATACTTACCTATGACATCACCTTCTATCCATCACTCTTCTCCCAAAAGCTTAGCTAACCCGCCTGGGAGAAAGTTAACATTACGGCCTTTGTAGGTGCCCAGGGCTTGTGCTTCAAAGGGTCTCATGCTTGGTTTAATGCTCTGCTGTTGCCATCTTCAAATTCTTGATAATTTCTTGATAAATTCTTTTTTTTTTAAAGATTTTATTTATTCGACAGAGATAGAGACAGCCAGCGAGAGAGGGAACACAAGCAGGGGGAGTGGGAGGGGAAGAAGCAGGCTCATAGTGGAAGAGCCTGATGTGGGGCTCGATCCCACAACGCCAGGATCACGCCCTGAGCCGAAGGCAGACGCTTAACCGCTGTGCCACCCAGGTGCCCCAATTTCTTGATAAATTCTTGATAAATTCTTGATAAATTCTTGATAAGAAGTCCACATTTTCATTTTGCACTGGGCCCCGATAATTGCACAACAGGTCCTGATTGAGAGTGTCCCACGTGTTAGGTTCTAAGCCAGGTACTTGACATACTTGTGTCATTCCAGCCTCTAACTGTGCTGAGCTAGGGACTCTTCGCTCCTTGTTACCACTGATGAAATTTAAGCTTAGGTAAATAATTTGCTGAAGGCTACGTACCAGGTACAAGGTGGAGTCAGGATTCAAACCCAAGTCTGACTCCACAGTTAGTGCTCACTCTGGTCCATGGTGCTGTCTACCAGAAGACATGCTTTTACTTCCATGATGTGGGAGAGCTAAGTCTGGAAAAGCAATTCAGGAGAGTTAGGTGGGGGTGGGATGAAGGGCTTTGATCAGAGCTAGAATTTCAAGCAAGCCCTAGTATATGTTTTTTGAGAACAACTCGCATGCACATTCACGTAGTCACACATCTTCACTCACTCCAACTCTAATGCACACATATGCACACATGTTCACATCACACACACGCACACACACACACTCCACCAGTCCAGAGCCTGCCTTCAGAAGCAGTGCAATTATGTGTATCATTACAGTGTCCTAGAGTGTCAACATCACAAGGACCCCTAGAGAAACACCTAATCTGCTAATCTGATTCCCTCATTTGACAGATGAGAAGACCGAAGCTCAGAGAGGGAAGAGATGGTCTAGGTCACACACTTCACTGGTGGCAGAGCTGGGGGCCTTGTGCCAGCCTCCCGACTCTAGATCCAAAGGCACAGCCTAGGATGAGCTGATGGGAAGTAAAATGGGGCAACTACAGACATATCTGAGCAGAAAGGAAGTACAATCCGGAGATTAACCAGGCTTCCTTTCCCTCCTGGCCACCCTTCCTCTGCACCCCAAGCAAAATTTACCCATCAGCATCTGAGAAATACTTTGCTTCTGACCCTGGCTGGGCACAGAAATCCCCACCTCCATGTCAGTATTTATAGTAATGTTATTGCTCAAGACGCAAAAACACCTGTTTTAAGGGGTCAAGTGGCTTGGACCAGCAAGGTTGATTGTTCTTCCATTCACAAGCAAAACAAAACACAAAGGCAAAATATAAACAGGATAAGGCATGAGGGCTTAATTACCCTATAGAAACAGGAGAGTTCTTATGAAGTAAAAAACAAAACAGAGACCTTCCAGGGACTGCCCTGGAGGAACAGGTGACCTGGGGCTGGGCCAGCTTTGGGCCTTCTCTGGGCAATCTCCCAACACCGGCCCCTAAGCCCAAACTGGGCTTGAGATGGACTCACGCTGCTAAAGAGCATGGTTTTGGTCTGCTTTGAAGACCCTTCTCCTCCCATGTTTCCTCCTGGACAGATCTGGGTTCAAATTTTGACTTTGCCATTTACTAAATGTGATTTGGGGCCTAGTTGCAGAGTCTTGCTAAGCCTCAGTTTCCTAATGTGCAAAATGGGCATGATACGCAAACCTACGTCTCAGGGTTTCCTAATGTGCAAAATGGGCATGATACGCAAACCTACGTCTCAGGGGGTTCCCGTGTGGGTCTTTCAGTAATAAACCTGTAGAGTCGCACCCAGGCAAATCAGGAAGGCTGGTCACCTTGGGCTGTTGGGAAGATACTGTTGATGAGGCATTTATCAAAGTGGCTGGCACACTGTAATTTCTCCTACAATAATTTTTATCCTTTTCTCTTACCTCAAACATTCTTTTTAAAGTTTTATTTATTTATTTTAGAGAGAGAGAGCACACTGGAAAGCATGTGGGGGTGGGGCGCAGGGAGAAGAAGAGAATCCTCAAGGAGACTCCCCACAGGGCTGGGAGCCCTAGGCGGGGCTCAAGGCAGGGGCTCAATCCCAGGGCCTTGAGATCATGACCTGAGCTGAAATCAATAGTCAGATGCTTAACTGACTTAGCCACCCAGGCACCCCCTTACTTCAGACATTTAAAGAGCACCTTCTGTTTGCCACTCCTTGTGTTAAGCACTGTTAAGATAAATTATAAACATTCATAAAGCTCATTCTATATTTACAAAGCATTTTCATACCTATTTTCTCAGATAATCGTTACAACATCCCTACGAGGGAGGTAAAATTCAATATCCCCATTTTACAGGTAAGATAACTGAAGCTCAGAAAGATAAATGACTTACTCAAGGTCACTTGGCTGATAGGTTGCTATGGACTGAATATGTCCCTCCAAATTCATATGTTGAAGTCCTAATCCCCATTGTGATGGCATTTGGAGGTGGAGCCTTTTGGGAGGTAAATAAGTTTAGATGAGGTCATAAGGGTGGAGCTTCTCATAAAGGATTAGTACCCTTATAAGAAAAGACTGGAGCTCTCTCTCTCTCTCTCTCTTTGTGTCCTGTAAGAAGGTGGCAATCTGCAAACCAGAAAGAGGCTCTCACTGGACCTCTCAGCTTCTAAAACTGTGAGAAATCAATGTTTGTTTAAACCAGCTAGTCTACAGTATTTTGTTACAGCAGTCTGAGCTAACCGATATGTAGGGGAAGGGCTAGGATACACATTAAGTCCTTCGGCTGCAGAGCTTAAGGATTTTCATGTCATATCACACTGTCCTACTATCCTTCTCCATCCTCATCCATGGAGGCTGCTGATAGCTCCTATTTCTCCTTTATCAGGAAGGATTCTTTGCTATAAATAGGAACCACATTCTGGCTTATTTAAACAGAAAAGGGAGGGCACCTGGGTGGATCAGTTGGTTCAGCGTTTGACTCTTGATTTCGGCTCTGGTCATGATCTCAGGGTCCTGGGATTGAGCCGCGTGTTGGGCTCCCCGCTCATGGGGAGTCTGCTTGAAATTCTCTCTCTCCCTCTTCCTCTGCCCCTCCCCTCACTTTGCACACACGTGCTCTAAAATAACAAAGAAATCTTTAAAACAAAACCAAAAAACCGGAAAAGGAACTGTTGAAGGGATATTAGGTAGCTCACAGGATCTCCTGGAGGGCCAGAGAAGCTTTCACCTCAGGGTCAACTCCCAGATTCACTACGTAGACCTGGCCCAGTGAGCACATGACAGCCACTACTCTAGGGAGTGGGTTCCACTGCCTGCACCATCAAGATGACCGATGCCAGACCCTGGACTCTACCACTATAGCTGCTGCCTCTGCTGCCAGCCGTGGCTCCCACTGATTCCGCACACCCCTGCTTCTTTGCCTCACTAGCTTCCAGTTCCGGGTCAGCCTAAGGCAGGTCCATCTGACTGGCAGGGCTTAGGTCATGTGCCATGCCTTAGTTGCAGGGGCTTGCTGGGAAAGCGAGTCTGGTATTTTCAGTTTCTATAATGGGAAGCTGGCTCTGTCTATCTCATAAGATAGGGACCTCTCCAAAACAACTAAAACCACTTGTTATCCTGTCCCTTCTCCACTTTCTCCACACTTCTAGGCCAACCACCTCCAAACTTCAAATTTATTTTGTCTCAATAGACCTTACTGAAGGTATCCCAGCTGTTGTGAATTCATCCAGAGTGAAGTCCAGAGTTCTTAAAGAATGTATGCTTTTACACAGGTGTGTTAATCCAGGTCTTCCAAGAAGATGAGCTGAGAGTGGATTAAACATGCAAGGATTTTACTCATATGACAACACGTGGGGGGAAAAAAATGAGAAGGGAGAGGCTCGTTGAACCATAAATCCTCCATGCAAGTCTGATCCTAAGTAAGCAGAAGGGGAGGGAAGGTTGGGTGGAAAGTGTCCTAGACCACTGTGCAGTCTATAAAGAAAGTTGGGCTGTCATGAAGCCAGAGTTGGCTGTCAGAGGAGTCCGTGTGCCTCAGGAATATGTCTTTTTAGTCTCCCTGCTGCACACAGTCCTTGGCTGGTAGCCACTCAAAGGAGGTGTGGTGTCAGCACAAATGGGGTGGTGGACTTTACAGACCAGTGTCTGGGGCCCTTGGTCTATTACACTCCTATAGTTGGAGATCTGCAGGGCACCTTTTCATTGCCCATACATGCTCTTCTCTCCATCTGCAATGCTTAACGACTGCGCTACCCAGGCGCCCCAGAGGCTTGATTTTTAATTTTTGTTTGTTGTTTGGTTGGTTGGTTTTCTCACTTGCCCAACTCTAAACCCCTTTCTTATCTTTGGATATTTCTACACCATAGGAGTCTTGGAGAGAGGCAGATCTTGTCTCCTATTATAGAAGTAAAAAAGGCCAGAAATGTGCTTTCCAGCCCTCCCTTACAGCTAGGGTATGCATATATGATTTAGACCCTATCAATCAGGTACATTCTCCTGGAACGTAGAATAAGGCACTTGTATTGCAAAGAAGCAGGGATGGTGGAGAATTTGGTAGCGGCGGGGGCAGTGGTAGTAACATCTAGATTTTAGGGCAGCAATGCCAGTGAAGTGAATGGTGGCCTCTGGGTCCAGTGTTCAGGGCAGGGGTAGAGGTGGCAGTGGTGTCTATTGAATTGGTTCTGTAGCATGATAGATTAGGGATGAGGTGTACCTGCTGACTACCTTTGTTTCTGCCAATTGTTCTAACACCTTTATTGAGATAATTCACATACCATACGATTCACCCTTGTAAAGTATACAATTCATTTTCTAGATTATTCATAGATATATGTAACCATCACCGTAGGCAATTTTAGGATATTTTTATCATCTCAAAAAGAAACCTGCTCTTTAAGTATCACTCCCACCCCTCCTGCTTCTCCCTCCCCACCCCCCTCCCCAGCCCCGAGCAACCGCTAAGCCACTTTCTATCTATCGATTTCCCTGTTCCTTTCATATGAATGAATCACATAGTATATAGTCATTTGTGACTGGCTTATTTCATTTAGCACATTTTTTTCAACATTCGTCTATGCTGTATCTTGTATTAGTAATTCATTCCTTTTCATGACTGAATGATATTCTACTGTATTCCAGATCTTGTTTATTCAATCATCAGTTGATAGACATTTGGGCCTTTTCTACTTTTCGGCCATAATAAATAATACTACTATAAACGTGTGTACAAGTGTGTGTGTGGATATATGCTTTCATTTTTAGCCCATTTTTTGAGCCTAATTCTTCAGGCTTTCTGGCGATTCTATGAGCTATAGAAGATCATCCTAACGAATTTATTTCTTATTCAAATCAGCCAGGGTTCACTTCTATTCTTTACAACCATGAGGCTTTTACTCCTTTCCCTTGGGGCCAAGTTCTTAGCTCCAGGACAAAAGGGTTATTGTTGGCTACTGTGACACACTTCCCAATTAACTTTCTAAGTTTCAAGTTCAGCTTTCTCTATACTTTAATGTGGATATTGAGATCCAAAGAGAGAAAGTGACTTGCCCTAGGCCACACAGCCAGTCCGTGGCACATATAGGACTGGAATCTAGGACTCCCCGTCACAATTTAAGTTCCTCCCTTTATACTATGCTTCCTTTCATCAACTCAACAAATGTTTGTTAAACTCTGTGGCCGTGGGATATATGGAAGAAGCAGAGGATATGAAGTCCAAAGACATGATTTCTATTCCCAGCTTTGCCACTTCCTACCTTTGTGACCTTGGACAGTTTACCTAATGTCCCTGGGCCTCAGCTAGCCTATCTGTAGAAGAGGGGGAGGATTCTGGGGGAAGAGGTTGAATTAGACAGAATCTCAAACGCCTACAGCCTCTGTAAAGGGCTACTGTTTTACTTATTCTATTTTACTCACTCATAGTTTATTCCCTCTTAATTACAATTTATAGCAGAAACATTTATCTGCATTAAAAAGAATAAATTCAGTTGTTTTAGTCCTTTCTCCCATTTTGTTGCTTTTTCATCTCACATCTTTCCCATATTCTTCTTAGTTCTTATTTTGCTTGATTTTAATGATGGCATTTCAGGTCGTATTCTTTCAACGTAGACAACACTGCGTTTACTTCATTTTCACAAAAACTCGGTTCTTTTCCTCTTTCTTTCTTTCTTTCTTTCTCTCTCTCTCTCTCTCTTTCTCTCTCTCTCTTTCTTTCTTTCTTTCTTTCAAGATTTTATTTATTTGACAGAGAGAGACACAGCGAGAGAGGGAATACAAGCAGGGGGAGTGGGAGAGGGAAAAGCAGGCTTCCCGCTGAGCCGGGAGTCCAATGCGGGGCTCAATTCCAGGACACTGGAATCATGACCTGAGCCGAAGGCAGACGCTTAATGACTGAGCCACCCAGGCGCCCCTTTTCCCCCCTTTTCTGAAACTTCTGGCCCTCTCAATCTAGCTCTTTCTTCCTTCTGTTGAATACATGGCCAAGAAATATTTCACTTACAAGAAAAGGGTTTAAGAAAAATAACAGAGCAAGTACTTTGACCAACGGCAACATATCCTTGGCAGAAGATGGCAGCTAGATGCTTGGATTAATAAATAAGACCTGAAATCTGATTTTTAATGTGAAATCCCGTTCTTTAAACTCAGGCAATTAATTCAATTTAAAGATTGACCCACATAGTGTTTTTCCAATTAGTGGTTGAGATCCTATAGTCACTATACTCTTCCTGTGAGAAGGAGCACCAGCGCCTCCTAATGGCAGATGAGAGAAGGAACGGTGACTCTGCCATGCGCCGCTTATTGACGGTACGTACCTCCTAGCCCTTTATTAGGGTTTGAGCATCACCCTCTGAAAGGGTCAGATCTGGAAGGCCTTGTCCTGGGCCCCTTGTTTTATGGATGGGTGTCTGAGGCACATGGAGGTCTTTCTTCCCAATACCCAGAAGCCGCCTAGCCAGCTCCTGGGTAAAATCGATGAACAGAATCTGTCCTCTGGGAAGCATCAGGGATGTACTGGCACAGAGCCCAAATTGTGGCTAGAGAAGGATGTGGGGAAAGGAGAAAGGATTGGAGCAGGAGATACCAAAGGAAATTGGAGGCTGTTGCAGAGCTCTAGGAATGGGGCAAGGGCTAAGGTAAGAAAATGAGAAAAAAAGTGATTTGAGAAAACAGGATGGAAAAGAAACAGACATGGGGAGACATGGGATCCAGAGAATGAAGGGGTGGGACTACCAATGTCCATCAATGAGTGACACTTTATGCTACCAGATTAATTTTTATAAAACTTCAATTTGGTCATTCATTAACTGCAGCCAATTTGAGCTTCATCATGAGACCAGGCACGAGGCACTCTGTCACCATGTGGACACTGAATGCCCTTCCCCACACCCAGCCTTCTCCCCCAGGAGTCTATCAGGAATCCTAGACTAGATGGGGGTTAAGAAGTCCCAGTGCGAGTCCCATGTTCAATTATTTTCTGGAGCTTGGAGAAAGTCACTAAACATCTGGGACTTTAACTTTTTCATCTCTAGTATACCTATCTGAACAATGGCTCCCTCCATGAGGCTGTTCTGCTGAGCCAGTGTGTTCACTCAGTTTCTCCTCTAGTTGTGCATGCTATCTGAATTTACTCTTCTCACACAGATACCAGCCTTACTGGATTAAGGTCCACCCTAAATGACCTCATTTTAACTTTATTACCTCTTTAAAAACCATGTCTCCAAATACAATCACATTCTGAGGCACTGGAGGTGAGGACTTCAATATATGGTTGGGTTTGGGGGGGACACAATTCAGCCCATAACAGAGGCCATACACAAATAACTACAGATTGTAGGCTCCATCTATATGAAAAGACAAAATTACAAAGATGGAGAACAGATGAGTGGTTACCTGGAGTCGGGGATGGGAACAGAGATTGATTGTGTCAGTGGGGAATGAAGGCACACGGGAATATTTTGGGGGTGATCAAGCATTCTAAAATTGGGTTGTTGTTTTAAGTGGGGGTAACATCATCAGATCTGTGTTTTAGAAATATCATCCTGGGGGCACCTGGGCGATTCAGTCAGGTAAGCATCCAACTCTTAATTTCTGCTCAGGTCATGATCTCAGGGTTGTGAGAGCAAGCCCTGTGTTGGGCTCTGAGCTGGGGGTGGAGTCTGCTTGGGATTCTCTCTCCCCCTCTCCCTCTGTCCCCCCTTTCTAACAAAATGAAAGAAAGAAAAAGAAAGAAAGAAAGAAAGAAAGAAAGAAAGAAAGAAAGAAAGAAAGAGAGAGAAAGAAAAAGAAAGAAAGATTATCCTGGAACTGATGTTAAAGATGGACCATGGTACAGATTGGAATAGAGATGAGGCTGGAGAAGATGAAGATGAACATGAATTTCCTTAATAAGCAGAAAAACAAGAAAAACAGACCGATGATAAGAATGTCCTGAAATTGGACAGGTACAGAGAAATCAAAGGTGTGATGGAGCCATCTCCTCCTGGACAGAAAGGGGAAACGAGGAGAATTTGTTTGGGCGAAGTTTACCCCTTAATTTTGTTTTTACTCCAGAGTCTTAGGAGAAAATATTGGAAGGTAAGATAATTCAAATTAGTCAATCCATGGAATATTTACTAGATGAAATTTACTAGATACAACACTGTGTATGAAGTTTATATATATAGGAATGTATGAAGCCTCCCTTTGGGGTCTCCAGCAGCAGTATTCTCTGCAACTCTCAAGCCTGTTTAGGACCTGTGCTTGGTCCTAACTTTTGTCCATAAAAGCACCCCACCCCCACCTCGCCTCATTTCTGATCACTGGGCCTTTGAAGGAAGCTGGATTTCCCCAGTTAGTTTATCAGCAATGCTCACCGTGATAACAGACTATGCAATAGTTTGAGTGGTGGAAGGAGAGGTAAGACAACACCTTCCACAAACAATATTCTGTAGCTCAACAAAAGGGATTATAGAACAGAACAATATCTAATTCAGTTTTATCCATCCATTGATTCATTCAGCCATTCCGTTACCAGTCAATGCGTATTTGCTAAGGGCCCACCCTGTGCCAGCAATGGCCACTCTGGCTGCTGGGAATCCAGCGATGAAAGAGATTTAAGATTTCCATTCCGTGGGAACTGAGGATCTAGTGTGTGCCCTCCTTCTGCAGATTCTGGCCTGAAGTTTCTAAGGGATCCCTTCTGAGCACAGTCCAGATGGAAAAGACCCCAGAATGCCTGTCATACTTTTTCTAAGACAAATGCCCACCACCACCTCCCACCCCTATTGCTTGGGTAGATAGGTTGTGAAGTTCATGACCACCCCCGCTCCCAACCATTTCTGCATTTCCACATAGTTCATTGGCCAGAGCTGTCTTTACCCTCCATTTTAGTTCCTCTTCTTATTTTTCCTCACTCCGAACTCACTGCCATCTGGCTTTTGTGCCTCTTGCTTCTGGGACCCATGTCATCAGAGGCCTCCTGACTGCTGAATCCCATGACTTCCTCTCAACCCCTACCTAACACCATTTCAGGGAAGCATTTGACACTGTTGGAAACTCCCTCCTTCAAACTCATTTCTTTTGTTTCCACATTAAACCCTCCCAATGCCTCTCTCTCTCTCTCAGTTCCCTTTTTAGGCCTTTTCTTCTTTGGGTGACCCTTATCTGCTGATGCTCCCTAGGGCTCGGACTTCAGCTCTGTCCCTGGGTGACCTACTCCCCTCTGAAGGTCCGTCCAGGTGTTGTGGATCCCCAGTCTGACTCTGCATCTGAGCGTCTCGTATCCTACTGTATCTCATATATATAGTGAGCTCCTAGAAGGAATTCGATGAGTGACTGAGGAATGAGTAGAGGAGCACCTGTCCAAGAGGAACCTGTCCATGGCTGCTCAGTATCCTGAAAAAGACATCGATACTCTGAGATAGATTTATTTATTTATTTGTTTGTTTTTGGCGGGGAGGGGCAGAGGGAGAATCTTAAGCAGGCTCCACACCCAGTGTGGAGCCGGATGTGGGGCTGGATCTCATGACCCGGAGATCATGACCTGAGCCCAAATCAAGAGTTGGACGCTTAACCAACTGAACCACCCGGGTGCCCTGATAACCTGAGATTTAAAAGACAAAACCCTGAGATAAGCTGAGCAACCCAGGTTCAACCATTTAGGAATTACAGAATGAGGCATTGTCAAGAGCATCTGTAACCATGCGGTAAGAGCTGGAGGTAGTGGAGGAGATGAGCCCTGGTAACTTATGGCTGTGTTCAAACTAAAGTCCTGAGGAAGCAGAAACTGTGATTAAGCCAAAGCCAAACAGGTCACAGAGAGAGGAGCAGTGGTGCCAGGAGAGCACAATGAAGCAGAGAGAGCAGCTACTATCTCCACTGTGTCTAGAATGGCCTTTGCACCCTCCTTTACTCCATACCAAAGCTGAGGCCACATGACATTTCCATGGAAGTCTTCCCAGCCAGCAGTGCTGGGGGCCAGAGAGCAATGGTCTCTAGAGAAAGATCATGTTTCTTTCTAGCCCTGAATGCCAAGCCTCCCTCACCCTCTCTTCCCGCCCCCAATTTAATAATTCAGAAATGATGTCTTAGGACAAAACTTCCCATAACAAATGTCTAATTATCTTCATTTTCACCATCACCCCTCTGGTTTTAGGTAATTTTGCCATAAGCGTCTTTGTCACTTAACTAATTGGCTGTAAGGTGATATTGTCGCAAAAGAAAAAAGTAACTAGTTGATTGCTTGGTTTGACAGTTTGTTGGTTTCATCCACTGGTTGAGTTTGGTTTCATTTCTCCATTAATGCAGTACTCCCATTTTTACATTATATAAATCTTAGCTCTCATAATGGTCTATACAGTGGCACAGGGTTTTGAACCCACATTTCCCATAGAATTTTGTAATGTCTATCAATGGACATGTGGCAATATGCCAAGAACAAACAACAGTGTAGAAGGCTTTCGCAAGGAAAATACAAAGTTCAATTACAGATATGCATCCCGCTCTTTGGAAACTGATACCTCTCTTAATGAAGGAAGAAATTTTAGCAAAAAACATTTGATGTCTGGTGAGATGAATCAGCAAGCGCAAAAAAAAAAGTATAATACTGTGAATGAAAGACTTTGAAGACAAATGCTTAGATATAATCTACAAATTAAAACCAGTTATTTATGCAGTACTGCCATGAATCTACATTATACATTTTGAATGTATTCAAATATTTCATATTTTGCCATAAGGTCTTTTTAATTTTGTTATTCATTTTTACTTATGTCCTTTTTAATGAATGTGATTTTCTTTTTCATGATTTTATCTTTTATGGCAAAATTGCCTTTCAGCTAATTAGTTATGTGGCCAAAATGCTTGCAGCAAAGATGCTTGCAGCGAAAATATGGACACACACTCCTCCAAAACACCCTTCCAGCCCACAAGGGGAACGGGAAAGGAAAATAATATACAAAGCAATTGCAAGATGGGAGTGTGGTGGGGGGATCTTCCTGCTCTTTTTCTGTGTGACTGAGGCAACAAAGGTAGTGAAAGGAAACTTTTGGCGATTGAGCTGAGAAATACACAGGCTGAGGCACAAGCGTGGGCTGGGTGTGTGTGTGGTGGGGTGGCAGTGGGTGGGAAACAGGAACCAGTGTCTGAGTGCCCTCTTGGCTCACCCACTTTGTTTTGGTAACTGAGGGGTTTTACATTGATTTTTATAGATCTGATAAGGTGTGTTAGAACAGCATGTTATTTTAGCCTTCCCTGGGCTCTTGCCTCCCCATCTGTCAAGAGGGTTGATGTGTCCTGGCCTTGATAGCTGTACATTCCACAAGACAGTTTGCACAAGGTACACATGTTCTCATAAAATAGCTCTTTTTATATCAGCTTGTTGTGCATGTTAGAAGCTGTAACAATGACAGCACTCTGATTTCATTTCTTATATATTTCAGCTAAAGTGAAACGATACATGCCATCTAGTCCTGGATACCTAATCCAGTTTTCCCCATATTTCTTCTGATCCCCAGGTTGAGTTAGTTGCCTTTGCCAGGTTTCCATGGCAACCTGTGCTTCCCTCACAGGGCAGCTGTTTACTCCCCACAGACTTAACTCTCAGAGATGAAAACCATGCTGTGTTTCCAGTAGTCACACAGGGCCTGATAGACAGGAGGCCTTGAATAATATTTGATGAATGAATGTATGAATGATCTAATGCTAAATACCTTGGTGTTAATAAGTTCTGGGTCCCCAGGACTCAGTTATGTGGCCCCTAAATCATGATTCTTAATCTTGTATTCCTTCTGACTTGTTCTCCTGCCTGAAATGCTATCCCCCAGAGACTTGTGGCAGCCCTGTAGCCCAGCTAGCTGGTGGGGCTCCTGAGCTGCTTCCACAGGCCCCCTTTCCTGGTCAGAGGCCTGGCCTCTTTCCCCTACTCTCAGTCTGGGGGTCCTGCCTGCATATAGGTTGACCACTCCTCATTTTCTCCCCAATATTAGGTCCAGTCTAGATTTCCCATCCCATGCCCTGTCGCAATCATTAGATTTTCTGATGCCAGTCATTTCTGGGATGAAGTGGGGATGAAAAGGAGGAAATAGGAGGGTCAGCTTCTATTTCTAACATCAACGTCTTTTGAAACATGAAGGCTGAAGAATCTTGATCCTATGGCTCCCACTTCTGGTATCAGCTGACGCTACCGTCCCCAAGTTTTGGCTGGCCTCAGTTGCTTAGGAAATACTTTGGTTGAATTTTCTGATTCCTGGGGAACTGTTCTTGTTTTTGACATTGATGTGAAGCTGCGTCTTTAAGGAACAGGGACTGAATTGTCTTTTTTTTTTTTTTTTTTTAAGAAGCAGGATTAAGGTAGAGGGAGAAATGGTGGTCCTTTTCCCTTTTGGAGATTTGCCAGTTACATTTCAAATAGGGAAAACATTACAGATGCCTGGAATAAGAAGATGGGTTAATTTTACATTGCTAATGCCCCAGGCACAGAACATGCCCTGTTGGGTCTGCAATTGACCAGGAATGGTAGGGCTTGAGAGCTCCCCCTGCTGACCTCCCAAGTCTATTCCAAACTTTTATTAATTTTTCACAAGAGCTGTTGTTAAAATTAAATGATATAAATTTACAATTAAATCATATTAAAAACAAAGACAACAAATATTCAAATATCATCACTTCCTAATTATTTTACTACATTTTACTGCCACATGTGCTCTTGAGGTTATTTGTTTATATCTATTGTGGAAGTAATGGTGTGATATTGAGAGTCCGTATCTAACTCTGTGTTTAATGACTTCAATATAAGGAGCTTGAAATCTGCCATGATGGGAGTATATACACCACAAATTGTCAACCACTACAAATCAGGGCTTTTAAATTTGATTGTTAAACATTTATTAGTATACCACTGCGTTTTATTGTCCTTTCTTTGAAAGATCATGAAACAGAGGACTAGAAAAGTTAAGTGATTTGGCTAAGGCCACACAGCTAGGAAGTGGTAAAGCTGGGATTCAAGCCCAGGTTTTTGTTTGTTTGCTTGCTTTTTAAAAGAAAAATAGATTTCCAAAGCCCACATGTGCTCCTTTTAGCTCCTCTCCCCTTAGGTAGGTATGTTCAAGCTGGGTAGGCCTCCCAAGGTTAACCACTAATCTGGCTTCGAAAAGTCACCCAACCTTTTAATATTAGTATATCTGGGGTCATGTTGGGGCAGGTATCCTATACAGTATTATCATCTGCTCCCTTTGGTGGGGGGTATTGTCAAGACTCTTTGGTCAATTATCTTGACTTACTTCCCATCCCTGTGGAACAATGACAAGAAACTTGAATTCCAATCCCAATACTACTACTCAACCCTGTGGCCTGGAAAGTTCATCTCTCCTCTTTAAATCTCATTAATCTAGTCTATAAAATATGGACAAACACAAGCCATTTGCAGGGTTGCTATAGGAATTAAATGAAATCTCACTCTCAAGGCACCTAGTACAGTGTACCTGGTGTACAGTAATATAACCCAACAGTTATTGATTTTATTACGTGCAGGCATGATGTGAGGGTTTTATATATGTTTTCTGAATTATAACTGTGGCCAAATAGAATTCTTTGATTTTCTCATTTGCTCGTTCTCTGTCTCCCACGGCTCAGTAGTCCAATGCATCACCATTTACCTAAAGATTTAGATTCCAGATCTAGGTATTTTCCTTCATTTCTGTCTTTCCTACACTCTATTCATTTAATTCACCAGCAGGTTTTGGTGACTCTAAAAAGAAAACCCAAGTCACTCAGTTCTCTCAATTTCCACTACCACTATTCTATTTTAAGCCATTACCATCCCTCAAATATCTTTATGAGAGTGCAAGCTACATGTGAACAGGCTCTGTGTATTATTGATCATGGCTATATCCCCAGCACCCAGAACAGTGCCTGGCCCTTAGTAGGCTTTTGCAGTCGTGAATGAGTACATGTTGCAACAAAACTTTTAGGTGGGTACATTGTTATTTCTGTATTATAGATAGGGTAACAGGCTTACAGTGGTTAAATAACTTACTTAAGGTCACACAGCAATGATCAAAACCAGGATTCAAATCCAGGGACTAATTGTAGAGCTTGCTCCATTTTCCACCATGCTGCCATACTGAACTACACTGGTTTAGGCTGAAGTCAATTACTACTGGTACTTTATAGCTGATGTTAGGAGAAATTTTAGATGAAATCCTCCAACCTGAAACCTTTTCTTGAGAATAAAGTTCTTGTGCCCCTTCACACCGCCTCATAGGTGCCGCATCAATTACCTTCTCTCAGGTCTCACCTCTCTTCATTGGACTCTTCTCCCAACATTTTAGCTACAATGAAGTCTTTTTTTTTTCCTTCCCAGCAAATGCTCCTGCCTCTATCTGAAACATTTCTCCTCGCCTGCCCCTTCTGGAAAACCATCCGTAATTTCTCAATTCTGAGGGATTATAACAAGCAGTACTTTATCCCAGCTGGCATCACTCTACTAAAATTACTGGTTTTTTCTGTCTTTATCATTCACTGTTGTGTCGCCAGTGTCTAAGAAGTGCCTGGACTAGGTACTTGATACACGTTTGTTGAATAAAGATATGAAAGGGCAAGGATTATTTTATCAATCTACAGGTGGTAAGGCTGTGGCTCCTAGAGCTGAGGTATTTTGTCCTGGGCCAGTCGTTAGGTTGTAGACGGGAGATTTGAAACCACAGCTCCAAACACAGTCCCTCCCGATCACGAGCACGCTCCCAGAGCCTCACTTCCGTCTTCTCCTACCTACTAGCTCCGCCTACTTGAGTCTGCGCGGTCTCCGAGACTAGTTTGACCCTCGGGCGGCCGCCGTAGTGCGTCGCCTCTGTTGCTGTGGGAAACGACCCCGGACCCGGGAGAGAGGAAAGACGTTTCCCGCCGGCGGGAGCTGCAGTTGTTGTGGCGGGGCTTTCAGCTCCGCAGCACCATGGCGGACCAGCTTTATTTGGAAAATATAGACGAGTTCGTCACGGACCAGAACAAGATCGTGAGGAGCTGGGACTGGGGAACGTGGGCAGGCGACTGGAGTCCTGGGCCCGGCGAGGGCAGCGGGGGCCTTGACCCCTCTGCGCTTGGCCTGGTGGGGACTGGCTGAGGGGAGACAAGTCCCCACGTCTCGTGCCCCAGGGCGAGCGAGAACTCGCGGGGGGAATTTTTCTGGCGCGCGTGCAAGTTCGCGTCCCTTGGGTGGGCGTGCTGGGCACTGGCAAGGAGTAGGGGCCAAGAAGGACAGGCGTGGAGGCAAGGGCACTGGTAGATAATTCTGAGGCGTTTCTACATCTGTCTGATATGGTGGTTGGAGTTTAAAGCCCCAAGTTTACTGTTGAAGAAATTGTGCCTTAATTGGGTTTGGTGACTACTTGTTTAACCTTTCAACAGTCGGTTTCCTCCTCTAGGAAATTTGGTATTCATAGACTTGACCTGCCTCCCAGGGTTGGAATGAAAGATCCAGTGAGACGATGAATGTGAATGGAGTTTGCGAAACGTAATGATTGAGCGGTTACTATGAGCTTGGGCTATACATTACTGCATTTAATCTTTACGGCGACCCACCCAGAGGGCCGTGGAAGTATCCCTAAAAAGGAAGTCGAAGCAGAGGGGCCAAGTAACTTATTTATTTGTAGTTAGTAAGGGGATAGGCAGTTTTCCAGCCTAGGTTAGTCTCTTTTGCTAATACTTTGCCTCAACTATGTAAGTCTTAATTATTGGAAACTCAGCATTTAGCATTGGAAGATTTCAAGAGGTGAGGAGCGTACAAGGAAGTGACAAGTGACAAGAGAGTTCAGGAAGGATGGAAGGAGTATCAAGGCTTGATGCCAGTGGATCCCAGTTTAACCCCAGATACAGTATTCATCCACTTTCGTTCCCGGGCCCCTGCACCACCTGTGCCTCTTAATGTTTGTGTGGCTGCAACTTTTCTTAGTTTATGAGTCATGCACTTCAAAGTAATCTACTTCCTGGATGAGTTTTAACAGTTATCAGTGGCAGCCACAAAAAAGGGCAGAATGTGAATAAAGGGCACTCGTAAAACAAAGAATGTGAGGGAAATGAGAGCTTTTTCTTTGCATATTCAGCCTTTCTTTTTAGACTTTCCCGTTAATTAGCCTGTGAAACAAACTTTTTAGTATTTGTAAGATAAAGATCTCAGTCCTACCTGCCCAGACGGTTCTTGGCAAAACTAGGGTGGCATCTACTGTAATTTACTCTTAGATGATCATCTAAGAGTAGGAATCTTTAGGAGCCTTGGGACTGACCTGCACTCTGGAATCATCTAATGTTAAACAATCCCTTCTTACAGGTGACATACAAGTGGCTGAGCTATACACTAGGGGTTCATGTTAACCAGGCCAAACAGTAAGTCCAATTTACTAGTAATTTTACTCATATTGGAGTTGTTTGTTTTGTTTTTTGTTTTGCTTTGTTTTAAGCTTTACAGATAGCCTTGAAGTTAGAAGTTTTTTCTTCCCTTGGAAAATGGGAAAGAATACCAATTTTACTACCTTATACCAGATTTGTCTATTATTTCAGAGATAGGTGGACTTATATACAAATTTGTGGTGATACATTTACTGGATTTATTTGTAGCCTTGACTTCTGGTTAACATCATTTTGTTATTTCAAATTTACTAAGTGGGTTAGACAATTCTGTTTACATCTCAGATTTTATATTACCTGTTATGTCTTTGTTACATTTTCACATGTGTGCCTTAGGCCCACATGTGGATGTTATTGAAGTACTTTATAATGAGGTCAACAGGTGTTCAACACAAGCTGCGTGACAGTATAAGACCAGGGAGAATGTGGTAAAAGGGAGTGTTTAGGATGGCACAGAGAATTGCCCTTCTCGAACTTTGCTGTATCACCTTTCTTGCTGAAACTTGTAGTTCCGCATGAGGCCAAAAAGGAAAAGGCAAGCTTTTGAATTAACTTCAAAATTTCTTAAAAATGTTGTCTCTGTCCCAAGGAGAGGAAGAACAGGCCGAGGGCACACATATTAAGTTAAATACCCATTTAGTTCACTTTATTCCTTAAGATGGTCTGATTTTTCCCCATTCTTTGAGTCATGGGAGCTTTCTTTGAGCCAGGGAATGTTCCGTGAACCTTAGAAAATTCCTGATATCTGGAACGGGTTGATTTGGCTTTATGTGGACTGCTGTTTGACAGACCTAGAATCTGGCTTTGACTGTGATGTTCATGCGTTCAGGACCTGAAACTCTTGGCCTAGGGATGAATTTGGACTGATTTTGACTATCTGAGATTTCTGTTGCAAATGCCAGTGCTGACCCAAACCCGAGTTTCGGGTAACTTTCAGAATGGACATATCTAAGACTAATTGTTATGGTTACAGATGTTTATGAAATAACTATTAACCATATTAGCCTGTTGGGGCTTAAAGGTGCGTATTGAGGGCTAGAAATGAAATAAAGTTGCCTGTAATTTTATTGTAGTTACCTTGATTACCTGTAATTTTTCTAGAACTAACATACTGTCTAGCCCCTATCTCTCAACCAGCTTCATCCCATGCCACTCTCTACCTGACTTACTCTATAGCCATATTCGGTTTTTTGTTCCTCAAATTTGCCAGGCTCATTTCTACCTTAGGACATTTGAACCATTCCCTTTGTCTGGAATGCTTCTCCCAGCTGTCCTCATCCTTCAAGTTTTAGCTCAAATGTCACACATTACTTTTTGCAACAACCTTTCCCTAATGCTCTATTTCAGGTAACCCCACCCCATCCTAGCTCTCTGTCATATCACTCTGTTAATTACTTTCCTAATTAAAAAAAAAAACAACAGCTTTATTGAGATATAATTCACATACCGTATAGTTCACCCATTGAAAATGTATAATTCAGTAGTTTTTAGTATATTCATGGAGTTATGCAGCCATCACTATAATTGATTGTAGAACATTTTCATCACCCCCAAAAGAAACCTTGTATCCATTAGGAGTCACTTAGCATTTTCTCTCCACTCCTTTCTCATCCCTCCCCCACCCTCCTGGTATTAGGCAACCACTAGTAAACTCTCTTTAGTCTGTAGATTTACCTATCCTGGTCGTTTCATATGAATGGAATCCTATAATATATAGTCTCCTGTGTCTGGTTTCTTTCACTTAGCATGATGTTTTCAAGGATTGTCCATGTTGTAGCATGTATCAGTACTTAATTCCTTTTTATAGCTGAATAATATTCTATTATGTGGCAGGTTAGTTTCCTAGGGCTGCCATAAGAATGCTATGAATTAGATGGCTTAAAATAGCAGAAATTTATTGTCGTGCAGTTGTAGTGTCTGGAAGCCCAAAATTAAGCTGTTGGCAGGGCCCTGCTCTCTCTGAAACCTATAGAGAAGAATCCTTCATTCCTTCCCAGATTCTGGTTATAGCTGTGTAACCCTGGTATCTGCATTTGTTGCCACATGGCATTCTTCCTGTGTGCCATATCTTCACCTGGCTATCATATAAGGATACCAATCATACTGGATTAGGAGCCCACCCTACTCCAGTATAACCTCATCTTAACTAATTACATCTGCAAAGATCCTCTTTCCAAGGAAGGTCACACTCTGAGGCACTGGTGGTTAGGACATCAACATACCTTTTTGTGTGTGTGTGAGGGGGGGGTGGAGAACAGGGACACAATTCAACCTATAACATACTTAAATAGTGGATTTTATTTATCGTCATCAATTGATGGACATTTGGGTTGTTTCCACATTTTGGGTATCATGAATAATGCTGCTAGGAATATTTGTAAACAGGTTTTTATGTGGACATATGTATTCAGTTCTTTTGGATATATACCTATTTCTGGGTCATATATAACATTTTGAGGAACTTCCAAGCTGTTTTTTAAAGTGGCTGCGCTAATTTAAAATCCCACCAGTAAGGTATGGAGGTTCCAATTTCTCCACATTCTTGCCAACTCTTCATCATCTGTCTTTTTAATTTTAGCCGTCTCCTAGTGGGTATGAAGTGGTATTCTGGTTTTGATTTGATTTGCATTTCCATAATGACCAATGATGTTGGTCATCTTTTCATGTGCTTATTAGCTATTTGTGTATCTATACCTGTTCAGATCCTTTGTCTGTTTTTTCACTGGGTTGTCTTATTAAGTTGTAAAGACTACTTTATGGATACAAGACCCCAATCAAGTACACATGTGCTGCCGAAGTGAGCACCTGATCAGATATATGATTTGCAGAAATTTTATCCTATTCCATGGGTTGTCTTGGCACTTTTTGAAGCACCAAAGTTTTTATTGTTGATGAAGCCCAGTTTATTTCTTTTACCTTTTTTATATTGATAATATTTATTTTGTTATATTAGTCACCATACAGTACATCCCCAGTTCTTGATGCGATGTCCCATGATTCATTACTTGCAAATAACACCCAGTGCAACATGCAATATGTGCCCTCCTTAATACCCATCACTGGCCTATCCCAATCCCCCACCCCCTCCCCTCTGAAGCCCTCAGTCTCCCAGATGGCATTCTTCCTGTGTGCCATATCTTCACCTGGCTATCACATAAAGATACCAGTCATACTGGATGAGGAGCCCACCCTACTCCAGTATAACCTCATCTTGTTTCCCAGAGTCCACAGTCTCCCATGGTTCATTCCCCCCCGCCCCGTTTACCCCCCCTTCATTCTTCCCTTCCTTCTCCTACCGATCTTCCTATTTCTTATATTCCATAAATGAGTGAAACCATATGATAATTGTCTTTCTCTGCTTGACTTATTTCACTTAGCATAATCTCCTCCAGTCCCGTCCATGTTGCTGCAAATGTTGTGTAATCGTTCTTTCTGATGGCTGAGTAATATTCCATCGTATATATGGACCACATCTTCTTAATCCAGTCATCTCTTGAAGGGCATCTCGGCTCCTTCCACGATTTAGCTACCGTGGACAATGTTGCCACGAACATCGGGGTGCATATGGCCCTTCTCTTCACTACGTCTGTATCTTTGGGGTAAAAACCTAGTAGTGCAACTGCTGGGTCATAGGGTAGCTCAATTTTTAACTTTTTAAGGGACCTCCACACTGTTTTCCAAAGTGGCTGTACCAACTTGCATTCCCACCAACAGTGTAAGAGGGATCCCCTTTCTCCACATCTTCTCCAACATTTGTTGTTTCCTGCCTTGTCCATTTTTGCCATTCTGACTGGTGTAAGATGGTATCTCAGGGTGGTTTTGATTTGAATTTCCCTGATGGCTAATGATTTTGAACATTTTTTCATGTGTCTGTTAGCCATTTCTTCATTGGAAAAGTGTCTATTCATATCTTCTGCCCATTTATTGATTTGATTATTTGTTTCACGTGTATTGAGTTTGAGAAGTTCTTTGTAGATCTTGGATACAAGTCTTTTCTCTGTAGTGTCATTTGCAAATATCTTCTCCCATTCCGTGGGCTGCCTCTTAGTTTTGTTGACTGTTTCCTTGGCTGTGCAGAAGCTTTTTATCTTGATGAAGTCCCACACGTTCATTTTTTCTTTTGTTTCTCTTGCCTTTGGAGATGTGTCATGAAAAAGGTTGCTGTGGCCCTTTTACCTTTTTTTTTTTAATATTACTTTTAAGTAAACTCTACACCCAACATGGGGCTTGAGCTCACAACCCCAAGATCAAGAATCACGTGCTCTACCAATTGAGCCAGCCAGGCGCCCCTATTGCTTTTATCTTCTGTTGCTTGTCCTTTGTTTATAGTATCTAGGAAGGCTTTGCTCAACCTAAGGTCATGAAGATTTACTTCTGTGTTTTATTCTAAGAATTTCGTAGTTTTAGCTCTTACAACAGTAATTATAACTATATTCAAGTTTCTACATATCATGTGCTTGTTAACACCTCAGAAATACCTCAGGCTTCACAGTAAGAATACACTGTAGTTTTCAAATTAGGTGTTGGCTCAAGCTAATTTTATTTTATTTATTTTTATTTTTTTAGAGAGGGGTGGGGAGAGGGGCAGAGGAAGAGGGAGAGAAGGGCAGAGGAAGAGGAAAAGAGAGAATCTCAAGCAGGCTCCACGCCCAGTGCAGAGCCAAGTTGGGGGCTCAATCCCACATCCCTGAGGTCATGACCTGAGCCAAAATCAAGAGCTGGACGCTTAACTGACTGAGCCATCCAGGTGCTCCAACTCAAGCTAATTTTAAATGAAGCCCTACTGGGCACTCTTTCTTCCACGAATCATTTTGTATATGGTATAAGGAAAGGGTCCAGTTTCATTTCTTTGCATGTAGATATCCAGTTGATCCAGAATTTTATAATTATTACTATCTGACATTTTCTAGGGCTGCCTGCCTCCACTAGAATATAAACTCCATGAAGGTGGGGAACACATTTATCAAGTTGATCATTTTTCCAGTTACTATTGCTATGAAACAAATTATCCCAAAATTTAGCAGCTTGAAACAACCATTTTATTATGTTCATAGATTCTTCCGGTTTTTTGGAATTTGGGCAGGGCACAGTGAGAATGGTTTATCTCTGTTCTATAATGTCTGGTGCTTCAGCTGGGAAACCTCAATGGCTGGGGCCTGATCATCTGTGGCATCTTTTTTTTTTTTTTTTTTAATTTATTTAGTTGACAGAGAGGGAGAGAGCAAGCACAAACAGGGAGAGTGGCAGGCAGGGGAGAAACAGGCTCCCCACTGAGCAAGGAGCCCAAGGTGGGGCTCGATCCCAGGACTCTGGGATCGTGACCTGAGCCTGAGGCACCTGCTTAATGGACTGAGCCACCCAGGCGCCCCTGTGGGCATCTTTATGCACATATCCGGCAGTTGATGCTGGCCATCTGCTGGGACTTCAGCTGGGGCTGTTGATCAGACATTGCACGTGTCTTTCTGTATGGCCTGGGCTTTGTCAGAGCATGATGTCTCTGGTGGTTGGACTTCTTACATAGCAGCTCAAGACTCCAAAAGCTGGCGTTCCAGAACAAGGCAGAAACTGATTGCCTTTTCCAACTAGTGTTAGAAGTCGAGCAGTGTCATGTCTGCTTCATTGTTTTGGTTGAAATGAATCATTAGCCCTCCCAGGTTCAAGAGACGGGGGATGGACTCCACCTCTCTATGGGAGAATGTAGAAGAGCATGTGTGATGGGAGGTGTTGTCTTCGCCATCTTTGGAAAATACAGTATGCCACAATCATTGTATCTTCAGTGCCTGGCTCATAATAGGTGCCAGTAAATATTTGTTGAGCGAGTACTAAGCTCTATGGTAGATATTTTCACAAATACAGATCTCCCATAATCTTTGTAACAGTCCAATATGGTGGGGGTTATCAACTTATTTTAACAGTTGAGAAAATTGAGACTTAAGTGTCTTTTTAAATTTTATCTGTAGTGGAAGCATTTTAAGTATCATTGGTCGTACTGAGGGCAGTGATTGGGCATGGTTGTTATTGATTTGACTGGATTTCTTAAGTATTTTTTCATTTCTTATTTTTAGCATTATTTAGGCTGTGTCATAAAACAGTAAACCTGACAGACTAGATCTTTCTCGTCATTGATTTAAACAAGATAATTTCAGGTTATAAAAATGCTGTGAAGGAATTAAAATAGGTTAGGGAAGGCGGTATAGACTATGCACTGTATTCATCCTAGGGAAAATTATGGGTGGAACTGATGAGGGAAAATTAACAAATTAAAATAAGAAATATAGTTAATCCTTTGTGCTGGAAGTGCATCTTGTTAGAAGTCATATATGTTGTCATTGATATTTAAGAATATTTTGCATATTTTGTCAGTAAAGATAAAACGGTGTAATGTAATTAGATAAACATGTTTTAGAGACTCAAAAGATTAACAGAAATTATTATTATTTTTTAAAGATTTTATTTTTAAGTAATCTCTACACCCAGCGTGGGGCTTGAACTTACAACCCCGAGATCAGCCATTGCAAGCTCTACTGACTGAGCCAGCCAAGTACCCCTGGAAATTATTTTTTAAAAAGTTTGTGCAGTTTTGACCTTGTTAATATAAAAGAGAGCTTGAGTTGATTTGAGGAGACAAGTGCATAGAGGGCAATGGATGTGATGATGAGATAAGACAAGTTGTGAATGAAAGAGAATGCGTTTACTCAGCAAGCTTGAGAGCATCTTGGGCATGACCCCTGCCTGTCGTTTCTTCTACTAACATGATCCTAACTAGCATAAATAAGCCAAAATGTTCATGGATCTGCATTCCCTCGTCTTCCCTAGCATAATTGCTGCATGGAAGGAAACACTAAAGAGGACAAGATACCTCGAGGAATCAACAAGAATGCTGAATAGGGCATTTTGTCCTCAAGGAGCTTATAGTCTAAAGGGGATGGCAGATGTATAACTAAGTAGTTAGAATACAATGTGATAAAGGCTATAACAGGTATGGTATAGTTTCTGTTAGAACTTAGAAGGCAGGGGTGCCCTGCTGGCCTGGTGGTGTTAGGGGAGGCTTCACATAGGACGTGATAACTGAGCTGTTGTCTTGATGAGGAGTTAGGTAGGTGAGGTCTGAGAAGAGCAGTCTAGGCAGAGGAAAGGGCATACAGAGGAGCAAGGGGAACTGCAGAATGTTTCCTAAGGCTGAAAATAGTGTGAATGTGGGAGAATGGTGAGAGAGATAGGGGCCAGAACAAGAAGGGTTTTACATGTCATTGCTAGGGTGTTGGAGTCAATCCTTAGGACACGGGGAAAGACTGAAAACTTTGAAACAAGGATATTCAGAGAAGAATTCCAACTACCTTTCAACGTCACTTACTAATAGGCACCTCAGACTTAACATGCACCAAAACCTAACTCCTAATTTCTCCTCAAGCATCTGCTTTTCTCCATCTCAGTGAATGACACCTTCATTCTTTGAGTTGCTTAGTCCAATTGTCCTTGACTCCTCTTTCTCTCATACTTCAAAATCAGTCCACCAGCAAATTTGTTTCTCCCTTTAAAATATACCCAGAATTCATCCACTAATTGCTGCCTCTATTGTTAACATCCTTGTCTGAGCTACCATCATCTCTAGCCCAGATTATTGCAGTAGCCTTCTAACTAGTCTCCCTCTTTCCTCTCTTGTCCCTCAGCAGTACATTCTCCACACAGCAGTAGGAATCCTTCTAAAAGGTGAGATCAGCTTATTTCTGTTATAAACCTTCTAATGACTTCCTTGCTTGAAGTCCTTCATAGGGCCATAGAGACCTGCGTATCTGGCACTTGGCTTTCTCTTCCCTACCACTCTTCTTCCTCTACACTTGTCTCTTTTCTGTTCCTTGGACCTTGCTTATTTACATTTTTGCCTCAGAACCTTTACATTCCTATTCTCTCTGCCTGGAAGATTCTTCCCTAGGATATTCACATTGGTGGCTCCCTCACTTCCTGCAGGGCTCTGGTCATGAGGCCTTCCCTAATCACCTTATGTAAAATAGCAAAACTTCTCAGGTACTTTCTATTCTCCTTACTTTTGTTTGTTTGTTTTTTTCCCATAGATTTACTACTATCCGACATATATGTACTTATATGTTTGTTTATTGTTTGTTTCTCTTTTCTATAATATAAGGGTGGGAATTTTGACTCCTTTGTTTACTGCTCTATCCTAAAGGCATAGAACATAAAGTAAAATTTTGTTGACCAAATGACTTGATTTACATTTTTAAAACTTCACGGTGGTGGCCTTGTGGATGATGAATGGGAAAGGGGTGGGGCAGAAGTGACACTTGAAATTGAAACAGTCCAGTTAAGAGATTTGGGGCATGGAGTCAAGAATTACTTGGGAGGAAGAACTAATGAGATTTGGCAACTCACTGGATAGGGAGAAATGGAGGATAATGACTCCCAGATTTCTGGCGTGGGTGGTTTGAGCAAATGATGTTGACAGGAATAAATGAAACCATGGGGATGAATGAAACCAAAAGGAGAATAGGTAGTAAGGTGACCAACCATCCTGGTATGCCTAGGACTGTTGGTTTTAGCACTGAAAGTCCACATCTCAGGACCGCCCCCGCCCCCCAGATCCAGGCACACCTAGGTGATTGGTCACTCTATAAATTTATAAAGATAGCTGACAACAGAACTCTAGCAGTACGGAAAAGGAGGAGGTAGTCAGGTCTGCAGGAAATGGGGCAGAGGCAGTTGGAGGGGTAGCAGAAGACTCTGGGGCATGGGATCACGGAAGCTAAGAGAGCAGATGCTTCAAGAAGAGCGGTTATCAGTGTAGGTTGAGTTTCCCTTGGAATTTTTGAGTTTTTAGCTATCCTTGGCAGAAGTATAACATGTCAGAGGCTCAGTAAATGTTTCTGGAAATAAAAGACAAAAATGATGCATTTCTTTTGTTGTTTTTGTTAAACTATCGCCTTAAACTGTAAGTTGTTACAGGGAGCTAATGTCTGATGCTTCCTGGAGCATGAGGATAAAAATGAATGTAGGGATGTTACTAAAAGCAACATTATTTCTGGGGGCGCCTGGGTGGCACAGCGGTTAAGCGTCTGCCTTCGGCTCAGGGCGTGATCCCGGCGTTATGGGATCGAGCCCCACATCAGGCTCTTCTGCTATGAGCCTGCTTCTTCCTCTCCCACTCCCCCTGCTTGTGTTCCCTCTCTCGCTGGCTGTCTCTATCTCTGTCAAATAAATAAATAAAATCTTAAAAAAAAAAAAAAGGCAACATTATTTCTACATTGAGTGGCAATTTTAGGTTAACGAATATTCTGAATACTGGGCAGTGTGAGTAAGCTGTTAGATTCTGCAGTTCTGAAACAGCACTGAGTCTGAGTGAGCAGAAAATTGGAGGAATTTCAGAACTAAATACTTATAATCATCTACAGAGTGTTTCTTAATGTTTTAGAGTAATCCCTCTGAGAATCTATTGAAAACCCTGAACTGTCTCCCCCCAAAAAACACATGTGCATTTTGCTTACAGTTGGGGGGTGGAGGGTTATAAATGGCCATATGAATCCCAAGTTAAGAGAATCACTGATCTAATACAGTCTGCTGGTTTTATACCTCAGGATTAAGAGGCCTAGAAAAATTAATTAACTTATCCAGGATCATATAGTTAGTGACTGAACTTTTTCTTGACTCATTGTTGTATCTATTGTATGTTATTGCCACTGTTTTAAAGCAGGTTCAGTCCCTCTTGACTTATTCCTAGATTTCTTTTATTTCAGTTGTTTGGTCACTGTGCCAGCTCAATACAAGTTGACCCCAACCTATACGTCCTGTCTAAAGTCTTTTTTAACTTTCTGTCCACGGGAGCAAAAATATTCTGTAAAAAAAATTGATACACTGTCAGATTTAATATATCTCCCTTTTAAGTCATGAATTAAGAGTTGATGAGGTAAAAACTCTTAGAAATAATGACTTGTACCTTTTGTTTGGAACAGGATGCTGTATGATTATGTTGAAAGGAAGCGAAAGGAGAATTCGGGAGCCCAGCTGCATGTCACCTATTTAGTGTCTGGCAGTCTCATTCAGAATGGACATTCCGTAAGTTGTCAGAATCTTATAATGAGCTGAAATATATTTGAGCTACAAACCGTGTTATGTAACATAACATGGGAAAAAAACAGGATTCAGTATTATGGAAGTTTTAGAAGACAACTTCAAGATGATGTTTATTTTGGATTTTTAGACTAAAACTCTGAGAAGTTTGGGTAATATCTCAGCTGTGATGCAGAGACAATATCATGATCATTCAGTTTTGTTTGTTTTTTTTTTTAAGATTTTATTTATTTATTAGACAGAGAGAGCGAGAGAGCACAAGCAGGGGGAATAGTAGAGGGAGAGGGAGAAGCAGGCTCCACGCTGAGCAAGGAACCTGATGCGGGGCTCGACCCCAGGACCCTGAGATCATGACCCGAGCCGAAGGCAGATGCCTAACCATCTGAGCCACCCAGGCGCCCCGTGATCATTCAGTTTTCTTAAGACAGTAAGACATAGGAGACTCCTCTGTTATTCCTCT
Source organism: Ursus maritimus (assembly GCF_017311325.1). Lineage (NCBI taxonomy): Eukaryota > Metazoa > Chordata > Mammalia > Carnivora > Ursidae > Ursus > Ursus maritimus. Next base: position 9,412,146 of record NW_024424008.1, read on the forward strand.
TTCTTCCTCTTGAAAACATATTGGGAACAGTGATGGTTAATTTTCAGACTTCAGATGTCAAGCCACAGACTCAGGTGTTCGGGAAGTCCAGTCTTATTTATTTTTTAACTGCACTTGATTTCAGTTTGGGCTTTCTTTTTGGTAGGCTTATGTCTGAGAGGCTGAAGGATGGGGGTATTGGCAGGGGGCTGAGCCAATGCAGTGCAGAGGCAGAGGCCAGGAACATCCTTATTCTCATGTATCTTTTTGTAGTCCCATCTGGTCTCTGGTTATCCGTCAATACAGGTCACTGCTGTGTTTTCATCATCCTGACCACAAAGCTTTCTCAGGCCTGCTGACTTTCTCTTAGCTACTTCCATGTACCTCTTAGGGGCACAGGGATCACCCTATTACTCCCATGCCTGGATGGGCACCAGAAGCTCTGCAGAGATAACTCATTCCTTTCCCTGCGCTGGACTGATCCTTGGGAACTTTGATAGTGTCTCCTCTCTGGCTTCCTCCCAAAAGTAAGGCACACCTCTTCTGTTCTCACTTCCCCAAACCTCTACACTCAAGGCTCTTTTGCTCCTACCTCCACTACCATCAGGCCCATAGAACTTAGCCCAAGGATTAGGTTTCCTTCTCAGTGATCCACTAATACATGTTTTTCTCTTCCCGTTTGACTTTCCCTTAGAGTCCTAAGTTCAGAAAAGCCTGATTTATCAAAATACGGATTGGATTTGTCTTGTAGCAAGAGTCCCAAGCATGTGAGGTTTAAAACTGGAATGGTGGGGCGCCTAGGTGGCTCAGTCGTTAAGCGGCTGCCTTCGGCTCAGGTCATGATCCCAGGGTCCTGGGATCGAGCCCTGCATCGGGCTCCCTGCTCACCGGGAAGCCTGCTTCTCCCTCTCCCACTGCCCCCGCTTGTGTTCCCTCTCTCGCTGTGTCTCTTTCTGTAAAATAAATAAAATGTTAAAAAAAAACAAAACTGGAATGGCAATTTAGTCATCTACAAGGAGAAACAACTGCTATGGGGATCAGATTCTTATATTGTATGACCAGCATTTTCTTTCCTTATTGGTAAGCTATTTGGGAAACCAGATGATAGTCAAGACATTTTCAAGTGTAGACAGAATCAGATGACATTATATATCAGAAACACAAAATTAAGCAGACCTGATTCATTTGCTTTCAGAAATAAACCTGCCACTAGAATCCTTGGATTCTGATTCTGGAGTGGATACTGCCCAAGTTTGCACCTGAATGTCTTCCTTCCTTTAACTAACCCCCCCCCCTCTTTATGTAGTCGTGCCTTCAATCCAGTCATGTCAGTTCTTTACTTGGGAATCATTGTATTCCTTTAAAGCAGCGCTTTTTATTCTTTTTTTGATCACTGATTCTTTTGAGAATCTGAAAGAAAAATACAAATGTTGACATATTCATAAAATTTCGAGTGTTCACAGATCTTCTAGAACAGGGTCCAAGGTTAAGAATTTATGTTTTAAGGTAGAGTTGTAGATTTTTATTCTAACCCACATGACAGAGGTTCTTAATTTCAAATCCTCGGGTGGTCTTCAGGGCTTTGGGGGGGCGGTTGGGGATGAATCTCCAAAAGTGCATTTAAATTGTGTTCCTCAGTGCATTTTTTTGAAACCAGTCTTTCAAAATGATGTGTAACTCATAATCAGTTAAAGAACTTCTCTGCTATGGCTTCCTTTTAGAAGGCATTCTGTTTCTCAATTTAAGTGGACATTTAAACCCTGCTTTTTTTAAGCAGCAGAATTGTTTTTCAAATGAAACCTTAGAATCCTAATATATAAAATATATTAAGAGTAGAGTTGCTGTGGTTGAAGTGGTTGTGAGAATCTGGGAGCCTTTTACTCACCCTCCAAACAGCCTCACAGGGCAGCTTTCGCAGAACCCTGTGGAATTACAGGTTAAGTGTGGATGCTTTCCCATGCTTTCTTCTTTAAAGAAAGCCCTCCTTGGGGCGCCTGGGTGGCTCAGTCATTAAGCGTCGGCCTTCGGCTCAGGTCGTGATCCCAGGGTCCTGGGATGGAGCCCCACATCGGGCTCCTTGCTCCACTGGGAGCCTGCTTCTCTCTCTTCTCCCCCCCCCCCCCCCGGTTGTGTTCTCTCTCTCTCACTGTGTCTCTCTCTCTCTGTCAAGTAAATAAAATCTTTAAAATAAATGAATAAGTGAATAAATAAAGCCCTCCTAAGGAAAGGGAGATGATTAAACATAATGTCAGGTTTTGTTCTTGTTCCTTCTAATTTCTTTTTAAAGTTTTAAGTGTTTTTAGAAAGAAAAAGGACACTGGCTTTGATGGCTTTTTAAAAATATAAATATTTTCCCAGTGATCATTATCGTATAAAATATTAAAAAAAAAATAGGAGGTGAAAGCCTCCTTCTAATCTCAATCCAGAGAATCTTCCAGAGAATTATTTGAAAATTGCAAGGGAATGTTTTGTTAATTCTCTTTTTGTGGTTTTGAAGGTTGACAGCCTAATCCATGCTTTATGAAGTTCCCCGTTAGCTGTTCATCTAATGATCTTAGCCAAGATTGACTTTTATCATTGCCTAGATTATTAATTCACTAGGAGTTACAAAATGGTAATGTTCTGTCATTCTTTCTGAATTTATTAGAATTTTTCTATAAAGAACAGCTTTCTTTCATTAAATAGCCATATTTTCCTTTTTTTGTCTTTAACTGCTGTGACGCTCAGAGGGCTTACCCCAGCCAGGCTCTGAGTTTGTGGATGCTGCACTTACTTCTCTGTGCATCTTAGAAGGAAGCCCCTGAATCAGAGCTCTACCTGGTCTGTGTTCAGCATCAGCAAGTTGGCATTTCGACTGTGTCATTTCTATGCATTTTCAGTATCCCCTGAGGCAACATTTAGCCACACTGAACTGTCTGGGCTGTCCTGATTTTCTCCTGAAGCTACCAATTTTTGTTTTTAGGGCCTTACTTAACAAATTTGCATAAGTTTGGGTGGTTAATTCCTACTGCTCCTTTTCTCATTAACTCTGTAATTTTATTGTACAGTTTTACAGAATATGACATTTTTTGGAATGCCTTTTTTAAAAGAGAAAACTGTGAAAACATACTAATATTCCCAGTTTAAATTTACAGCTATGCTTTTTTTTTAAACTTGCTTGATTTTATACTGCTTTTTTCTCTTATATTGTTAATTTTGGCTAGTTCCTAACATTATTCATAAATACGTATTTGCTTTAGCCAAACATACAAGATTTAGAAAAGCAAAACTACTGTTTTTACTAATGATATGATTACTGAAAACAATTTAAGATTTCTTTGCAGTTCCTTTTGTCTGTAGGATATATCCTACTAGCGATGCATAATCAGTCTGTGTTTTCGTTACTTGCAATAACTCCTCTCTGTGGTTAAGCCACCAGCTCAGTATCTAGTTAAATTCAAGTCTTTTCCCACTTTCAATTTTTAGGTTCCCTGCTTTTCCTTACAGGTAACTATTTGAATAGATTTTGCTTCTCCTTCCATTGTTGTATGTATTTTTAATATATTCAAATATATATTCATATTACCCCCTTTTTTAGATGAAAGTTTTCATACTATATACCCGATTTTATACTTTGCTCTTTGACTTAAGTGGAGATCCTAAACGTCACTCCATAGCAGCTACAGGAACATTCTTCATTCCTTGTTACAGCCGCCTGATCCTACATTGATCTGCTGTTTTCTCAGCAGTCCCATTATGATAGTTTTTTGCATCATTTACAATATTTTGCCATTACAGATAGTGCTATAGTGAATATGTGTTTTGTATATTTTTGCCACTTTTAGGGTTACATTTCCTAGGATTCCTAAGATGTATGTATACTGCATTGGGTAATTGCCAAATACCTCCCCATTTTTCATTCCCACCAGTAATGTGCGAGAGCCACCTTCTCCACACAATGCATGTTGTCATCTGTTTCAGGGTCAGTTGCATTTCTTTTCCTGTGAACTGTCTGTTCATACCTTTTGCCTGTTTTTCTAAAGGAGTGTCTTTCTCTATTTTAGGAGCTGTGTATTAACTCTTTGTGATATGTAACTCTTTGTGATATGATTAACTCTAGTGAGCAAAGAGTTAATATCAGATATTTTTTCCACTTCATCATTTGTCTTTGTACTTTGTTAGAGTTTATTTTTGTCATTCAGAGTTATATATTTGTTAGTTTTTATGGATTAAGTTAACTCTTAGTGTTTATAGTTAGGAAACCTTTCCTCATTCTCAGATTATATCAGTTTACATTTACCCTCTCCCTCTGCTTGTGTTCCCTCTCTCGCTTTGTCTTTCTCTGTCAAATAAAATCTTTACAACATTTTCTTTTTCTTTTTTTTTTTAAAGAATGAAGTGTTTACTATAATCCTTCTTAAAATCCTTGGTCCATTTTGAAAGACCAACATTGATTTTTAAAAATCAAAAGAAAGGAAAATAAGTCTCCCCACCGCCCCCGCCCCCCACAAAATACATAAGAACCACTGGCTGGCATTCATATTTTAAGTGCCCAGAATAAAATGGGTTTTCTTTTATTCTTTTTTTTTTTTTTTGTACTTTAATTTGTTACTCATCAAGGCAGATCTTACATTTTGTTTAAAAAGCAAAACTAACTAAATCCTAAAGCACACATTTCTAAACTGAATAACATCTGAAACCATAAGACTTTAATTACACTTTCTGTTGAAAATTCGACTTGGGTGTTTTTGCAAGAACTTATGTCAATTTCTAACATACATCATATCCCTCAGTTCACATGTATTCTCAAAAGAAAAATCTTAGGAAAATAAATTTTCCTATTTGCTAATTAATACATTTTTATAACATTGAAAATTCTGAGTAAATGGAAGATATGTTTAACAACAAAATAAATTCAGCATATATGGCTAGTTTATAAATGTCTTAGTGTAGGGTCGCTGGGTGGCTTAGTTGGTTAGGTGTCTGACTCTTGGGTTCAGCTCAGGTCATGATCTCATGGTGTGTGAGGTCGAGCCCTGATTTGGGCTCTGTGCTCAGCAGGGAGTCTGCTTGGGGAATTTTCTCCCTTTGCCCCACCCCTCTGTTCCCTCACTTGCTCGCCCTCGGACTCTCTCTCTCAAAAAAAAAAATCTTAAAAAAAAGAATAAAATAAGTGTCTTAGGTAAAGGCAGCAGTGAATTTGCATCCTGCAACTAATCTGTAAATCCAGTTGGTTTTTTTCCTGGAATTTTATAGACATAGTGTCTCAGAGAGCTGTACACCACAGTGTTAAAGATGTCTTTTCTACGCAAAACCCTCTGGAGAGATACTTTCCCCGAATGACATGGAATTTTTTTGTTTCTTTTCCAGAAAGTAAGGAAACTTTATCAGCCGCTTACTCTTCTGAACGAATGTTAGGTTACTACCAGTTGCTCTTTTAATTATGCTCTCAAAGTTCTTTTTTTTTAATTTAGACATTTCTGATGTTTTTCATTTGCACCCCCATAGCTGACTGAATAAAACACACTACGTGATTTCAAAAGATGACTCTTCATATCTGACTTATTTGGCACTTCCTTAATTTCCAGATAAAATCAGTAGAAATGAAACTAATATAATTTTCAAAGAATTCATAGATGCCAGTCTTAGGACAAGGAGCTTCTAAATGCATGGATAAGGAGCTTCTGCTCATCTTACTAGGTGAATGCAGTTTTCCTCATGAAGTAACTGATATTTTCTGGTTTATTTGTTGAACTTTTGTTTGTAGGGAAGCATACACATAGGGCCAGATCTTGTCGGTTTCTGTTCTGGAGAATGTTTCTAATACCCCTTTTGTCTGGTAGGTAATATTCCAGGACCAGTTCTGTTTGGGCTTTGTAAAGCTTCAATCTCTTGAGAACCATCTCTCATCTGCTACTCTCACACTGGATGAGAGGCTCTCCGGTCAGATCACCAAGGCCCGTGGTTTTGGGAGAGTCGACTTTGATGTTGTAGACTTGGTGGCTAGGCAGATGAATTTAACACGCAGTGGATGTTGGTTGCTTCATGACCTCGAAGAGCATGTTCAGATTACTCACTATCTGATAAACTATCCAGGGCTTCTGCCTGCGAAAGTGCCTTGGAAAACTATCCAATAGCCAGCTATATTGGGTGAGATTTTTCAGCTCGTGAAGGGCCGAGCTGAGTCATGACATTGTCCGAAATGAGCTTCCCTTGTTCAGTGAAAGTCTTGGCTAACACGCCAGTTTCTGTGCCCCAAGCCTGTTGTACACTGGTTCCCTGCTGGAGAGGTGCTTCAGCTTGAAGTATTGGTGACGTATGATGACACACCTTGCCTGAGCTCAGTGCCACCATGATCACTGCATTCAGTAGGCCGGGTCCCACAGATAGTGGGACTTTGGCCTGGCTTCACACTCACCGTCTTCTGCGGGCTGGCAGCACTGTGAGCTGGGGGCTGCCTTTTGTTTGGTTTTCGATTGTATTGATATGTATATTTTATCACTTTTCTTACCCAGATGGAGAAATTTTAAACAAGTTAAAAATAAGTCTGACTTTATTAAACTGTACACAGATTTTTTTAAAAAGATTTTATTTGAGAGAGAGAGTGAGCAAGAGAGAGAGAGAGAGGGTGAGCGTGAGCAGGGTGGGGAGGAGGAGTAGAGGGAGAGGGAGAAGCAGACTACCTGCTGAGCGGGGAGCCCAACATAGGGCTTGATCCTGGAATCACGAACTGAGCTGAAGGCACTTAACTAATTGAGCCACCTGGGTGCCTGTGCACAGATTTTTTTAGAAGATTTTACTTATTTATTTAGTTAGTTAGTTTAGTTAGTTAAGCTGGGGGGAGAGGCAGAAGGCGAGGGAGAGGGGCAAGCAGATTCTGAGGCCTGCATCCCAGGGACCCTGAGATCATGTCCTGAGCTGAAACCAGGAGTCAGATCCTCAACCGACTGAGCCACCCAGGTGCCCCTGTACACAGATTTTTAGGGGTATCTGATGTTCCTATTTTAACATCCAAGTGTAATTGAATTATCAGCAAAGAAACTTTAAAATTCCAAGTTGTATCACTACTTTAAATTGTAATGAAGTGTTATTTCCTTACAGTGCCACAAGGTTGCGGTAGTGAGAGAAGATAAATTGGAAGGTAAGTGTTTTAGTGACTTAGCAAGATTTTCCTCTTATGGCATCAATGTACGTACAGTAAAAAATCTGCCCTTAGCATCTGCATACAATATATTTAGCTATTTAACTGAAAAGCTGAATATTCCTTTTATTAGTAGTTTCTGAAACACATTAAAATAGGATTCCACCTCTGACTAACTTCCCATTTTTAAGACCAATAGCTGCTGACATTTACAAAGCACTTTTATTACAGGATCTCAAAACTCATGTCATTCATGCAAAAAACTATCATGAATACCATATGGAACACCTCATCAACTGAAAAAAGACAATAGCCTCTAAATATTGTGTTGTGTGCCATAACAGTTTTTTAGGAAGAAAATTAAAGAATGCTTTTCTAAAGTCAGAAAGACTTAATATAACTTCTAAATTAAATTTATTTTTCCATTTCAAGATTATGAATACTACGGTTCTATTATTTAAAAATCCAGTTCAAAGGAATTCTATGCCAAGGGCCACATGGTCTGGACATACGTCTCAAGACAAAACCTGCGCTGTTGTTCTTGGTGTACAAAGACTCCTGCCAGTGGTGTCATTTTCTTACAAAATAACTGAGGTATTCAGGGTGGTGCTGATGTCCACTTTTGTCTTTCTGAATTCCTACAGTGGTGGCCGAAGTGAGGTTTATTCATTTAGTAGATACATAATGAGTATTTACTCTGTCAAGTTCTATGCTAGGTGATGGAGACTCAGTCACAGTCCCTTTCTTCGTGGAACCTAACATTTGTTCTTGTGATGTTCTTTTGCGGTTTTTTTCCGGCAGACTTACCTGGCTAGTAGTAGTTTTGTTATAGAGTTGCTTTCTCTACACAAAAATTGAATTATATAACTGAGTCTTCTCAGATAGAAATTACTTATTCTTTAATTATATGCTAGAGTGTAAGATTCTTCCGTGACTGAAAAAAAAAAATCATAGTCATCATCAATCATTCATTCATGTTTACTGAAAGTCCACTGGATGAGTGATACCCTCACAGGTGTTGTACTTAGAACTGACTCACCACCACCTACCTTGTCATGATGTTCCAGTTACAGACAGAAGAGCTGATGTTATACTGTGTATGTGACTCTGGCCTTTCAGAGCTTTTGGACTACCACAGATTGCAAATGGTTTTAATGCAGAAGGGTTTCTTGTTACTGTGCCCACACGCTATGAAGTTTGTGTATTAACAGACTGCTTTTCCTGTTGACTTGTAGCGGTGAAGTCCAAGCTAGCGGTGACTGCCAGCATCCATGTGTACAGCATCCAGAAAGCCATGCTAAAGGACAGTGGGCCTCTGTTCAATACGGACTATGACATCCTTAAAAGCAACTTGCAGAACTGCAGCAAGTGAGCTCCTTAATGTTCCTTGTGGGCTTCTTTACGAATTGATTTTGTAAGATGTTTACACAGTGGCTGCCTCTTAATAGTGAATGCCAGGTCAAGTAAAACCCCATTTATCTTGCAGTAAGACACATGCCTGGTTTTATTAGTACATCATAAGGTGAAAAATAGCAGCCACAACCCATACTGAAAACCCCAGTGGACTCCCCATAAATCTATTTCTCATGTATTTATCCTGTCACCGCCACCCGAAATGTTTGTTGTGCCCCCTCATTACTCCCTTACCCCAGTCTCTGCTTGTCTAAATCCCACCCATTTTTCAAGAACCAATTCAGACGGCCTTCAAAAACTATTTCTAATTTGTTATCCCTCTACCTTCCGTCCAAAAGCATTTTATCTTCCACAACCAGGATCAGATCTTGTTCATCTTTTGTATCCTTTGTGTCGTCTTCAGTGAGGTGATGGACTGCAGTGCATAGGCTTGTGTTGTGGCTTTGCCGCTGAATAGCCTGGTGGTTTTGGACAGATTACTTAAACTCTTTTGAGCTGTGGGTTTTTCATTCTTAAATTAAATATAATAATGCCTACTTTGTGGGGTTGTATTGAAGGTTCAAGTCAGTTCCCCAGACATATTAAGCACCTACTACTTTGAAAGGTACTAAGTGAGATGATTTGAATTCATTCCACAAAGATCCGATAAGTACCTATACCATGCCACACACGATGGAGTGAATGTGGCCCAGTACCTGCTTGTGCAGCTGATGGTCCTAGGGGAGGTAATTACAGCATAGTGTGACAGTGCTATAATAGGAGGGATACTGTAGGAGGATGTTTGGGGGAGCACTCATCCCCCACTTTTGATTGAGGAGGCAAAAGAGAGAAGGCTTTCTGGAGGTGTGGCAGCTAAGGTGAGGCCTGAAGGCCTGAATAGAAGTAGCCAGTCACAGGAGAAGTAGGAAAGTAAGGACAGAGCTGTGAGAAAACCTGGTGCTTGTGTGGGACCACAGTCGTTTTCCGTGGTGGGAACTTAGAGTGAGAGGTGGGAAATAATAATGAGATATAAGATGGAAGTATGTGTCAGATTATATGCTTTGACCACTAGGGTAAGGAGTTCAGACTTTATTCTGAGGGCACTGGGGAGCCTCTGAAGATTTTGAAGCAGGTGGGTGAAATGATCAAAATTGCATTACAGAAAGATCACTTGGGGGCACCTGGGTGGCTCAGTTGGTTAAGCATCTGACTCTTGATTTTGGCTCAGGTCATGATCTCAGGCTCGTGAGATTGAACCCTGTGTTGGGCTCTGTGCTCAGCAGGGAGTCTGCTTGAGATTCTCTCTCCCTCTGCCCCTCCCCATGTTCGCGCATGTGCATGCGCACGTGCTCTCTCTGAATGAATAAATAAATAAAATCTTAAAAAAAAAAAGATCATTTGGCTGTAGTGGTGAACTTAGATCAGAAGGGAATGAATAATTGGGAGACAAAGCCATCAGTGAGTGAGGAGAGATGTTGTAGTTAGTCAGGGTGGAGATGACAGTTATCTGAAGTATGGTAGTGGTGTTGGGGGCGAAGCGGTATGAAGGTTAAAAGAGTCATGCTGTCAAAACCTGGATTTTTTAATGCTTGGGGACCAGGTGTGTGTGTGTGTGTGTGTGTTTTGGGGTGGGTGTTCATGGTGTTAAGGATGATGGCCATGTGTCTGGATGGATGATGGTGTCATCACTAAGAAAGAGAATATGTGGGAAGAAGTAGGCTTGGAGAGAGAAGGAAAAATGACGAATTGGGTTTGGACATGTTGAGTTTGGGAAGCCCGTGGGGAGTCCAAGTGGAGATGTCCATGCACTAGTCTAGAGTCAAGGAGAGAAGTCTGGTGTGAAGATAGAGATTTTGGAATCAGAAAATAGCTAATTAATTGGGCCACAACAGTAGATATAGTCATGCAGAAGGAATGTATAGAATGAAAGAGGGCAGAAAGTCAAACTCCAGGCCACAATTACTGGCTGTATAACTTTGAGCAAATTATTTAACCTCTCTGTGCCTCAACTTCCTCCTCAGTAAAATGAAGCTAACAATGGTACCAACCTCAAAGGGTTGACAAAGAATATATGAATGAACATATATAACACTTGTAATGGTGCTTGACACATGGTAAGCACTATTTAAATGATAGCCATTTTTCAAGGGATGGGCAAGAGAAGAGGAGCCTAAATGGGAGCAACCAGAGATGAGAGGAAAATCACAAGAGTATTTGGGGTTCTAAAAGCTAAGGAAAGAGTCTCAAGGAGGGACTGATTGACAATGTCATACCTTGCTGAGAAGCTAAGTAAAATAGGAACTGAAAAGTGTCCATTGGATTTAGTCATGGCCTTGGTAAGAGGGTTTTCAATGCAGTGACCAGATTCTGGTCAGCTGAGTAAATGGGAGCAAGAGAAAGTGAGACAGCAAATATGAACAACTCTTTCCAGGAAATTTGACTGTAAAATGGAGGAAGAAGAGAGGTAACTAAAGAGGGATTGAGACTAAGGGAGGATCTATACATTTTTGAAGTTGAGAAGCCTTGAGTGTTAGGAAAGAGCCATAAAAGAAGAAATGGTTGAAGTTACTGGGGAAGATGGGATAACTGATAGTACCAGGTCCTTGAGGAGAAATAGATATAGACTTGCCAAATACAGTTTCTGAAAGTCCCATGAGAATAGGGATTGTGTCTATTTTGTATCCAAAATGGTGCCTAGCAAATGATAAGCATTCAATAAGTAATTGTTGCGAGAATTAATGATAGACAATAGTTCTTTTATTCTACAGTTCAAAACCTTAAGTATAATAAGCATACAAATATTTATTAAATAAATATAATTACATAGCTAAAGAGTAATCATTTATAAGTGGTGTTTTTTAGGGAAGGATCACAAGAAAAGATGAATACGCTGATATGTTTATGTAAATTATATTATTAAATTCCAGAAATAACCTGTATTAAAATGTAGTTATGACATGTGAAGCTCTAAACATCAGTTCTTCGGTTGTATCTAATAAGTAAGCAAACAGGAATAAAGGTGACTCAAAAGTTCAAAATGAAATTTGCTCAGGGACCACTAAAGTAAACATGGCAAGTAGAAATGTGGCAATAGGAAGCACTTTAATGAAACTTTACTTAAATACTTAAAGTATCATGGGTAGAAATGTGAAGAATTTATCTCCAATAAAGAAGTTTGTATTTGGTCCTGAGAATTATGGGCCAACTGAGATCTGACTCATTGTTCCGTGTGTTTTAAGAAGTGCTATGACAGGAAGAAAGTTGAAATTTTAGGACTGAGCAGATGCTTCTCTCTTCGGACATGTTCCCAGCCTAACTTGGTCTCTTCCTTATTGCCAATTTCTGGTCCTGACCCCAAGGTGTGGAATGTAGACCAAATGGAGAAAGAGTTGTCTCGGGGCCAACTTTAGATGTTGACAATGAAATAAAACATTGCTCTTTTTCCTTGTACATGGAAGCACTGCAAGGCTAGAGAGGAAGACTAGTGGGTGAAAGGAAATGATTCCGTCTGTTCTTAACTCTGATGCACAGAATATTTGTGTTAGAGGGGGGTTTTCTGAAGCGGACCAGAGTAAATCAGTGGAAGATTTTTGGAGCTATACACTCTAGCTTTGGGGCTGTTCAGTCTTAAGTTACTTCTGAAATTAAATGATTTATCAGAGACTTTTTTCTTAGGCTAGTTATTGTAGCAGTTAATCTTGAAGTTGTGCCTGGTTGATTTTAGAGATAATTATTATTACCACATCGTTTCTTTCTTAACCTCCATGTTCTCCCACCCCGAGTTGAGGTGATACATTGAAGAAGAGAGAGACCAGGAGTGTCACTTCCAGGGACTTCAGTTATCATTCTTTCACTAGTATTTCTATGTATCATTCTCTCACTAGTATTTCTGTGTGCCAGGTCTCGTACTGTGTACCTAAAATACAAAAGATGAATAGTGGGGCGCCTGGGTGGCGCAGTCGTTAAGCGTCTGCCTTCGGCTCAGGGCGTGATCCCAGTGTTCTGGGACCGAGCCCCACATCAGGCTCCTCCGCCGGGAGCCTGCTTCTTCCTCTCCCACTCCCCCTGCTTGTGTTCCCTCTCTCGCTGGCTCTCTCTTTCTCTCTGTCAAATAAATAAATAAAATCTTTAAAAATAAAAAATTAAAAGAAAAGATGAGTAGTGCCCTTCCCTACAGCCAAGGAGTTCTCACCAACCCTCAGTAAGCTAAAGACTGGGGGAAATCAAATGTTGTCCTTTGTTAGAAAAGTGGGGTAACTTTGCTTTAAGCACAGCTGTGATTTGTATGAAATAGGCACATCTACAATGATTATAGAAAAAGAGATGAATGTTCCCTTTAATAATGCCATGCATACCGTGCCAGATTTCTTTACTTGGTTTTGGGCATATTTGTCTGGTACTGTTAGTTGGTATTATTAGAAATTATTAACAAGTGACAGTGAAGGACCACCAGTCACAGGAGCCAGTGGCTCTGTTCCCAGCTTCTTCCTTGTTTTAAAGCATGATCCACTCTGGCCAGAAGAGTTGCCAGGAAATTTGTTAATATTTAAAGCTCATAATTTTGGTTCAGTCAATATTTATTGCATATGTAGTCCTCTAAGTTGAAGATCTTTAAAAACAAGAGATAATCATTTGATTTCCCAAGGATGGTGAAATTACTAATCTTTTGTTATCTTTGGTGTATTCTTTTTGTTTTGAATTAAGATGCTTTCTTCAACAAAGTAAAGATAGTCAATACGGTATGGTAGAAGACATTGGATTCCAGTCCCAGTTCTATTACTAACCAGATGTATAATCTAGGGCAAGTCCCTCAGCGTCTCCCCAATACTTGTTTTGTATCTAAATGAGAGTTTTGCACAAAATAATTTCTAAAATCCATTTTAGTTCTCAAATTTTCTAATTGCATTAGAGTTAGAAAGTATTGTGTGAAGAAGCAAGACTTTGAAATTAATGTAACATTTGTGGCCTCAGGTTTAGTGCCATACAATGTGCAGCTGCAGTCCCCAGAGCTGCTGCTGAGTCCTCATCTTTTGAAAAGTGTGAGCAGTCAAGTCTTCAAGTATCAAGTGAGACACCAGCCAATAATGAGTTGACAACCAATGGTCACAGTCCACCTACCTCCAAACAGATTTTCCAGCAGCCCAAAGGGATAATGGGAATGTTTGCCTCTAAAGCTGCATCTAAAACCCAAGATGCCAACAAGGAAACCAAAACAGAGACTAAAGAGGTAACAAATGTAAGTCTTTAAAGATATGTCTTTATAGCTCAGAATGGGTAATCGGAAAAGCATTAGTTATGGTTTAATCATGTAAGGTTCTGATATATAATAATACATTCTAGTTTTTCTACTTTAGTCTGAATCCTTTAATTCTTGATATTCTCATCTGAAATAGTGATAATGCTTTTCACCAAGCCTCGGATTCTCCTGTAAAACGGCCCCGTACACATTGCAAGGTTGTTGTGTAAGCCAGATAATGCAATGAGAAGAACATTTGAAAATTACAAAGTTCAAGGAATTGTGTATTGGCAATATGTCATTTTGGGAACATCTTATATTCTGAGCTTTATCATGTCTATCTTTCTTCTTAGTATATTTAACATTCTCGTTCTGTTTTATGAATTTTTGTTTTTTTCTTCATCTGCTTCCTTTAGTTTATTATTGTTCACTCATCTGAGGTAACTTAAGTGCATTGACTTAAGAAAAGTCTCATTAAAACACTATTTAAAAATACTCCAGAAAAGTATAATTATTGTTATTACCTTCATTGTGATTTTACAACTTCCGCTTTGGGAAAGGAGAGGGGAATGGAGGGAAAACACTAACATTTATAGAACTAATGTGTGCCAGTAGTTAATCTTTGCTTAAATCCTCCTAAGAGGTCAGTGAGGGAGAGGTCTCCCTTTCATATGTGGTAGCACTAGACTTCGTTGAGTGATTCGCCTGGATATCAGATTGCTATTAAGTGGCACAACCAGTGTTCAAGTCCACTTTGATTGTTACAAATGTAACGTTTTGGAGGTTCTCCTGCCCATCCCGTGTGTACCATACTGCCTCTGATCTGTTTTAATTCTATCAAGTTTTTTAATATACTCAAAAGTTAAGACACATTCATGGATAGTAAGTCTGTAAGAACTATGAGCAAGAAAGCTTTGGAGATTAACATCAGATACTCTGGTCTGGATTTGTTCTTATATCTAATGCCGACACATTTTGGCATGATTATATAGAAATTGTGCCATCGTGATAGTGTGCCCTGCTATTGAAGAGATTAAGACGGCTATTTGAAGAACAGCCTTAGACACTAGAAAAAAATCACGTGTGTTTTCTGCTTTTAGGTACCTTCCACAGGCAACAAGCCACCAGGGAAAGGGAATGTGATGAGCAATTTTTTTGGAAAAGCTGCTATGAGTAAGCATGTTTTTTACCTTCCTTTGATTAATACATGAATGTTAATATAATAACATATTTGAGGTGAAAGCTACCTTGTCCAGTTTTTACCCATCTGGTATGTCATGCAACCTTCCTGCATCCTAACATAAAATTGCAGTCTACTGACCAAATATTGAATGGAAGTAACCCAACTGGAACAGTGGATTTTATGGGTGAGCTGGGTTCAGTTTAGATCTCTTGTAGGGTAGTTTTATACTCCTGTTTTTACTTCCTGCCTTGGAAAAAGAATTTATTATTTGTTTCATAGGGCTCTTGAAAATGGGTGACAAACTAGAAGGGAGGCTGCTTGGTTATATAGTGCAGTGTTGAGGTTAATATCCTAGGTGCTGGGGTCAGGTTTGCCTCATGTGACCATTATTAATTATTACCCCTGTCTCCTAGGGGGTTGCAAAAACAAATCTTTGACTTTCTACAGTTATTTTTTACAGATTACTTATGATAATGAACTGGACCTCAGTATGATTTAGAAGAGCCGGGCTGGGGGTAGTGGCCACTTAAAAATAATACTTTTTGAGAAAGCAAAATCGCCTTTATTTAAAAATTTTTAAAAATAAGAATTCTTTCATATGGAAAGAACCAGTAGTCACATATTTTCATACTTCTCATACCAAGTACACATCCCCTGAGGGTCTGTGGCATAATACCAGAAAGAATTCAGGAGCCGCGGGATAATTATGGCACACTTTCTTGGAGCATCAGTTTTACAGAGATCTTGTGGGTAGGCATTCTGTTACATGCCTAGGCAAGCAAAATTAGTCCGAATTCTGCTTTCCCATGATGGTCAAATTAGTGGTTGGAGTAGGCTTTGGGGTGATAGTGTTTATTTGCCATAAAAGCTATCAGAGAAGGTTTTTTGTTCTGAAAATAGATGGAGAATTTGATACTTTCAGGTTATTGGAAAGCACGTTGTATTGTTGCGGGCAGAGTGCACAAGGAGGGCTCCCTACTTCTGTGAAAATAGATGGTGCTAAAGTCACTGGCCAGCATGGCTGGTACTGGTCCACTAAACCGAATCAGATTGTGTGGTTTCTTGGTGACTATTAGGTCCACATTTTTATTTTATTTTGTTTTATTTTGTTGTTTCTGGTGTATTTGTAACCAGTGAATTTAAACATTTTTATTATTTCTAAAATATATAAGCCATGAATATTTGCTAGTCATAAAAAAGCCAAGCTATACAGAAGTATACACTTATTTACTCATGTGTTTAGGAAATATTTATTGAGTAACTACTGTGTACTTGGAACCATTATGCATGGTGATACAATGGAAAAATGTGGACAAGTGAGATCTCTGCCCTCATGGTCCTTGTGTACTACTAGGAGAGACTGACAAATGAAGAATAAAATAGTCAATGATTATAATTGCTAGGCAGACAGTAACAGTAATAGAGGGAGTGGGGAAACTGGATAAAATAAAAGAATTAAATATTTACCTAATAAAAAGAATGGCTTCTAAAGTTGATTTATTTAACAGATGTTTTTTCAGGGATGAATGTTTAGAGTAAAATGATGAATATTTTTATTGCATTGGACACGTGACAAGATTATGATGAAAATGAAGAGAGTTGGATGGAAAGTGTTGTGGGGACTTGAAGCATTTAAAACTTAATGCTGGACAATAGCAAGTGTAACAGTTACCCTCATACATTGCTGTGGGGAATATAAAATGATGTGCTTGTTCTAAAAACAGTATGGCAGTACTTCAAAAAGTTAAACAGTTATCCAACACTTCCTCTCCTACATATCTACTCAAGTGAATTAAAACTGTATGTCCACACAAAAACTTGTACACAAATGTTCATAGCAGCATTATTCATAATAGCTAAAAAGTGGAAACAACCCAAAGGTCCATCATCTGATGAATGGATAATCAAAATGTGATAGAACCACACAATGGAATGTTACTATTATTTTTAAAAATATTTTACTTATTTGAGAGAGAGGGAGACAGAGCACGAGTAGGGGAGGGGCAGAGGGAGAGGGAGAAGCAGACTCCCTGGCGAGTGGGGAGCCCAATACGGGGTTTGATCCCAGGACTCCAAGATCACAACCTGAGCCGAAGTCAGATGCTCAACTGACTGAGCCATTCAGTCCCACAACAGTCCCACTATTACTGAGCCATAAAAAAGGAATGAACCTGTCCTATGATATGGATGAACCTTGAAACATGTGAAAGAAGCTAGACAGGAAAGGCCACAGATTATGTAATTCTCTTTATACAAGATGTCCAGAATAGGCAAATCTATCGAGACAGGATGTAGAATGTTAGTAGATTAGTGTGATGGCCGGAGTTGGGATTAGGGAGCGACTAATGGGTAGAGGGTTCCTTTTTGGGGTGATGAAGATGTTCTGAATTTGGATAGTGGTGATGTTTGCCCAGTTAAAAACCACTGAGTTTTAGTAAAAGGGTGAATTTTTTGGTATGTAAATTATCTCATTAACAAGAACCTTAATGCTTTCTATGTGAAAAAAAGTTACAGCATTGGTGACAAAACTAAGAAGTCATCTGTATCCTGTATTGGTGTTTGTATTTTCTTGAGTATAAAAAAGGAGATGCTTTTTATTAGTCAGATGATACAAATGACTTGATCATTCAGATAAAAAGAAAAAAGTGTGTTTAATTTTCCTTAACAGTAGTCTGAAAATGTTGCAATGAACTGCCTCCTTAACAGCTAATTGGCAATTGTAGCTACATATGTGAATGAGTTAGGAGTTCCTCAAATACTGTGAAACCAAGACAGAGAGTAAAAACTCTGGATGTTGAAATCTGTTTGATCACTGGTGTTATAATTAAGATCAGTTTCCTGAAATTGGTAGACTCGATGCAATAGCTTCTCTTTCCTTCCCCCAAGAGGGAGGTAGGAAATAGTTAACTTTTTTTGTAATTTTAAAACAGTTGCTGTCAATGTGATATAAATTCTGTAACAGAATGCAAAATTTGCATAAACTGTAAGGATATACGTGCAACTTCAGAGAACTTGCTTTTTGAGGGTCATTTACGACTCTCTACCCCCTGGAGATGCATGTTTACTCTCCTGTACAATTCGGTGGAAAAGTTTGAGAAGTACCGATACTTGCGAACAGCAGTTTTGAAAAGTCAGGAGAGAATGCCACAATTCTCTAGTGGATTCCACCATTCAGAATTCTCAGTGAAGTCTTCAAAAAATAAAGTATAGGGGCGCCTGGGTGGCACAGCGGTTAAGCGTCCACCTTCGGCTCAGGGCGTGATCCCGGCGTTCTGGGATCGAGCCCCACATCAGGCTCCTCCGCTAAGAGCGTGCTTCTTCCTCTCCCACTCCCCCTGCTTGTGTTCCCTCTCTCACTGGCTGTCTCTCTGTCTGTCAAATAAATAAATAAAATCTTAAAAAATAAATAAAGTATAAACAGATTGCATGTTATACTTTTATCCATCATCTGTTCTTTCACAAAATATACTTTATTTATAAACTATTATATTAAGCTGTGCGTGATGGCCAAGGCTAAGATATCAGTTGTTTTTTTCTACACTGTAGCTGGCTTAAGCTGTTTCACAGCATATAACCATAGCTACTTACTGAGCCTCAGGCTTGTTGACAGCTTTCCGAGAGTATTTTGTGACTTCTCTTGAAAGAAACTATCACTAAATGGAGCACGAAGTCTGTTCTATAATTTCTCAGATGGCTAGGCCCATCTTGCTTGCATTTCTTAGTTCTCTGCACAGCATAGTGGTTGTTTTTGTGTTTTTCAGCTTGATGTGGGGAAAGAGGTAAGGATTTTGAGGAGTTAAACTGACTTAGGTTCAAATCCTGACTCTTAACCTTTTCTACCAGTGTTACCTTGGGTAAGTCATCTAACCTCACATACTAATCCCTTTTAATCCTTACAATAGTCTCATAAATATTACTTCAGTTTTTACAGAGAAGACTTTTAGGTAATTTACCCAGAGTGAAACAGTGCGAATCAAACTTTTCTGATTCCAGAGTAATCTTTTAATTATATCATTAAGATAGTAGTGAGATGATAAGAGTATCCAGGTTTAAGAAGATAGAATATAGGGGCGCCTGGGTGGCACAGCGGTTAAGCATCTGCCTTCGGCTCAGGGCGTGATCCCGGCGTTGTGGGATCGAGCCCCACATCAGGCTCCTCCGCTATGAGCCTGCTTCTTCCTCTCCCACTCCCCCTGCTTGTGTTCCCTCTCTTGCTGGCTGTCTCTATCTCTGTCAAATAAATAAATAAAATCTTTAAAAAAAAAAAAAAAAGAAGATAGAATATAATAGAAAATAAGATCTTGGTACAAATTTCTGTTGTCAATATTTGTAAGCTGTGTACTCTTGGAAAACATCTTTTATCCCTCAGACTCTTAATTTTCTCATCTAATAAATGAGAAAGATGTTAGCTCATAAAGTTGTATTTGCTTTTTGTAAGCCCTGCTTTTACTATTATTTGGCCTGGGGGCTGTGATATAATGAGGGATTAGCAAGAGGCAGAAATGAAAACAGTTAGAGTTAGAGTGGTAGTTGGAAAGGAGACGTGTTCTCCTCTGACTAGACCCTGAGTTCTGTTAGGACAGGGACTGTTTTTTATCCCTTTAGCCCCTGCTCCTAACAAATTACTTGGCACTTAGTAGACTGTCAGAGGAATGATAGATTAATATTGCGTGATGAAGTTATATATCATCTGCTATACTGTATTTGTAGATAAACTTAAAGTCAATTTGGATTCAGAACAAGCAGTGAAAGAAGAAAAAATAGTGGAGCAACCTCCAGTGTCTGTCACTGAACCAAAGCTGGCAGCCCCTACAGGCCTGAAGAAATCCAGCAAAAAAGCAGAGCCTGTTAAGATGCAGCAGAAGGAAAAAAAAAGGTAGGAAAATTTTGTTGCCTGTGGGGTAGGAGTGTGTCTGCTGGGGGTGAGAAGGTCTGTTTGGGCTTATTGACAGCAGGCAGTTTTCAGTTGGGTACTAAATCCTACTTAATGCCTTAGGGATACAGCCGTATAACCAAAATGAAGAGAGAGAGAGAAGCTCAGCTTATCTAGTGAAGTAGAACTGTGGAATCAGCCAGTTTAGATGATTTAGAGCCCAAAGCCAGTTTTTTGGGCCCCATCGATCTAGATTGATTGTCTTTTTTTCTTTACTTCACTTTAAATTTGTGGGCATGGCATAAGTGTGCCGGATTGTGTCTGTGTCTGTTTTTCACTTCAGATTGCCAAGCGAGGGGTTACTGTTTCCAGTCAAATTTAAGAGAAAAAGTTCTTTGTTTTCTTTTTATATCAATGAGTTTATTTTTCAAGTGGTAAAATGTAATTAGAAAAGAAAATAAAAAGCACACAAGCTGTTAAAAATGGATCCAGGAATTTGAGACACTACCTCATAGTTGGTAGGAATTAGTCTGTTGAAAGAAATTATAAAGACACTGTCAGCACTGATAGGCCCAGAAATACTTGACTTTTGTAGCGAGGCTGGGGCTACTCTAGTAGAAAACATCAACAAAATGCTGAAGTTTCAGAGGGTCAAGGTTCTGTCCAGTGGGCCTTACCCCCAAGAATATGTCACATGGGTGGATTAAAATGTCCCTAGCCCATAGGTAAGACACTCATTGTTGATGGTTATAGCCAGGAACGCATTCAGTATTTCATTACCAAGTATGATGTTAACCGTATGTTTTTAGTAGATGCCGTTTACTAGATGGAGGCAATCTTTTTCTATTCCTACTTTGCGGAGGTTTTTTTATGAATGAGTGCTAAATTTTGACAGAGCTTTCTCTGTATTTATTGAGCTGATAATTTGGTGTTTCTCTTATTGTGGTGAATTTATCTTGATTGGGTTTTAAATGTTAAACCAACCTTGCATTCTTGGGATAAACTTCACTTTGGTCGTAAGACATTATCCTTTTTATAAATTGTTGGATTCTGTTTGCTAGTATTATAAGGATATTTTGGCCACTGCATCTAAGGGCTGTAGATCAGTTATTTTCTGTCAATGTCTTTATCAAATTTCAGTATCAAAGTTACACTAACTTCATAAAATTAGTTGGGAGTAGTTTCTTTCTCCTTTGTTTTCTGAAAGAGTTTATGTAAGATGTGTATTATTTTTTTTTCCTTAAAGATTTGATAAAATTCACTAGTGAATCCAATCTGAGAGTTTTCTTTGGTGGAAGGTTTATTTTATTAATATGGTTTCTTTAAGTGGAGCTATTTAAATTTTCTTGTTCTTGTTGGGTCAGTTTTAGATATATATACATATATATATATTTTTTTTTCCCTAAGGATTTTATTCATTTGCGGGGGGGCAGGCAGAGGCAGAGGGAGAAGCAGACTCCCTCCTGCGCAGGGAGCCCGATGCAGGACTTGATCCCAGGACCCTGGGATCATGACCTGAGCTGAAGGCAGACACTTAACTGACTGAGCCACCCAGGCACCCCAGTTTTGGTTATACTTTTAAAGGAATTTATTTCATCTAAGTTGTTGAGTTTATGGGCATAAGGTTCCTAATATAGCCTTATCCTTTGAGTGTCGATAGAATCTGTACTTGTCACTACAGATTCCTTCATTCTTTCATTCCTGATATTGGTAATAGGTAGTTTTTTTTTAATCAGGCTTATAAAAGGGTTTTTTTTTAATCAGGCTTATAAAAGGGTTTTTTTTAATCAGGCTTATAAAAGGGTTTATTAATTTTATTAATCTTTTGCCCCAGAATAACAACTTTTGGCTTTGTTAATGTTTTTCTATTTTATTTCATTGATTTCTGCTCTTTATTATTTTTTTCGAATCACTTGAGGGTTTAATTTGTTTTTTTCTAGCTTGAGGTAGAAAAATAAGTTGATATTTAAAGTTACATAAGAAATAAGTTACTTGAAGATAAAATCTGTATCTCATATATATTTGAATAGTGTGATAGAGTATCCAGAGGAGCTAACTAATGACAAGATGGAATCTAGTTTTTTATTATGTCATTAGAATCACGTTAAGGTCTTACATCTATGTCTTTGCCCATATTTCCTCTTTAAAATATTTGTTTTTTCTCTTTAATATCTTTATCTCCCTTTTTTTAAAATCTGATAAACTTCCACTTAGCTTTCAGTTTTCAAGAGTCTTGTCCCATAACATTTTATTTGTCCATTGATATCTATCACATTGTCTTATATTTGGTGGTGTTCGTATCTATTTCTCCTGCCAGAGCTTCTTGAGAACAGTATTTCTTCATCTTTCATCCTCAGTGTTTAGCAAAGAGCTTCTACTTAGTAGCTGCTTATTTAATGCTTGTTGAATGATTGAAAGGCCAATAGGAGAGGTAAGAAAGAATTTGTAGGAATTTGTAATGATTCCTGATGAGCTGGTAAGTAGCTTCCAATGATTAATATAAAGAGCTAGAAAAATGTTTAATTCTGGTCACCCTATGAAGTGACTTAGTTGTGGTCAGTTAGCAGAGTATCCTTAAAAAGAATCCTTATTGGTCTACTTTGACTCTTCTATCCTCTGGAATTAAGACCACGAGTAATGAAGCAGGACTTATAGTAGCATATATATACACCAATATTTTTATTTTGTGTAACATGCTTAAATTATTCCTGGATTCCAACAGGGGGAAGCGAGCGGAGTTATCTGATGATGAGACAAAAGAAACTGAAAATATGAAGAAAAAGAGGAGACGAATCAAACTTCCTGAGTCTGATAGCAGTGAAGATGAAGGTGGGCATTGCTGTTAATTTTTGGCTGGTGGGATTGTCTCAGTCAGGCTGCTATAGCAAAAATATCGTACACTGGGTGGCTTAAGACAAATTTATTCCTCACAATTCTGAAGACTGAGAAGTCCAAAATCAAGGCACTGCCTGATGTGTAGTTCCTGGTGGGAGCTCTCTCCCTATTTTGTAGGATACGTTCTTGCCACATCCTCACATGGTGGAGAGAGAAATCGTCTCTCTTGTCTCTTATAAGGGCAGTAATCTCATTCCATTAATTACGTCCCAGAGGCCTCAGCTCCAGATACCATCACATTAGGGATTAGAGCTTCAGCATGTGAGTTTTGGGGGAACACAAAACATTCAGTCAGTAGTGTGGGTCAATTCTTATTATGCTTAAGGAGTTAAAAAGTAATTTATTATAGGTCACAATGACAGTAGCAATCCTAATGTTGAGAGACATACAGCACCATTAAAGTCTACTTTTAGCCTTTTGACCAGAGCCATCATTTTCTGGTAATGTGCCAAAATAACGAACATAAAAGGAAAGAGAATAAGGATTATTATTATATATATTATCAAAGAGCTTTTCTTTTTAAAAAATGAAGTGGACATATTCCTTTGGCTACCTTCATGTGAATCTTTTAAAATGGGTAATATCGTAGGCATCAAGGGTATTGGTGGTATGGTGTTCCACACTACAGAAGTAAAACTGTGCTAAGATTAAGAACCTATAGTATCATTGTTGAAAGGGCATGATGCCATGGGCCCTTTCAGTTTTAGGCTGTGGGCACTGTTGTAAGATAAACAGAATAAGGGCAGGATTCTTATCTGGAAAATTAATGTGTCTTTTCAAAGAATATCAAGTATTCTAAGAGCCAAGATCTCTTCCCAAAGAGTGTAAATGTGGAAATGAAGGTGTATAGGAAGAGGAGGCTGTTAAAGAGAAAGATGCCTCGGTTGAACTGATAGGCCAGATGACTTCTACCCTACTTTGAGAACAGTGGTGAAAAGCTTGAGTTTCTGTAATCAATTCTCCATGAATTTTTGCTGTATTGGGTATAAAACATTTTGAGGGGTTGGGGAGATCTAGTCCAAAGGAATTCAGCATCAGGTGAAGGTACAAAGACAAACAAACTGATGTTAAAAGAGATTAAAGAAGAGGGGCACCTGGGTGGCTCAGTCGTTGGGCGTCTGCCTTCGGCCCAGGGCGTGATCCTAGAGTCCTGGGTTCGAGCCCCACATCGGGCTCCCTGCTCCGCTGGGAGCCTGCTTCTTCCTCTCCCACTCCCCCTGCTTGTGTTCCCTGTCTCACTGGCTGTCTCTCTCTCTGTCAAATGAATAAATAAAAATCTTAAAAAAAAGAGAGAGATTAAAGAAGAATAACAAAGAGAAAGGAATCTATTCTGCTGTTGAAGGACAAAATAAACTTGCTAGACTCTACTTTTACCAGAAACTGCTATAAGAAGAACTGAAAATGGCAACAGAGGCTCCCCCAAAGCAACTCAGCAACTGTACATGTACAAATGAGTGAAAAAGCAAATTATATAAATGGATGATCATAACATAAATGAACAGACCCAAGAAATTGTACGAGGAAATTAAATCTATGATAGAGGTACATCTTTGACTCTTCCATGGATTTCGATCCTAAC
The DNA here is from genome assembly GCF_017311325.1 of Ursus maritimus. Lineage (NCBI taxonomy): Eukaryota > Metazoa > Chordata > Mammalia > Carnivora > Ursidae > Ursus > Ursus maritimus. Next base: position 9,436,403 of record NW_024424008.1, read on the forward strand.
AGCCATGCTTAGTGTGGGAGTTTATGGCCTCCGATATCCTGTGAGAGGTATAGTGCCCACCAGAGCTATGGTTTTTTAATGACTCTGGAATGGGTAGGGATAGGGTATTGTGAGCATCCCAGAGGGGCAGTTGCTGTATATTCATTCCATGTCATTTAGCAAAATGCTTTGACCAAGACTACTGAAAGGAAGATACCCAAACATGGAGATGAAACAAGAACATAAAGGAACATTCTGACCAGTTAAGAATTGAGGAGAAATAGGGGCAACTCCATGCAGATACATGGGAAAATAATTAGGAAGTAATAGGAATATGTGCTAATTGGATTAGTCGTCCATATTTTCAACCAGGAAAAGGACTTGGGGAAGATTCTGGAAGTCTTTCAAGCCATCAGCCTAATGTACTTTGAAAAGGTAAACTAGATACTCTAGGGAAGGAGTCAGCTCTAAGTCAAGGAATTACTGTGGTTGTTTGAGTACTATTACATACTTCTGAAATACTCTCTGTAGTTCTGATCCTTAGCCCACAAAAATAATACCTGTGGGTGATGAGAAATATGAGTGAGGTTATTAGTTTGGAAAGAAGTGAGAAGAAATGTGATAGAGGTGGACAACCTATAATAAAGATATATAGATGAGAGGCTCTCAGATTTTTTATCTAGTAAAAATACTTTTTAGCATCTGACTAAATTTATAAACCTTTGCCATTTTATTCCTAAATTTTTTCTTTGTCTCAAAGCCAATGAACTTTAATTTAAACCTTCACACCGTCTCTAACCTATTACCATTTTATTACCAATATATGTTATTCAGTATGCTGCCTTCAGCTGGAAATTAGCAGATAAGCAGCAGCAGTGGAGGAAATGGCAGGGATTTTAGAGTCAAACAGGCCTGAATTTAAATCTTCCCTCTGTCGCTTACTGTGTGACTTCAGGCAGATCATTTAACTTCTCCACTTCTTGGTTTCCCCATCTCTAAATTGGGGATGTTATCACACACTGTGTAAGTTTTTTATGAACATCAAATAAGATATATCAACAGGGCCAGGACAGTGCTTAACATAGCAGGTTTTCTTACTATTCACCCCACTTTTTTTATGGAGGTGTTCAGTGAGTGTTTAACAGCAGTAAGTCTCTTCTCAGAAAATTCTGTTCGACTTCATATCTTTACTCTCTACTCAAGGAACTTTTCCTTTGTTTTTCTCTTCCTGGTAGAGTCACGAGCACCCTTAGCAGTTCTACATACTCTGTAAAGCAAGAAAAGGCCAGACCCGGAAAGAAATCACATTAAGAGTAATATCTACATTGCTAGGAAGAAATAGTTTTAACTGGTATGTTTAAGTTTTTGCTAACATTTTCAGCTTTTGCAGATTGCTTATGCAGAATCTTAAGCAAATGATGCACCTCTTTTAGGTTAAGATAGGTATTTAAAACCATTTCCGAGGAAACTATGACTGATTTCCAGGATTTCTAATTACCTGTCTGTGCCATAGAACTCTGATTAAACAGTGGTTACATCACTGGATCTCTGAAATTAGTTTTACCACAGTTCTTATTCTGCACCAACAAAGGTGGTTTTCCCAGGATAAGTGTTACATTTCCCTATTTGAGTACCTTTTGTCTGAAGAGCTGCAAATTCATTACAAATATATTTAAAATACACCAATGTATGAAACATTCCTTATGCTTATGTCACTAAAAATATATCAAGGCTGAATGCTTGCCTTGGTGGTAAAGACTTAAAAGTAGGCAGACATGGATTCTAGCATGTGAATATGGGCAAATTTTTTAAAAACAAATAATAGGAGTAGGGATTTTGTGGGATTATTATGAGAATGAATGATTAATGTTTGTAAAGCCCAGAAAATTCTAATTGTTTTCCCTATCCTTCCTTTCTTTTTTTTTTTTTTTTTTTTTAAAGATTTTATTTATTTATTCGACAGAGATAGAGACCGCCAGCGAGAGAGGGAACACAGGCAGGGGGAGTGGGAGAGGAAGAAGCAGGCTCATAGCAGAGGAGCCTGATGTGGGGCTCGATCCTGGAACGCCAGGATCACGCCCTGAGCCGAAGGCAGACGCTTAACCGCTGTGCCACCCAGGCGCCCCCCTATCCTTCCTTTCTTAAAATCTTTTACTTAAAAAACATTTTTTTTAAACAAAGTGAGACACAATTTGAAAAATCAGATAAAATAGAAGTTTTGTAATAGATAGTAACCTCTCCTATCTGACTCATCTAATTGACTGATGCTTCTCTTGTCAACTTTCTCCCATCTGCCTTCCATCTTTTGGGGATTTGTTGAAAATTCTTATTCATTACAAATTCTTGGCTCCCTCTTCTTTTCTCTTCCCTGGTACAGTGGGGGTGGGGTAGAGAGACAGGTTTACAGCTTTTCATTCTTTTGTCATCATTGTAATGATTCTCTTTGGGGGGATGTGGAAGGGAGAGGGAGGTATATGCTAATTCTCCCTTGGCCTAGAAGCCCCTCATCCCAAGTGTAGTTCAGAAGATGATTGTTTTCCTTTATTAAAAAATACTGTTACTTGTATTCAGTGCCAGGGAAATTGTGATGTCTCTGCCTCTATGGAGGTTAGAGTTGGTGTGTGGGGGGGTCTAGATAAACAATTCCATACTGTGCAGTGAGAGGGGTCTTAGAGGGTGCCACGAGGATTAAGTGTTTTTGTGGTTACTGAAGTAGAAATAGAATTAAAACTCCTTAATTTATTACTGTGAGTACTCAGAATTCCTTTTCTTTGGCATTCTCACTGTGTAAACTTTCCTCCTGCCTGTGAAAAACATGTGACAGAACTTTCTTAGTTGCTATACCTTCAGAAAAATGGGAGCTTGGTTCTGTGGTTTGACTTTTCTCTTGCTTACTTGAGCTCCTGTCATGTTCTAGCTTCCCAGAGCTGGGTTACTAGCTGGATCACTTTCCTCATATGTTTCTGACTCTTGTTTCCCAGAGCTTATAAAGTTTTGGGGCCCATTTCATACTGAAGTGTATAATTTATTGTTTCGTTCTGGCTCTTATTTTGCTTCACCTCTTTGGGTCATTTGGCCTTGAACCCTCCACTGTCATAATTTTCAACACTGACCTAATCAGTTGGGAGAATTTCAGATCCAAGACTTGTGCTAAGAATTTGAATACAGCCAGGAGATTCAGGGAGCAGGTGAGGCTAAGCAGCTACCCAGTCTTTTTACCAGCAATTTCTTTGTGATGATTAAGCAATAGGTCAGCTGAGGATTTTCACTTCCTCTCTCATGAGCCTTGTAGAAGACCACTATTTCAGGAACTGTTCAGGAATGATGGGATCCTGTTGGTGATGCGTTCTTCTTGGGTGATACCACTTCCAGAGCAATATTCCTTTCCCAAAAGTGTTCTTTCCTGCTAATCTCACTGTAGCAAAACAAGCCTCATCACTGGGCAATGACTAGAAATTGCTGCCCTGTACAATACTGAGTACGTCTTGTTTGAGCTATAACTGTGACTGTTTCAAGGTGGTTTTTCCTTCAAAGTTTATGCTCTTAAGGTCAGCTGGAAAATTTCAGTCTAACAAACATCTCTGGGTGATTGCAAATAATCCTTACGTCACAGTCACGAAGACTCCAGCATGGAACATTTGATATAATCTGAGAATTATATCCACTTAATCTTAAAAGAAAATGTCTGCCCTGAATGGTAGTAAGGCCGTGGCATCAGACTGACTGGGGTTGAAAACTTCCTGTTTCAGTTGTAAGCTCTGTGACCTCGGCAAGTTCATTAGCCTCTTTGAATCTCTTTTTACTCAACTGTTCATGTGTGAATAATATTTGTCTCTTAGGGTTGTTGTGAGGATAAATGAAACAATTGTAAGTGGAATACATGACACATGGTGGATGTTCAGTGGATATTTATAAAAAAACTTTATAACCTGACTTTTCTGTAAAGTAAAAAGTTAAGCTAAGATGATCTCTAAGGTATATTCCAGCTTTAATAATTCTTAGTTCTCTAGTTTTCTTTGTATAAAATTAAGAAAATGTGTATTTTTTTTTAAAGATTTACCTATCTATTCCAGAAAGAGAGGGAGACAGAGAGTGAGCAGGGGAAGGGGCAGAGGGAGAGAATCTTCAAGCAGACTCCCTGCTGAGTGCAGAGCCCAACATGGGGCTCCATCCCCCGAACCATGAGACCATGACTTGAGCTAAAACAAGAGTTGGATGCTCAACAAACTGAGCCACCCAGGCGCCCCAAGAAAATGTATATTTTAAAGATACATAACTGCAGAGCCCTTGGTTGTCATGAATTCCTGCTTGCAAAATGTCCTTTGTTGGACATGGATTTAAAAAGCCACTGGAGAAGGCATTGTACCAGAGAGTGCCACAGTCTCTTATCTAAGTCTGTTTCATTATTTCAGTCATACCAGACTCTCCTGGGGATTATGAAGCTGAGTCACCATCCCCTCCTCCTCCTCCTCCTTCTCCACCTCCTGAACCCATGCCGAAGACTGAACCAGAGCCTCCTTCTTTCAAGGTAAAACTTCACTGAGATGGTTGCCTTTCCATCTGTCCTTTATCTCCTAAGGACCTGAAACTCCTATCTGAATCGATCGCTGCTGTCCGGTTCACAGAGACCAGTAGATGGCTCTTGTCTCGTTCTGCTCTCCTGTAGGTACTACAGACTGGGCATTCCCTCTCTTCTCACCTGAAGCGAGGGTTCAGCTCTAAGGGCAGAGTCTTAGGAAGGTTGCAGAGGTCAGGCCTGGGAGCGGTTTTGTTTTTCATGACCTCCAGCATCGGGGCTGCTGTGTTACCCAACTCCTGTTGGAATTGTGCAAAATAAGGTGTTGCTTGCATCAGAGCAAAGCGTGGGAAAATAGAGTAGAACAAACAGTTATGCACATCTGTTGTTCTTCAGAAACTCTTCTGGAAAAGGGCAAGGTGAGAGAAGCTGGCAACAAATGGGGAAATGTAGTTTTGAATGATCTTCAGCTGCACCTGTCTACATCTATTAGTGTTGAGAAGGGGGCTAACAAGCTTTTTTTCCCTTTATGACTTTAGTTTTCCTTTCGTTTCCTTAATTCCATTCTTTAATTCATTGTATTAAGACTGTCATTTAAATTTTGCACTAATTTCTTCATTAGCTGAGGAGAAAATGAATGAAAGACCAGTAGAGATAAAAGGACTTTGATATTGGTAATACCTATGTGAGACTAAATTACATGGGGGCAATGTCGCAGATTCAAGGCAGAAAAAGCAAGTATCGGGGCACCTGGATGGCTTCAGTTGGCTGAGTGTCCGCCTTCAGCTCAGGTCATGATCCTGGGGTCCTGGGATCAAGCCCCACATCAGGCTCCCTGCTCAGCAGGGAGTCTGCTTCTCCCTCTACCTCTGCCCCTCCCTCCCTCCCTCTTGTGCTCTCTCTCTCAAATAAATAAACAAAACCTTTAAAAAAAATCAAATAGCAAGTATCTACAGCAAGTGTGGATGCCATGGAAACGTCTCATCTGGTTTAGGGGCCTTCCCTTTGTGCTCCCCTAATGTCTGCCACAGCGCTCCATTAAAGGCCTTACCACAGTGGATTGTGGTGGTCTGTTTTCCTTGTCTCTCTCCCCTACTAAGGTCCTTTTTTTAACCATGGTGCCTGCACTACTCAACAGAAGTTAGCTGACTGGATGAACACAGTTCTTTGCTGAACGTGCTACTTTTTATCTCATAAACAGCTTGTATATACAAGAACGTAGAACTTTTCTGTGTGGTAGGACTGGTCCCTAAAACGAAATGGGTAGAGTTCCTCACGCCTTTTTATCATCATGGAATATTGGAGGGTGATTATTGTAGATTAAAAATCTTTTGTTATGTTTTTCTGTAGATTCATTGATCAACTGAATGTTGTAACCTCTGATCTTCCTGTGATCTTTTAGAGCTCAAGTGGAGAAAAAAGAAAACGAAAGCGGGTGCTGAAATCGAAAACCTTTGTGGATGAAGAAGGCTGCATAGGTAAGAAGAGTTTTTGGCTCCAAATCTAGGGATAGAGTTATGACCACAGAGAGGCTCCGTAATCTCTTCCTCGAGATGATGCACGCTTGAGTGTGCATGTGACTCACCCCAAGTGAGGCCGTGCTGCTTGTCTGTGGCGCACACACCGAGTAGCGGAGCGTGGAGAACACTACAACTAAAGTCAGAACCTCGGTGCTTGCTTGGGCCATATGCTGTAGAAGTGTGCTTTGAGATCTTGGATGAAAGCCACATCACCCCTGGTGGGGAGTTTCTTCATCTATGGAATGGATGTAAAATACCCATTTTTGCCTGCACGTGGGGTTGTTAAGATGCAGGTGAGGTAACATTTAAAAACGCTTTCAGGGCACCTGGGTGGCTCAGTTGGTTGAGCGTCTGCCTCTTGATTTTGACTCAGGTCATGATCACAGGCTCATAAGATCGAGCCCTGTGTCAGGTTCCCTGTGTAGTGGGGAGTCTGCTGAAGATTCTTTCCTTCTGCCCTCCCCCTGCTTGTACTCGCTCACTCTCCATGTCTGTCTGTCTGTCTCTCAAATAGATAAATCTTTAAAAAAAAAACCAAAAAACACTTTCAATATGGAAACCATAATACCAACTTAAAATGTTGTTACAGATGTTGAGAAGCTTTTGTTTTTTTAGAGTGGTGGTTTTATACATTTGAACAGTGGAAAAGAAGCCCCCACAGATGATTAGACTCAAAAGAGAGTGTCAAGAATCTTCTTGGTATTTTGTCCCATTTGTTCTACAGAGGGGTTTGACTCTTCCAAATGACTTCCTTTATGTTGCATGTTTGTAAGTCATGTTACGTAAAAGCACGCATTTTCTATGGTGACCTAGAGGGGAGTTAGAATTTAGGTTTTGAGTTACAGGTCGATTCTTCAGCCGTTGTTTAAGCTTGCCCTCCCCTTCCACACTGACCCACACTTCTGTGGGGATTTCGTACTTGCAGCCCAGTAGGATGCTCCGATGCTGGTACTGTCCTTTTGTGTTTAAAAAGAGTTGTGGGCTTAGGTTTGTAAGCCCCTTGTTAGTTGGCTAGCCCATAATTGTAGTTTCTCCCTGCCTGTGGCATTTGCTCTCCTAAAGAACTATTTTTTTTCCTTTCTTGATTTTCCTTTTCTGATTTAAACTTCCATTGTAAAAAGATTGATCAACTCTGAAGAATCCACTTTTCCTAGGATATGTGGTTGTTAGAGCTACCGTGAACTCCATCTCATTGTTCCCCACCACCCACTTCTCTGGAAAGGCCTGTGCCATTTTAATTGTAGCATATGATCAGGGAATACAATTCCTTACATGTGGAAATTTGTCTTTTCAGTGCCAGAATTTTTTGTGAGCCTGTGAATTCCAGACTTTGAGTAGGGTTGGTTTTTTTGTTTTTTGTTCTGTTTTGTTTTGTTTGCTTTCAGTCTTTTAATAGTGTATTTTTAAGCCTTTTGGTTTGACTATTGATGATATACATATTTACTATTGAAGTTCTTATTCTTTTTTTTTCTTTCTTTTAAATTTAAGAGGACAAAAGCATCACTGCCAGTTTTTTCCTCCTTCTACCCCAAAAGAAAAATGTCAGATATATCATTGTGAGCATTCACTTGGGAGTTTGTGGCTAAAAACCTATTGCTTTGTTCAAAATACAGCACTCAAGTTCGGGCCAGGTATGGGATGTGGGTTTTTTGCACTCCTGTCTCCAGACAGGACTGTTAAGAGCCTTGGATGCAACAATGAAAACTGTGCTCTCATAGCACTCTTTTTTTTTTTTTTTCTTAAGGTTTTTAGTCCAAGCTCAACCTAATGAATCTTGGCTCCTGTTACCAACAAAGGAGTTGTGCTTTCCTCTCTCTGTTTGGACTATTCCAAGTGTACCAGCACAGGGGCTTGCCCTGTGCTATGCTGGGTCAGAGTTAGTATGGGGGCTTTAAAAACTGGTCTTTCCCTTTCTGTGAGTTTGCTGCAGGAGCTGGGGAGTTGAGCCCCTGAGATAAGTTTGGGGTAGACTTCTAGACAAGGTGGATTTCTAAGAGCAAAACATTGTTTGAATGGAGAATAATTCTGATGTTACCCATGTAAACTGGGTTACTTTTTATGGCAGGTCAGAACAGTTGCGTGTTACTCAGTTAAAATAAAGGTTCTGTATCTTTTAAGCTGAAATCTCCTTTGTCCTGTAGTTTGAAGTAACTACAGCTTTGAATATAGAAATCCTTCTTTTAGCTCTCGAGGTATACCAAGTGTGCTGCTTAAGAAATTTTGTTGGTGTTGCCCTGACTGGTTTTTAACTCCCCCAAGCAATGCATTGCACAGAACTGGCAATGAGACAACCAGTGGTTTCAGTAATAAGTAATGAAATAATGAGCTAATTGATGTTGGAGTTCGATATTATAGACCTGCTGCCATTTGAATACAAAATACAGCTTATGAAGGAGCAAGTCTTATACCACCAACTAGTAATAAGTTGTTTCTTTTTTATATCTGCATGGGACTCTTTAGACTTTCATAATTTGAGATATTGAGTAAATAGCAGCTCATAAGTTTGTTCCAATAATCCAGTTACATGATGCTTTTCAATTTGCCTATGAGATGGTGGTGGTATTCAGGGATCATAATTGCTGAACTAAGCGGTATGCCATGGGAATTTCCTAAGTATCTTAGAGCAGCATTTCTCAAACTTGGCTGAGTATATGCATTCCTTGAGGATATTGCTAAAATTCAAATTCTGATTCAGTAGGCCTTCGGGCAGGACCTGAAATTCTGCATTTCTAGTAAACTCATGGGAGATTCTAATGCCACTGGTCTGTGGAGCACAGTTGAGTAGTAATGCCTTCGAGAACACTTAATATATATATTTAAAGCTTATCAGTGTTTTTAGCCTGTAGGTTGACAGGAATCAGGAAAGTGAATCCTAGGCTCTTGAAAGTAATGACAAATTCTAGGAACTCTTAACAAGGGAACCATTAATTATGCAACTTAATGGGATTAGATGGATATGGAGAAGAGATACTCTACTGACAACAGCCAGTTGACCTCCAGCATGGCTTTCCCATTGTGAGGGGGGAAAACAGCAGGGAGGGGTACTTGCCTAAGATTATTAGGTGCATCCGTACCTTCCGTGAGGCGGCGTTATCCCCATTTTACAGGGGAGGAAAGAACAGTGATTGTCCAAGTGTGTGGTCCCCAGACCAGCGGACCAGCATTCCCTGGGACCATGTTAGAAAAGCACATTCTCAGGTCTGTGCCCGACCTACTGAATCTGAAACTCTGGAAATAGAGGCCAGCCGTCTGTTTCAACAAGCCCTGCGGGTGATCCCGATGCACGCCGAAGTTTGAAAATATGTCAGTGGCAGACTAGGTGTTAGAATGCAGATGTGTTTGATTCCAAAGCCACTGCCTCTAGGACGGTTTGACTAATATATTTTGTTAGAACCATCAATAATTAAGTGCTTAAAACTGTTATTGTTCTTTAATGGGAAAAATACTTTTCACTTCAGTCGCTTGAGCATTTATTATTCATATTAGGTTACTGTGTTCAGCGAAGAGGAGATGTTTTCCTTTACGGTTTCTCTTCATCCTCCTGCTGCAAGCAGGCGGCTGAGAAGGAATTTGGATGTTAATACAGCTGGTGACACAGCTGCCGCAGCTCTCTCAAGTCACAGGAAGGTGGCATTGTACTGTTTCTCGTGTGTGGTTTGTGCGCCGCAGTAATGCTGACGAGACCCTCATCAGTCCTGTGACATCATTGTCGGAAGTCAGTGCCTGTGCCCTTTTCAGCTTCTTTGTACTGACTGCTCACTTTTCAAAGTTTCCATGGGACGGGATCAGTGAATATTATTGGTATAAAAAAGGGCAAAATATGCCCTTGGCTGATAGGGAGTTAAGAGAATTGATAACTTTCTCATTTTATCACTGTCCTTACTTAAAACTATCAAGTTTGTCATATGCTTGAATTCGCTTGGGGCAGTTATCTTCATGATGTAGACCACTACTAAGCCTTGGGTCATTCAGAACTAAGAACTGAACAATGGAGTAATCCACAATTCTTTGTACTTAGGGTGTGCAGAGTGGATGATATCAGGATAGAGCTAGCCAGGAAGGTCTGTAGCTGTGAGCCTGGTTGGACAGGATGGGGACTGGCAAACAGAGCAGGGATTAGGGCCAGGGAAACCAACAATGGAAATAGGTAGGCACTGTTGGTCAGAGAAGTGTGACTGAAGAAGTTAGTCAGAGCATGAAGGTAGAAGTAGGTGTTTGAGATATAGACCATTCCAGTGCAGTTTAGGAAGTTAGTTAGCATAGACCAGGACCCAAACGCAATCAAATGATAAGGGCCCATTGAAAGGCATGGGACATAGCACGAGACAGTAAGGCTGAATGTTGGTTCTGAGCCCCAGCTAGAGACTGTGTGAGATCAGGACACATACTTCCTACCCGTGGCCAGATGTGATCTCCCAACGGGAGAAAGCTTCAGGACTAGGTGAGCATATGCCTTGATCGGAGGATCTGAGGGAATCAGAGTGAACATGATATCTCATTCTCTTAATGGTAGCGTTCTAAATGACTCGACCCATTCCTATCCCATTTTTTCCTTATTCTGCCAGTGACTGAAAAAGTCTACGAGAGTGAATCCTGCACAGATAGTGAAGAGGAGCTTAAGATGAAGACCTCCTCCGTACACAGACCCTCCACTATGATTGTGAAAAAAGAACCCAAAGAAGAACGAAAGGGCCCAAAGAAAGGGACTGCTGCTCTGGGCAAAGCCAACAGACAAGTGTCCATTACTGGCTTCTTCCAGAGGAAGTGAACTGCCATCTCTGTTAAGTCAGAGACGTGGAGTGGTCAAAGGAGAAGACCAAGACAGACAGACTCTCACTTACTGTGTAAGTTCATCCTGTGCCTCACCTTGCCTGGATCAAAAGACTTCTTCCGTCTTGTGAGGTTTATGCTGTTTCTGGTTTTTAACCAAAGGGAAAGCACCTGGAAGCAAGAGGCAAAAGAATATTTAAGAAGCCGTTACATGCTGAGGACATTTTTTTAAGCACAGTCTTTGACCTGTTCTGGAGAAGAAGTCACTCCAAAAATAAATTGGAACAGGTTTCAGAATTCTCACTGAAGCCATTTAGTTGCTAATTCACTGGGCCCTACCCACCCTGTGCCCTGAGCGCTTACGGCTCAGGAAGTATTCCTCCTTGTTCCTTTGCATTCTGTGGACTTGTGTGGGTCTTTATTTATCCTTGAATTTTACTGGACGTGTTTACCTCTCCCCCTGTAATCCCTTCTCCACACCATACTTCTGTGTGAAGCCATTTTCTGTAAGTCTTTTAAATCTTGGTTGGACTAGAGGCTGAAACAAAAATCTCCCTGTAATCCTCTAATCCTCTCTTCCTCCGTTATAAAATACACTGACACCTGGCTACAGACCAGCACATTGCTTGTGTTCTCCCCCTTTCACAAAAGCTCTCTGGACCTTCACTTGCAATTAGTAGGTAGGGAAAAGCCTCAGGCACAGCACAAATAGAAATGTAATGATGTATTCAACTCCATCAGAAATTACTTAGTGTCAGCATTGACGACAGTGGAGGCCTTGCCATGTTGCTGACACAGGGCGTGCTTTACACTGCTCTTTGTGACTTTTGTCTCCTCCCCTCTCCCACTCTCAATACCTAGAGAGTGAGAAACCCAGGCAATGAAATGGAGGCATGGGTACAACAGTTAAGAAAAATGTCTCCTTCTCGAAGAACCTGGATGGTCCGAAACAGCAATTTTCCAGGACTATAATGAGGAAGAGATAAAGCACACATATTTATGCAGATGTTGCTCATCTGTATTTTTAACCCTCCCATTTGCCTAAAAATACACGCCGCCCAAGAAAAGATGGAGAGACCGAGTTGTTAGTAGGACTAAGCAGCAAGTAAAACATTTTCATTTGTCACTTATGGAAAATCATCTATTCCAGTGATAACCTGTAAGCAGTTTCCATTATGGCTGGATAGTGAGCTCCGTGGATCGAGGTGGTGTGGTGGTGAGTCCTGCACAGTGAGTTCCGGGTGAAGGAACGCAGACTCCGCTGCTGGCATGACTCACGACTGACAGACGAGGGATGTCTGACTTAGCCTGCGTATGTCGTGATGCAGTCAGCCGTCCACTGTTTAAGGTTAGGATTGCGACTGACCTTGGATTAACGTGAACGTCTTTAGCAGCCGTCACCCGGGCTCTCCGGCCAGGCACCGTGTGGACTTGATTGAGACCAGAAGTTTGGGAGATAAGTCCTGGCGTTACGTCTGGGACTTGAGAAGGCAGAGGCTTTGTGTAGCAAGCAGAGTAAAGGTTGACATATTCCATAGCCCTTTCTTTTTAAAATGTGAAAGGATGGAAAGCCTGGACTTATCTTTACAAAAATCCTCTGGAGAGTGATCTCTTTTAAATGGTTATTTTTGTCATTGCCTCTAGTCATTTTTCTAAATAAGAATGGCAAATTAAACAGAAAAGCAACAGTCTAGTCTTTTTTCTTCCCCTTAATTATTATGCCGGGATCTCTAGTAAAACTGAATTTTGAATTGAAAAATTTCTGGTGGCGGTCAGAATTCCACCTTTGAAGGGATGATGCGAGTCCTGTGATCACTCAATTCAGTGTGCTGCCTAAACTCTGAGCTGTCTACAAGGCTTGGGAAGGAGTCGAGTAGGGGCCTTTTTTTTCCTTTTTGTACAAAACTCTACCATGTTCTCCACAGGAGTTAAATAAATTTGAGAAGTTGTGTTAAAACAGTGCTTCAAACTGAATGTCTGCTGAGGCTGTTACTTGACAGGACGGCCGCAGTGTGTGCAGTTATCTCAACTCTGAACGAGAACCAGGCTGGTTTTCAGTTTATACTGTTAAAACTGCACACCCGTAGTCTGAGATGAACAAGTTATTTGCTGCCTTCATCATTTTTTCAACCCCACAGGAAGTCTTCGTTTCAGCCAACATCAATTTTTAGTTCGTTTAGGAGAAAATGTAGTCCTGATCTTGCACATTGTATTAGTCTGGCTTCATCACTTGTTAGCCATGTGACCTCGGCACATTTCTAAGCCTCAGGTTCTTAGTCAAAATAGAGCTAAAACGAGGTACTGTGGATTGTCAAGACTGAAGAAATGTGTATATGTGTAGCATAAATTTGGTATACAAGTGGTAGCACATAGGTGCTCTACAAATGGTGGCTTCCGTCCTGATGTGAAAAACGATGCAGTCAGCTGCCAGCTTTCCGAAATGTTGTCAAGAATATGAGCCAGATGTTAGACTTGTTCAAAGTCATCATTCTGGCTGTAAATGTGATCAAAGGCTGTAAATGTGATAATTGTTCTTTTTTATGAAACATTTTAGAGAGTAGAAACTTTTCTTTTGAAAGAAAGTGAGATTCCTTGGCTGTATTTACTGTTCATGAAAATGTTTATGTGTATGCACTATGTGTCAGGCCTCTGACCTGGGCACAAGAGGCCGTAGTAGAGTCCTAGACTTGTCCGCAGAATCTAGGGGAAGAGACAAGCCAGTAAAATGAAATTATAACATCTTATGGTGAATGCAGTGACAAATAAGCACAGGGTTCTCGGAGAGCTCAGGAGGGTGGACATTCTAGCTGAAAGAGAGAAAGCTAAGCAGATACTTGAAGGATAAGGAGGATGTTACCAAGCAAAGAGGAATGGGAAAGATTTCTCGGCAGAGGAGCATGGCTTTAGGGGGAAATGGATGGTAGACTTTGGGAGTAGGGAGGAAATGTATTGAGAAATGAAGCTGGGGTCTTGTTAAGGAGTTTGGATTTTGTTTGAAGACTGCGAGGGCCAAGTGAAGAATTTTTAAGAATAACATTAGAAGTTGATTCTCATTTAAGAGGACAGCTGGCATTTTCTTTGATTTTGTCTGTCATAGAGTGAGTCTTTCTACCCAGGCATTCACATTGTATCTTAGTTCTAGTACTATTAAAATTAAAGTTTTAATGAGATTAAAGAAAAATGTCATTGTTAAAATGAGGCTGCTTGATTCTGGCAGCCGGTGTAGACAATTGCAGTATTTCCCTTGTCTTCCCCAACAATACAGATTTCTCTAGCAGAAGTCATTTCAGTTTTTTTAAACTGATTTCAAAAACTGGGTAGTTCTCTGACACTCTCAAGGATGTGTGCCTCTACTCAGCTCCCTGAAAAGAACTGAGGAGGGGAGAGGAGGACGAGTGGAACAGTTCTATTTCTTTTCTATCTTTGTTTCTCTAAGAAGACATTAGTTATTTTACAGGAGAGAGCTGAAGAGAAGGGCCATATAAGGAAACTAAATAGTTTCTCCAGGACAAGAGTAGAATGAGTGCATAATAATGTATTTGCCAGAAACGTACTCTGTGTCAAGACTCGTTTTGGTAAACTTGTCTCCTTTCATTGGTTCCGGGATCTCAGTGTGCTGTAATGCAGCTTTTTACCACCATGAAACATTCTGGGGCTGCCTCGTTTTGTTGTGAGAAGGCAGTATTGCTTTCTGAGTTATTGCCCTGGCAGCTCTGTAAATTAGCCCATGCTGTCACCATGCCTTCTCTGAAGGGCACATTGTACCCAAATGACTGCATTTAGGATTGACTCTTGCCACTCCCTGCTGCATGACACTTCTCACCACTTGTATCTGTGTCCAGTTTTTTTTGTGTGTGTGTTCTTAAGTGTGGGCCACCCACAGACTGCCACCCAGGCTCTTTAGCCAGAGAAACTTGGTAAGGCTTCGGATCCAAACCCACCTTAATTCTAGAATTGCCCTTTCATTTCAAGCTCTAAATATTGTCTGGCTCCCCCACACCATTCCCTCTCTTTTTTCTCATTTGCTCTTGCCAGACTCCTTATTTCTTGAGGCTTCACTTTGGCTTCTCCCCCTCTTTTTTTTTTTTTTTTTTTTTTTTTTAATACTCAAAAGTTCCTCATAGCTAGCCCTTCTTTGACTTCTTTCTTTTGGTCTTTCAGGCTTTCTTCAGGTTCTTTCACATCTTTTACTGGACTGCTCTTGAAGAATGGAAAAACCACGTTGTTTAATAGCTGCTTTAAATCATTCAAATCCAAAGTGTCAAGCAGTTGTTGAAGGCTAGTTATGTTTACTCCTGGATAAGCTACTTTAGAGATTTCAGGAGCTCAGAGGTTACCGTTCTGGAATGGCAGGACATGCACACTAAATAGCATTATGTAGCAGTGGAGATGACACTAGGAGGAGTGGTAGACAAAGGACTTAATAATTCAGAAAAGAACCAGGATAACCATAATGGACAACATTTCATAGTCTTTTGTAAGAACAACAGAGGATTTCACTCAAGATACAGGCTGAGGAAGGTTCACCATTTTAGTGGGTCTTATTTAGCTGTTTGAATGTCACTCATCATTAACACAGTCATGGTAAAGTAATCCGTAATTAAAGGAACCTTTAGTGGAGTTATTTCTGTCCTATCTTAAGAATGAGAATTTTTTTTAAAGATTTTATTTATTTGAGAGAGAGAGTGAAGAGGGCAGAAGGAGAGGGAGAGGCAGACTCCCTGCTGAGCAGGGAGCCCAACATGGGGATCGATCCTGGGACCCTGGGATCATGACCTAAGCTGAAGGCAGACGCTTAACTGACTGAGCCACTCAGGTGCCCCCAAAATGAGAACATTGACAAGAAAGAAGCAGGTGCAAAGGATTATTCCCAAAGGCAGTTTATGGGATATATATTGGATTAGCATAAATTTAGCTCAGTTTTACGCATGCTCAACTTTGGCATACTATGGAAGCAGGGTGCTTTGACGGAAACCGCCCAAGTTGGGAGGCAGAGGGCTCTGGATTCAAACTCTAAGGCACTGACTTTAGGTAAGGTACTCGTCCTCCAAGAACTTGTTTCCTCATCTTTATTTTTAAAAAGATTTTATTTATTAACTTATTTATGTAGAGCGAGCACATGAGTGGGGGCAGGGGAGAGGGAGAGAGAGAATCTCAAGCAGACTCCACACGGAGTGTGGAGCCCAACTCAGGGCTCGATCTCATGACCCCGAGGTCAGACCTGAGCTGAAATCAAGAGTTGGACGCTCAGCTGACTGAACCACCCAGGCTCCCCTACTCCTCTTTATAGCGAGCTACCACCTACTTTAAAGGGTTTTAAGGCTTTAATGAAATACTCCACAGGCAGCTCCTAGTATTTGGACATATATTAAACTCACACAAAACAGAATAACTCACACTTTTGAGCACCTACTATGTGTCAGGCACTGTTCAAGTATGTTAAGAAGTATTAACTCTTAATGCTCATAACAACCCTATAAAATAGGTACTTTTATTCCAGTTTTACACATGAGGAAACTGAGGCAGAAAAGTTAAGTAACTTGTTCAGAGTCACAGAGTTAGCAGGTGACACAGAGCCAAGATAGAAATCTTGACAATTTGGCTTTAGTGCCTGAAGTCTTAACCAATATGCTATCTCGCTCTTGGCTCTGTATTAGTTCACACTTTGATACTGCCCAGTGATGACTGATGTTCGTTTTTATAAGTGAAAGTACAACGAGTTGTTCAGTTCCCAGATTGTGAGATGTGAAGGCGATTTTAATGTTTATCTAACTCAACCACTCATCTGCTGCTCGAGTCCTCTCTACAGTATCCCTGCCAAGTGGTCTTGAATCTGTAAACAAAGACTCCATTATGCTCAGTATACCATGCTTACTCAATTACCAAGTTAGATAAGTAGACTAATAAATGTTAAGAAGAATTTAAAGAGAGGCTAGAATAAAATAACGTTTTCTGATTAATTTAAGATCGCCAGGAACCTCTTCTAAATAGAGCATACTTGTCTAAGCAATGCATTTAGTTGGTTTTGGTTTAAATTAAGAACACTGTTTTTCTTTGAAAAAAAATTGTCCAGTTCGTGGCCTTGCCTTTGACTTAACCTTGTAAGAAAATCAAGAGGAAATTTGGCATTTTTTTAATCCTCTTTAAGCCATGCTGCAAGTTCACAGGTAGAGAGTAGCCCTTGAACATTTGTTGCTCACTGATTGCACTGGGGTAGGACAAGGCAATGTTTTCCATTTTGAATATCAAAACCAAGTTTGGGGTACCTGGCTGGTCAGTTGGAAGAGCATGGGACTCTCGATCTCAGAGTTGTGAGTTCAAGCCCCACATTGGGTGTAGCGATTACTTAAATAAATAGAACAAAAACAACAACAACAGGTTTTTCTAAAAGATGTGTGAGGAATGTATAAACATAGCATAATCATGGTATTATGTTTTATTCTATCCTGGAGTGGGATGTACAGGAAGCAGAACCGCTTTCCTGCAAACCATAAAGCCTGATATGAGTGTGTTTCCATTAGTCTCGTAGTTATATTCTACCTACATATGGGTGCTTTATCTTATCGTATCCTTGTAATAACCTGCAAAGTTTTTCTCTTCCCCATTTTGCAGAAAGCAAGCCTAGTTTGCTTAGCTAGTATGCCCGGCATCTCTCAGGGAGTGAACCAGGGCTAGAACCTACATCTTCAGACTTCATATATTGTGACTTTTTCCACCTCTAGTAAGAAGAATGTATTGGTCCACTCATAAGTGTGCTTTGAAAATGCTTACTGATTTGCCCAACAACCATGATGGCTGCTGTGAAAGATAGAAGAGAAGCACTTGACAAGTTCTCTGCCTTCCCGGGACAGACCGTCATTGGAAAGGCAAACATGTGCATGTTTGTGCATTTCACAGACTTTTGTTAAAATTTTACTATGTGCCCAGCACTATTGTGCTAGATGCTGGGGATACAAAGATGAATTTTTTGCCCTTGAGGAATTTACTGTCTAGTGGGGGGAGAGATGTAGACGAGTAATTATAATGTGCTGTAATACCATCATAATACTAAAGAGTGCTTACCAAGGGCCAGCGTTCATGCAAGATATCTAAATCCCTTTTCTCTAATCCTCACAACACTTTCATTTACAAATGAAGTTAGAGGGGCACCTGGGTGGCTCAGTCGTTAAGCGTCTGCCTTCGCCTCAGGGTGTGATCCCGGAGTCCTGGGATCGAGCCCCACATCGGGCTCCTCCGCTATGAGCCTGCTGCTTCCTCTCCCACTCCCCCTGCTTGTGTTCCCTCTCTCGCTGGCTGTCTCTCTCTGTCAAATAAATAAATAAAATCTTTAAAAAAACAAAACAAAACAAATGAGGTTAGGGAGTCTCAGAGTTACGTGATTTGCCCAATAAGTGGCAAAGATGAGTTGTGTCTTTTTTCTTCTTTTCTTTTTTAAAGATTTTATGTATTCATTTAGAGAAAGAGAGTGTGCAGATGAACCTGGGAAGGGACAGAGAGAGAGGGAGAGAGAATCTCCAGCAGGCTGTCCTGAGCACGGGGCCCAGTGTGGGGCTCTATCCCACAACCCTGAGATCATGGCCTGAGACGAAGTTGAGTCAGACGCTTAACCAACTGAGCTATGCAGGCGCCCCTCTTTTTTCTTCTTTTAAAGATTTTTTTTTTAAGTGATCTCTACACTCAACGTGGGGTTCAAACTTACAACCCTCAGATCAAGAGCTGAACACTCCACCAACTGAGCCAGCCAGGTGCCCCAAGATGTGTCTTTAATAATAAATTTATAATGAAAAATTGGAGGAACTGAAATACTTGAGTGATTGTGATTAGCAAACCTGTATAGGAAGCTGACTCCCTGTCAGGTGGGTGTGGGAGTGAACACAAGGAGTAAAATGAATTGCACCTTTAAAATTATTGATCCCAGATAGGGATGATCTTACCAATGGTTCAAGTCACTGACTCTTGGCTATGACGTCCTTGCTTCTATATATAAGGAAAACCATGCCCGTGGACTGTACATTAGGCTAGAGACTGAGGCTCATTCTCCTCTGGTTAGCCTGGAGAGCCAGAATTTGAACGCTAGGCGTTTTGACTTGCAGCCTATATTCCTTCTACTGTACCATGTCCTTCCTCCTCTGTGTAAAGGGGGTATGTCCCCACAACTTGGTGTGGGCCCCGGGGTGGGCTGTCTGTGACTGCCTTAGGGATTAAGGATTCAGAGGACAAAGTACTTAAACTGAAGTTTTTGAGAATAGGAGTTTGCCAGATGGGAAAGTGAAGGGCATCCCAGGCAGAAGGAACAGGACATGTAGCATGAGAGGCACACACGCATAAGAGAAAGCATGGAGTGTTTAGAGATTGTAAGTGGTGTGAGAAGAGGTGTTATAGTGGGCTATGAGGTCAAGTAAGTGAGCAGAGGCCAGATCACAGAGGTCTTTGCTAAATAGTTTAGGGACACTCTGTACACAATAGGGAGCCACTGAAGAATTTTAACTTGCCCGAATTGTACATTGGAAAAATCACCTTTTGTAGTCTGAAGAGAGAATTACCTGTATGAAAGGTCATAAGCCAAAGCCAAGTTGCGTCTACATCTTGAAATAAAGCAAGCAGAAGAAAATAATATGGATTTGGATTTAGTTCAGTTTTAGGCAAATGGCTTCTTGATTTCCTTGGAAACTCAGGACAGGAGAGAATTGGGAATAGCTTCAAATCTGAAATGATTAGCCTTTTGCTGGGTCGTCTCATGCTTGGAAATCCTCTGGCTCTTTCCTGAGCCCTGGTCCTAGTTAAACCATGGAGATGGGATTGGTTCCACAGTTCCACTAAGGATGCATGTAGGCCATTCTCTGACGCACAAACACAAACTCTGATTTAGACCTGGAACTTACTGCATCTCCCTGGAATTCTTTGGGCTAAAATGACCCATGGTCCCAGAATGGTCAACTCAATTCATCCCAAGTCATATTTATTATCCATCTATTCCATGCCAAGTGCTTCCAGATACTTTATGTTACTTAATGCTAATAATTTTGTGAGGTGTAGATATCAGCCCAATTTTGTGAATTAGGAAATTGAGTGGCAGAGGCCGCCCAGCTAGCGCGTGGTAGAGCTGGGATTTGAGGGTCAGACTGGTGGCCTATCACTGTCCATTCTTGACCTGAGTTCTTTTCCAGTGATGTGGAGCACAGTAAGCAGTATTGCATATCACAGCTAGGGTGAGTATCAGTCACTCACTGAACAGCCATTATACTTGGGACTGGTCAGTGATATGCTTTTACTTCTAGCAGTAAGTTTTTTGCTGCCAACCCTAAACCTCACCCCTAAAGTAAGAGGACAGCTATCCTGAATGAAGCTACATGAAGCCCCCTTACCCTTATTTAGAATTGTGCATAGCTCACGATATGAGTTCCATGGCTTCCCAGCTTATAGAAACAGCGGAGTAGCCAGAGACAGTTGCTTTTTGCTGTCAGGCAAGTGGTTGTCACTTATTGGTTTTGTAGAAAGTACTTGGACTTTAAAATTGGACAGACGAGGGGCTCCTCAGTGGCTCAGTCTGTTAAGCATCGGACTCTTGATCTCAGCTCAGGTCTTGATCTCAAGGTTGTGAGTTCAAGCCCCTCATTGGGCTCCATGCTGGGCCTGGAGCATATATACATACATAAAAATAAAGTTGAACAGACTGGAACTCAGTGCCTGTTACCACCTGTGTAACATATACAAAGTCAGTTAACTTCTCTGAGCCTCACCTTGCTCATCTGAAAGACGAGGGTAATAGCAACCTCAAGACTGTTGTGAGGATTAGAGATTGTAATAAAGTGCCCAGTTGATAGTGGTTGGCCAGTAGATAAATGACAACGATTATTTTTTTCAAAGCAGTGCTTTGGGCTTTAACCTATGTGAGAAAAGTGAGTTGTCATCATTTATTTTCAACTATCCTCTATTAGAGTGTCCACTTTACGTTATAGTCAACACATTTGAACCGTCAAAACTAATGACAAAGCAAGGAGGAGGTGCTAGTGGATCCAGTGTTCGGATGGGCTCCCTCGTGATACTGCTCACCTGCCCAAGCTCCCCTTTGATCTCCCTTCCTTTCAGGTGGGCTCCGTGTCATGCTGTGTATCCTGTACTCCTCGTTTCAACCACTTTTCTTACTTGAGACAATTTAGAGGAAAGCCAGCAGTCTGAGTGTGCATTCTATTTCCTCAAGTACAGACATCAGGGGGCGCCTTTATAAATGAAAAAATAAACAGCTCCAGCAGGGAAGAGGCCTCCCCCTGCCTCCCCCAATGATGTATGGGGTGCTCAGGCAATGGTCACGCCTGTAGTTTAAGCCCATCTGTTTTCTCTGTTCACCTCCTGAGTACTGTCCCCTTGTGGTTTGCATCATTCCCAGAGACCAGCCAACTCCAACCCTCCTCAAGCCACTTGGTCAATAGCTGTCTTATTTAACCACACTCCCGCTCTTTGGGTGCCAGATGTGAAGTTTCAAGGCAGTAGAGGCCAGGCTGGCTAACGCTGTGACACCTGCTTTAGCAGGCAAGCCAGTCAGCTGCTGCTTCTGATGATGTTGGCCCCTTTTCATGGACAGCATGAGGGTTTCACCCCACCAAGCACACACACAGGCAGCTGAGGGAGCCTCATAAATTATGGTTTTGTTTGTTTACTCAGGGCAAGCAGCGTGGTGTAGTGGAAAGAGCCCTGCACTTTGAAGCAGAAAACATGGGTTTGAGTCCTCACTGGTTATGTGATTTTGTCTTCAGAGCACCACTTTCTTTGTAGATTTATAATGTCTGAGATAGTGGTAAGCGCTATTTGTTTATCTGCTTATTGGCCATCTCCTCTACCACGATATAAATTTCGGGAAGCCAGAGGCTGTGTTGGCCATCATTCTAACTCCAGCACCTAGGACAGTGCCTAGAACATAGTAGGTTCTTAGAAAATATTTATTGAGGGGCGCCACGGCGGCGCGGTTGGTTGAGTGTTCAACTCCTGGCTTTGGCTTAGGTCGTGATTTGGGCCGTGGGATCAAGCCCTGCTCTGGCTCCGTGCTCAGCATGGGGTCAGCTTGAATTTCTTTCTCTCTCTCCCTCTGCACCCCCCCACTCTCTCTCAAATAAATAAATAAATCTTTAAAAAAATATATTTATTGAATGAATAGGTGAACTCTAAAACTACCTTGTCTACTTACTGGCCATGTGATCCTGGAAAAGTCATTTATCTTCCCTGGGCCTGAGTTTTGTCAGCTGTAAAATGAAGGCATTAGATCTCTATTCCTGGTGCTCTAAGATAATAAGGACTCGCTCATTTAACAAATGACTTTGGGTCTCTGTGCTGGGCACTCTCCAAGGCCTGAAAATATAGTCATGAACAAGGCAGAAACAGAGCCTGCCCTCATGGAGTTTCGAAAGGGGGAGGCAGCCAAGTGAGTAATGGGGTAAACATGTATTTAAGGACCATTGTGATAAGCCTTACAAAGGATCTGCAGAGGGCACTGCAAGAGAATATAATTAAGAGGGAGAACCTACCCATGCTGGGGGGTAGTCTGGGAAGATGGCCTGATGAAAGTGACATTTAAGCTCAGATTCTGCAGATCAGTAGGAGTTGGCCAGGGAAAAGCAGTACAGGATTTGAGGCAGAGGGAAGGGCTTATGTGAAGGCCCTGGGGAGAAGTGTGACTGGAACAGTGACCAACAGGGAGGTCGTGCCCAAGATGAGGCTAGAGAGGTAGGCTGGGCCAGACCGTTGGGAACTTTGTGGCTGTGGTAAGGATTTGGTCACTCTAAAGGCAAAGGGAAGCCAATAAAGACAATTCCTGTCATTATGGAGAGCTCGCTAGTTCAGACAAAAGGGAAAGTTGGATCCCCTCCTTACATGCCTGTCCAGTGCAGATAGGGCAGATATTACTCCATGTTGTAGATGAAGAAAGGAGGTTAGGTGATCTTGCAAGTCAGAGGTGGAGCTTAACTTTTGAAATTTTGTCCACTTCTCTCGATACTCTGCCACATTTATAGAATGGAGAGCTTTCTTCTCTCTCAAATCCTCCAAATGGCCAAATTTTAGACCTAAATATCTTATAATAATAGCTGTCATCTGAAAATCGAATGTCTCATAAGCAACTTTTAAGCAAGTCCGATAGAGACAAATTTCTCCTGAGCAATTTCTCTTGCTTGCATTTTGGGTAACTACAACCAAATCTTTGATGCATTTTTAAATTACCCTTAGGAAGGATTCCTAGGAATAGGATTACTGTGTCAGAGGATATAAATTCTTCAGGAACTCTTGACACATACTGCCTGATTGCCCTCCCAAAGTTGTACCAGTTTTTATGCTCCTCATCAGTACGTGAGAATGACTTTCTCACTGCTTCAAATAATGACTCTCACTGCTTCAAGCCAATCTAACTTCTTAAGCAAAGCTAAATAAAGCTGAGTTTCCAGTTGTTTTGTTCATTTAGAGACAGGAAATACAACTAGGCTTTCATAATATTAGTTGGGGGAAGAGGATGAAACTATAGAGATGGTACCCAAGGGAAGCAGGAAACTCCCAGAGGCCTTGGAGGAAGCCAGCAAGTACCTCCTGTGGAGTCCGGTCATTCACTGACAGGAGGCACTCTGGTGTGTGCAGTTGCTGCCGTTCAGAACCTGCTAAGCTTCCCGGAGACATAAGTAGGGTCTCTAAAGCTGAAAGAGCTCTTAAAAGCACCAAGAAAGAAGAAACTTTCCCAGCAGAAGCGGAGTTAGTGGGATGAGCAACGGTGAGTTATGACTACCAGCAGAATCAAGAGAGGGTCATCACGGGCTTTGTGAGCTCAGCAGGTGGGGACAAAGACCTGAGTCCGAGATCTCGGTGGTTGTTAACCACACTTGGGCTGGTGTGATGGGCCCGTATCTTTGTCTCCCTATAGTGCCTTGCACAGAGTAGGTGCTCGGGGACTGTTTCAGAGCCAAGCCAAGTTAACAGTAATTTTTTGATAATTCAAATATTTAATGTGCAAGGCAGTGGAAATGAAGATTAGGATAACATGGTTCATGTCCCCACAGAGCTTCCAATCTAGTGATGGTTAACTATCAGTTATAAGCAAGCACAAAATACTAAGAGAAGGGGTAGGAGAGGAGTAGTATGGGGTACCATGAAAGTATATAGCAGGGGACCCCCATGTCTAGCCTTGGTGGATATAGTAAGCCTACAGGGTAAATTTGATGAGGACAGGGCTGTATATACCTTATTCATTGCTGTATCCCAGTGCCTGCTATATGATGGGTCCCCCATAAACATTTGATGAATGAATGAACAAAGGAATGAATGAATAAATTGGTAAGCCAAGGAGAGGATGGGAATAATGTTTCATACAGAGAAAAAGGCAATGTAAAGGCCTGGATAAAGAAAGTAGTTTGGTGTGGCTGAAGTAACGTCAAGGGAGCATAGAGTATCAAGATTCAAGGCTGAGGAAGTGAAAGAAGTCAAGCCAAGGAGGGTCTTCTAAGGCCTATTAGGGAATTTGGATTTTTTTTTTTTTAAGAGAAAGAAGAAACCAAGGAAAGTTATTATGCAAGGAAGTGATATAGTCAGATACTAGAGCTAATAGTAGTTAGTTATTACATGTCAGCTATATGCTAGAGACTTTGCATATAATACCTCTCATTTTCAGACAACCCTGCAAGGTATATATTATCCCCTATTCTATAGATGAGATTATGTGGCCTACCTAAAGTCAGATAGCGTATCTGGGATTGAAATCAAGGCCTGACTCCAAAGCCTGTGTATTCTTTGCACTAGATCCCACTGCCTCCCTACTACTTGATGCTCTCACTTTCATTTGTTGTGGACAATGCCTTCACCTGGTCCTTGGCTCCAAGAACACCATCCTTGAGCCAGGCATGTCGGTAGCTGGTTAGGACAATCCAAAGCCTACAGGCTATGCCACTGCTGCTGAATTTTCTGCTGTGTGTGACGGTGAGACCTTGTGGCTTCAGGTATGAGTCTTCACCTGTCTGTGTTGCTTCCCTGCTAGCCTTTTCAGTCTTATCTGCCCAATGCAGATTTTAACACATTACACCCTAACCACAGTAATATACAGCAATCATTTGTGGAGCTTTTGCAAAAGTGCAGGCACTGTCAGGAATTCATACGTATTATTTCTTTGCATCTTAGTAACATTCTGAAGTAGCTATTATTAGCCCGATTTGACATGAAAAAACTGAGGCTAAGAGGTTAAGTGACTTGCCCAAGATCACACAGTTAAAAAATGATAGAAGGTCATGCAGTGTAACTGATACTATATTAGCTCTTCTGCCACAAACACCTGTAAAATTGGATACCACATATGAAATAATTGTTTTCAGATGTTGGACAACAGACAGTAGGAATAGGATCCCTAATAGAAATAAAACAAATGTGATGTGCCTCATTATCACCCAGTTTGGAGGCATTTTCTAGATCCTGATGCAGGGATTTGCTAGGATGAGGAAACGAATCAGAGTTCAGGATTAGTGAGGCAGCTGAAATTTGCAGGTCAGGGTTTCAGAGAGAATGAAGCTGGTATAGAAAAGGGGCTCCAGAAATATGCGTAGGTGTCCCTTACACGTGGATAGGTAGATACTCCATAAAATTCAAGCAGAGAACAACTACCGGAGAATTGTGAGCTAACAACTACCACTGCATGCAGAGAACTGAGGTATATTTGAGTTACAACTAGCCAGAATATGGAGATCTCATTGAGTACTCCAGGCATCCAGCAGAGCTCTCAGAAATTCCAAGCCTTAAGGGTAAGGCTAATCTAGCCCTAGAGGAAAGGCTACTCTAGGTATACCCTAACAAGCTTTAAAACTGGCCTCAAAGGGATCAAGTTCATCCACAACTAAATTATCTGCCTGCCAGAGCAAAACTCAACACCCCATTAAGGAAGACAGCAAAATCCACACCCAACCATGTAGCATCCATAGTGTCCAGCACAAAATAAAGTATTAATAGACATGCAAAGAAGCAGAAAAATGTGACTCATAATCAGAAAAATAATTTAGTAGAAACAGATCCATAAGTGACATCAGTGTTTGGAATTAACAGACAATGAGCTTAAATTAGTTACAAACATGTTCAAGGCATTAGAGAAAAGTATAAACATAATGAGGGAAAATAAGGAATCTCAACAGGGAACAAAAAATTATCAAAAAAGAATCAAATAGAAATTATAGAACTGAAAAATATAATAATTTTTTAAAAATTCACTGCTTGGGGCACCTGGGTGGCTCAGTCAGTTAAGCCTCTGACTCTTGATTTCAGCTCAGGTCATGATCTCAGGGTCCTGGGATGGAGCCCCACATTGGGATCCCCACTCAGTAGGGAATCTGCTTGTCTTTCTCTCCCTCTGTGCATCCCCACACTCACACGTGCTCTCTCGCTCTCTCTAATACATCTTTCTAAAAGATTCACTGCTTGATCTGCAATCACAATCACAATCCCAGCAAGTTATTTTGTGAACATGGACAAACCAATTCTAAAGTTTATATGGAGAGGGAGAAGATCTCCAGAATAGTTAACACAATATTGAAGGAGGAGAACGAAGTTCAAAGTCACTACCTGGCTTGAAGACTTACTATAAAGCTATAGTAATCAAGGTAGTGGATGTTAGTGAAAGAATAGACAGATCAATGGAACAGCATAGAGAGCCCCAAAGTAGACCCATATAAATATAGTCAATTGATTATCGACAAAAGAGCATGTGCAATACAATGGAGCAGAGAGTCTTTTCAACAAATGGTGATGGAACAACTGGACATTCACGTAGGAGAAAAGAATCTAGACACAGACCTTTTACCCTTCACAAAAATTAAGATGGATCGTAGACCTAAATATAAAACATAAAACTATAAAACTCCTAGAAGATAACATAGGAGAAAACCTAGATGACCTTGGGTATGGTGATTACTTTTTAACATCAGAACATCAAAAATACAATCAATGAAAGAAAGCATTAATAAGATAGACTTCATTAAAATTGAAAGCTTTTGCTCTGTGAAAGATACTCTTAGGAGAATGGAGAAAACAAGTCACAGACTCAGAAGATATTTGCAACAGATAAATCTGATGTAAGACTGTAATTCAAAATATATGAAGAACTCATAAAACTCACCAAGAAAACAAACAACCCAATTTTTAAAAATGGGCAAAACACTTAAACAGACATCTACCAAAGAAGATAATACACATGACAAATACACATATGAAAAGGTATTCTGCATCATTTGTCATTAGGGAATTACAGATTAAAATAACAATGAGATACCACTACACACCTGTAAGAAAGGCCAAAATCCAAAACACTGACACCACCAAATGCTGAGGAGGTTGTGGAGCATTAGGAACTTCCATTCACTGCTGATGCGAGTGCACAATGGTATAGTCACTTTGGGAAATAGGCAGTTTCTTACAAAGCTAAGCGGTCTTACCATATGATCCAGCAATTGTGCTCTTTGATATTTACCCAAATGAGGTGAAAACTTATGTACACACAAAAATCTTATGTCTACACAAAAACCTGTTCCTGGATGTTCAGGGCAGCTTTATTCATACATAAATTAAAAACTAACAACTGAAAAAAGAAGTAGATGAATCCACAATTTAGATGGATATAGAATGGTGGGGGCAGGACTTCTGGAACGACAGAGTTAGGAGCTCAAGAAATCCTCTTTTAAAAAATACCAGAACTCAAAAACCCAAAACATTAAAACTGTACAAAATTGTCAAAAACAAAAGTGCTCAAAGGCTTACAACACATTGAGAAGCATTTATTTATGGAAAACTACTGAACCTTTGGTAAGAACAGTGGCAGTCTGTGATGTCTTAGCCTGTGGCTGCTCCAAACCCTTTTTCCCTACACTGCCACCCTAGCTCAGCTACCACCGTAATTGTTCTGCATAGAAAAGCAAGTCATGGAAAACTGCATCTTTGCTTTGGGAGGTGCTCCCTTGATTTGAAAAATCCCATGCCTGGGGCATTGAAAGAAACAGTAGCAATCTCAGTGACAGAACAAAACAAAAAAAAGGAAGGCCAACAACTCAGCTAGCTTGAGATTGAGGTCCTGGTTGGGGCAAGAAAGAGAACAGACATTCAGTAGGTTATACAAGGCATGATATAGTCATAGTGGGTCTTGATAAGTTCCCACATAATTCTGACAATACTGAGCAGGAGAGCAGAGTGCTCTGGCTATCCACATATTCCTGGTAGAACTTGAGGCCACGCAGACAAAGGAATGCAGTAGTGCCCAACAGAAAGTAAAAGCTGTCGCAGACTTGTAAACTGCCTGAGTTTTGAATGTACTCTAACACACACATTAGATTTATCACAGAGCCATTGAAGAAGGTGTAAGTCTTACGGGCTCAATGTATTTGTGCACATCCTCTGACCAGTCATTGGCTGACTACTTAGCAATGCAGATACAGAGGCAAGGAAGCAAGATGTAAACATAAAGACAGGAATTAAAGAAAAAAAAGATGTATAAGAAAGACCAGTGACTGCACACTGCAGGTTCCACAGATCTAGTCCAGGCAAGTTAGTAAGCAACCAAAAGTGATGATAGCCTGTAGGGAGGAAATATCAGATTTCAGAATTGCTGGAACATATTATCTAACAAAACCAAAAAATGAGATATGCAAAGAAATGGGAAACTATGACCCATATTTGGGGGGAAAAAGCACTCAAAGCAATAATATACAAGACTTGCAAGACCTTAACCAATTTAACTTGACTGACATTTGCAGAACAGAACACTCAATAACTGCAGAATGCTTGTACTTTTTAAGTGCACATGGAAGATAACCATTGTATTTTTATAAAATTTAATACCTATTCTTTTCTTAAAAAGTTTAATTAATTCCTACACCCAATGTGGGGCTCAAACTCACAACCCCAAGATCAAGACTCTTCGACCTGAGTCACCGGGCACCGCTTAACGCCTATTCTTGATAAAAAAAACAAAACAAAACAAAACTTCCCCCAAACTAGGAATAGAACAAAACATCCTCAATCTGTAAAGCTGGATCTATAAAAATAATATGGCTAAATGATACTTTATGATAATTTATAAATATTAAACACTTTCCCACTAAGTTTAGGGGCAAGGCATTGATATCTGCTATCATCAGTTCACTCAATATTATATTCTTGGTGGGTCTAGCCAATGTAGTAAGACAAGAAAAGTAACTAAAAGACATTAAAATAAAAAAGAAGTAAACTTTTATTTTTGAAGAGCATGATCAAATAAATAGAAAAATTTAAGAAATCTACCCCCCAAAAGGAACCGACTTGAGGCAATATGTGAATTTAGTAAAGTGATAGAATATCAGGTCAACATATAAGAATCCATTGCATTTATGTATACTAGCCATAAACAATTAGAAAATTAAAAAAAATACCATTTATAATAGCATTGAAAACATAAAGTATTTAGGGATAAATATAACAAAATATGTGTAGGACCTTTACACTAAAAACTACAAAATACTGAAGAGAGAAATTAAAGAAACTCAAAATTAATGGGAAAATATACCATGCTCATGGGTTGGGAGAACACAATATTGTTAACTTGCCAGTTTTCCTCAAATTGGTCAATAGATTCAAAGCAATACCAAATTTCTAGTCATACTTTTTTTTGAAACTGACAAGTTGGTTCTAAAATTTATATGGAAATAGGGAGCCTGGGTGGCTCAGTTGGTTAAGCAACTGCCTTTGGCTCAGGTCGTGATCCCAGGGTACTGGTATCAAGCCCCATGGCGGGCTCCCTGCTCAGTGGGGAGTCTACTTCTCCCTCTTCCACTCCATCTGTTTGTGCTCTCTCTCTCTGTCAAATAAAAAAATAAAATCTTTTAAAAATTTTATATGGAAATATAAAAGATCTAGAATAAGCAGTCTTGAAATAAAACAGAGCTGAAGAATTTACATTACCTGATTTCTAGGCTTACAAAAATGCTACAGTAATTAAGACCTTGTGGTACTGGCATAAAGAAAGGAAAGATAGATCAATGGGACAGAATGGTAAATCTAGAAATAGTGTTTAATTGATTTCATCCAAAAAGTAAAAGCAATTCAATGTGGAAAGAAAAGTGTATTCAGCACACAGTGCTAAAAAAATTGGCTCTGAAAATTTTCTCTAGAAGATTATTTTCATGGTCTTTGGAAAGGCAAAGATTTTTTAGATAGAACCCAGAAGGCAATAACCATAAAAGAAAAATCAATAAAATGGAACTTACCAAAACTTAAAGTTTAAAGCTTCAAGGCTTCGCAAAAGACACTGTTAAGAAAATGAGTAGGAAAGTAAATATCTTTATCTATGCCTGTATGTTTGACAAAGGACTTCTGCCTAGAATATGTAAATAACACCTACAGCTCAATAGTAAGAAGACCCAATTAAAATGCAATTTTAAAAAATGGGCAAAAGATATGAACATGTGTTTAATATCATTATTCATGAGCAAAATGTAAATTAAAATATTGAGATATCACCACATACCCACTAGAATGGCTAAAATCAAAAAGGTCACGTCTAATGTGGTAAGGATAGTGGAGTAAGCAAAAATACATTGCTGGTGGGAATGTAAAGTGTAGTGACGCAACCACTTTGAAAATTAGTCTGGAACTTTCTCATAAAGTTAACATGCACCTACCAAATGACCCAGCAATTCCACTTGTAAATATTTACCCAAGAAAATGAAAACATATGTCCATAGAAAGATTTATACACTAATGTCCATAGCACCTTTATTTCAAAACTGGAAACAACCCAAATATCTATCAACGGGTAATGGATAAACAAATATAATAGAATATATATAATAGAATACAATTCAGCAATAAAAAGGAATGAACTCTACCAAGCCTTTAAAGAAGATTTAATACCAATTCTTCACAAACTCTTTCAAAAAGGAGGAGAAAACACTTCTCAACTCATTCTATGAAGTCATTGTTACTCTGATACTAGAAACCAAAGACATCACAAACTACAAATATCTCTCGTGAATACAGATGCAGAAACCCTCAACAAAATATTGCCAAACTGAATCCAGCAACATATAAAAAAGGATTATTCACTCCGACCAAGTGAGATTTAGCCTAGGAATGTAAGATTGTTTTAACATCTGAAAATCAATTAATATAACATCCCTTATCAATAAGAGACATATACCACATGGTCATCTCAGTAGAGTCAGAAAAAGCATTTGACAAAAGTCCAGCACTGTTTTCTTGACTTAAAAAACTTAAAGAATAGAAGGGAATTTCCTCAACTTGATAAAAGGTACCTATGAAAAGCACAGCTAACATCACACTTAATGGTGAAATACTGAAAGCTTTTCCTATACAGTCAAGAATAAGACAAGAATGTCGTACTCTTACCACTTCTATTTAACATTGTACTGGAAGTTCTAACTAAGGCAATTAGGCAAGAAAAAGCAATAAAAGAGGCCCAAGTAAAGGAAGAAGTAAAACGAGCTCTATATTCATATGACATGATCTCCTATGTAGAAAATCCTAAGGAATCCACTAAAAAACTATTAGACTTTTTTTTTTAATATTTTATTTATTTATTTGACAGAGAGAGAGACAGCCAGCAAGAGAGGGAACACAAGCAGGGGGAGTGGGAGAGGAAGAAACAGGCTCATAGCGGAGGAGCCTGATGTGGGGCTCGATCCCATAACGCCGGGATCACGCCCTGAGCCGAAGGCAGACGCTCAACCGCTGTGCCACCCAGGCGCCCCAAAAACTATTAGACTTAATAAACACGTTCAGCAAGATTTCAGGATAAAGATCGATATACAACAACCAATTATGTTCTACAGATGAGCAATGAACAACCTAAAAATGAAATTAGGGGCGCCTGGGTGGCTCAGTCGGTTAACTGTCTGCCTTCAGATCAGGTCATGATTCCAGGGTCCTGGGATCAAGCCTCACGTTGAGCTCCCTGCTCAGCAGGGAGTCTGCTTCTCCCTCTGCCCCTCCACCCTGCTTATGCTCTATCTCTCTCAAATAAATAAAATCTTTTTAAAAAATGAAATTAGAAATTTCATTTGGAATAGTATCACAAAGAACAGGAATAAATTGAACAAAAGATGTGCAAAACTTATATTCTGAAACTCACAAAATATTATTGAAAGAAAGAAGACCTAAATAAATAGATGTTCCATGTTCATGAATCAAAAATTTTTGTTAAGATGCAATACTCCCTACATTGATCTACAGATTTAATGCAAAGTCTGTCAAAATCCAAGCTGGTGGGGCACCTGGGTGGCGTCAGCTCAGGTCATGATCCCAGGGTCCTGGGATCGAGCCCTTGTGGGACTCCCTGCTTGGTGGGAAGCCTGCTTCTCCCTCTCCCTCTGTTGGTCCCCCTGCTTGTGCTCCCCCCTTCTCTCTCTCTCTCTCTCTCAAATAAATAAATAAAAAATCTTAAAAGAAAATTTATATTTAAAAAATCCAAGTTGGCTTTTGGGGGGGGGGGCTGAAATTGACAAGCTAATCTTGAAATTCATATAGAAATGCAAGAGACCAAAAATTGTCAAACAATCTTGAAAGGAAGAACAAAATGAGAGGATTTATATTTCTTGATTTAAAAATTTACTACAAAGAGGGGCGCCTGAGTGACTCGGTTGAGTGTCCAACTCTTGATTTCACCTCAGGTCATGATTTCAGGGTTATGGGATCCAGCCCTGTGTCAAGCTCCGAGCTCATCAGCGAGTCTGCTTGAGATTCTCTCTCCCCTTCTACCTCTGCCCCGCCCCCACCCCCACGTGCATGTGCTCCCTCCCCCAAATAAATAAATCTTTTAAAAAAATTTACTCAAAGATACAGTAATTAGGACAGTCTGATACTGGCATAAGGATAGACATATAGATCAGTGGAACAGAATTGATAGTTCAGAAATAAACCCTTACAGTTATGGTCAAATGATGTTTGGCAAGGGTGCCAAGACAATTCCTGGGAAAAGAATACTCTTTTCAAAAAATGGTGCTGGAACAATTAGATACCCACATGCAAAAGAGTAAAGATAGGCCTCTTTCTTACATCATACATAAAAATTAACTCAACAGGGGCTAGAGGTAGGGGGAAAGGGGAATTCTTTAGTGAGTAGAGTTTCCGTTTCACAAGGTGAAAAGGTCTGGAGATTGGTTGCACAACATGAATGTACTTAACACTACTGAACTGTACACTTTAAATGGTTAGGATGGTACATTTTATGTTATGGATGTTTTACCACAATCAAAAAATTTTTTTAATAAGAACGTTTAACTCAAAATGGACCATAGACCTAAATGTAATGACTAAAGCTATAAAACTCTTTAAGGAAGATAGGAGTAAATCTTTGTGACGGTGGGTTAGACCAGGCCTTCTTAAACACCAAAAGCATAAGTGACAAAAGAAAAGGTAGGTAAATTGGACTTTAAAGGACACCCTTAGGAAATGAAAAGGCCTCCCACCAAATGGGAGAAAGTATTTGCAAATCATTTCTCTGATAAGGGAATTGTATCCAGAATACATAAAGAAGTATTACAGCTCAACAGTAAAAAGACAATAATCCCACTGAAAAACAGGCAAAGGATCTGAATAGACATTTCTCCAGAGAAAACGTACAAATGTCCAAGAAACAAATGAAAAATGTTCAGCATCATTAGTCATTAGAGAAATGCAAATGAAAATTACAATGAGAAACTACTTTATGCCCAGTGGAATGCCTATAATAAAGAAGATAGACAATAGCAAGTATCAGTGAGGACATGGGTAAATTTGGACCCTCATGGCTTGCTGGTGGGAATGTAAAATGGCGCAGCCATTGGGAAGGCTGTTTGGCAGTTTATAGTTACCATACGACTCAGAAATTCTACTCCTAGGTATATACCCCAAGGAAATAAAGCATTCATCCACATAAAAACATGTACACAAATGTTCATAGCAGCATTATTCATAATAGCCAAAAAGTAGAAACAACTCAAGTATCCCTCGAGTGATGAACAGTTAAATAAAAGTGATACATCAGGGTGCCTGGTGGCTCAGTCGTTAAGCGTCTGCCTTCGGCTCAAGGCGTGATCCCAGAGTCCTGGGATCGAGCCCCGCATCAGGCTTCTCCGCTAAGAGTCTGCTTCTTCCTCTCCCACTCCCCCTGTCTGTGTTCCCTCTCTCGCTGGCTCTCTCTCTCTCTGTCTGTCAAATAAATAAATAAAATCTTAGGGAAAAAAAAGTGGTATATCTGTACAATGAACTATTATTCAGCCATAAAAAAGGACAAAGTACTGATACATGCTACAACATGGATGAAACCTAAAAATATTATACTAAGGGATAGAAGCCAGACACACAAGACTAAACATAACAATGGGTTGCAGAATAGACTGTAAAGGTATAGCATATATTAGTACTTCCTGGATGCATAAATGAATTACTAATTAAGTAAAATACCCGTGCCAACTGGATTTAGAAGGTGAAAGAGACATGAAGCTACAGTAAAGCTGAGGTTTTAAGCTGGGTGAGTGAGGGGCAGGTGGGAACATAAAAGAGACCTGGAGAGGCAGGGTAGGATCTGAAGCTCTCAGGTCCCAGGGGAGAGCACAGATGTGAGAGTCATTGGCTTAGAGGCGATGGGTTGAAGGAGGGGGGTGATGGTTAAGTTCACAAGGGAAGAAATTCAGAAATAAGAGCAGGGTGGGGCCAGCTGAGCCTTCTGCCCTTGTTTCTGGAAGAGGGTGTCTGAGACCCTGGGCATTCAGGTGGCATGAAGGGTGTGTGGTGCTGGGGAAAGAACCGAGGACTTGAGTCAGAGGACCCAGGTTCTTTGCTTTAGCTCCATGCTGCTGTGTGACCTTCGGCAGCTTATCTTCCTGAGGCTCTTCCTTCACCTGTAATCAGGGACAATAATCCCGGCCCTCTTTCCCAAAACTGTTGCATGGACCAAAAGAGAGAATGCATAAGAAAGTGCTTTGTAAACCGTAAAAGACTCATCAAATGTAAGGGGTTATTACTATTGCAGTGGGAGATGCAGAAGGCCAATAAAATGGATTTGGTTGCAGTAAGTACAGGGGTTACTTTCTGTTTCTTAAAAAAAGAAAAAAGGAAAGAAAAACCAGCAGCAGCAAGTACTGCCAGGTGCACAACGTAGTTTTTCCAACTTTGAGAAGCAAATAACAGAGAGGGGCCAACTGGCTCATCCCAGGAGGCCTGTCTTCACCAATTGAATCAGAAATCACGGCTCAGGGAATGGTTGCAGGCAAGGGCCCAGGACAGCAGGCCCTGTCCTGGCGGGGCAGGACCCAGGGGGTGTGGGGCCAACAAAGGTTGTCCACATGGCCCGAGACCTGGGCCCTGGGCCCCTGTGGCTTGGAGCTTCCTTCAGTCCCCGCCCAACCAGATGTACTCCTTAGAGTCCCAGGTGGCCCATGAAGGGTGCTGCCAGCCCCCAGGCCACATTCAGGAGCAGCACCTCAGGGTTAGGCAGAGAAGGGACCATGGCTTCACCACTAAATAGGCCAGGCTGAGTTTCTATGGCTCCCCAGGTGGCCAGCCTCATTAGAGCTCAGGGCCGCATTGGGCCTGCCAGAACTGCAGGCCAAGTCCAGCGCAGGAGGCATGGGGAGGCTGCTTCCAGTTCTTTTCAGGCCCAGAGACACGTTCCCCCGTGCCTGGCTAGAGGTGAGCCCCCGAAGTTCATGTGCCAGCCTAGAGACAGTCCTCTCAGATAGTACCTTTAAGGCAGCCACACTTTTCTCAGATCTTCTTGGCCAGGGCTAGAGAGGACATTAATGACCATCTAGTCCAGCCTGCCTGCCCCTGTTTTCAGTTGAAGGACCTGAGGCCCAGAGAGGCAGGAACTTGCTGAAAGGTCAGATCAGGAGAGATTCTCTGAGGCTGAACAACAGTGCTGAGAACAGAAATCAAGTCTCTGGCCTCCCAGCTGTCCGCCTCCCCCCTCCTCTCCTTCTTTTCCCATTACTGGTTTTTTCCAGTCTCTTCTTCTTGGGGCCACTGCCCTCTCACCTCTCTGAACTTCCTGGCCAGCCCTATAGGCCCAAGGTCCCCACCTGAGGCTGAGTCTGCTTCCCTGCCTCTGCTCTGCACTGGCCAGCTCAAAGAGCTCACTCACTGCTCAGAGATGCTCCCTGGGCAGTGGGGCTGGGGCAAGGGGGGGGGGGTCCAGTTCAGCTACTAATAGTTATGTATGGGCACTGAGACCCTGTTTTGGAGCTTCTTGTACCCCTTCTTTGGCTACCTCTAGAGCATGTGTTCTCCTCAGCATTCACGCTTCAAGCCCTGAATCCTTGCCGAGAACTTGAACTCAGAGCCCTGCCTTGTGCTAGGCATCAGGACACAGATACTACTTACCAACTCAGCCCTGCACTCAGGTGCTCCCAGTCTGTGGAGGTGGCACCAGAAAGGGCATTCGCCACCAGGGAGATCAGCATAGGATATGAGGGCAGCATGGAGGACTCTAGAAGCCTAGGAAATGCCCCCTCTACCCCCAGCCTGGACAGTCAGAGAAGGGCTCGAGCTCCAGTGCAGCTCAAGGAGACATTTCCTAGACAAAAAGGTGGGGAAAGGCATTCTGGGAAGCCCACATTAAGATGAGAAGCTAAGCGGCATGGCAGCGTCAGAGAACGGTGCTGGATTTCATGTGGCTTAAACCATAGGCTGGGCAGGGGTGAGTGTGGGTGAGGCTGGGGGTTGGCAGGGGCCATATGCGAAGGGTGCGGAAGGCAGGTCCAATGTGTATTTCCAACGCCACCAAGCCACGAAGTCAATTCTGACGCTGCCTATCTGGACAGAGCATCAGATCCCATGGGTTAAGGGCTCCGTCCCACAAGACTGCCTCCACCTGTGCTCCTGACCGATTGGTTCTAAACTGGAGGTTCCCACAACCTCTTCCTTGTGTTCAAGTAATTTGGTAGAGCAGGTCACAGAACTCAAAGGAACATTTCTGTTGGCCAGTTGATTATAAAGGATATTATAAAGAATACAGACGAATAGCTAGATAAAGAGGTTCAAAAGGCAGTATCAGGTCCAATCTTCCCCTTTCCCTCATGTGGCGTCCTGGAGAAGGGCTGGGACAGACCCAACGAGCCCACATTCTTTGTGGAGTGCCGGGCCTGGTATTTCTTTTCCTTACTGAACGTTAGCATGTCCTCCTCGGGCAGGGGCCACGCTAATGTTCTCTGTATCGTTCCGATCTTAGTATATGTGCTGCCAAAGTGATCACTCCTGACTGAACCTTCGGCTTCCCATTCAGCAGCAGGAAAGATGAAACCCAATTATCTCTCACGGGCTTTCGCCCCCAGATGGATCAGAATCAACTATGGAACTTTGTACGTGACGAACACGTGGGCCCCGTCCCCAGCTTATTAAATCATCCTTTCATTCCACAGATAACTTTGCGCATTTACCGCGTGCCAGCCACAGTTCTAGGCAGTCGGCATACAGCACGGGGCAAAGCCCCTGGCCCTCCTTCATGGAGTTTACACTCAGAAGCTCTGGACACGGGCCCAGACATCTGTATTTAGAAAAGTTCCACTAGCAATTCCAAAGCCCAGTGTTAGGGGCTAAGTGGTGTCCCTCTCAAAATTCGTATGTTGAAGTCCTACCCCTCAGTACCTCAGTATGTGATTGTATTTGGAGATCGGGTCTTTAAAGAGGTGATTGAGTTAAATGAAATCATGGGGTGGGCCTAATCCAATATGACTGGGTTCTTATACGAGGAGATTAAGGCACAGACACAGAGAGAGCACGAGCGTGTGAAGCCATAGCCAGAAGGTGGCCACGTACAAGCCAAGGAGATGCTTCGAAAGAAATCAACCCTGCCAACCCTTTGATCTTGGACTTCTAGCCCCAATTGTGAGAAAACACGTTTCTGTTGTTTGAACTGTTCAGTCTGTCGTGCTTAGTCGTGGAAGCCCTGGCAAATTCAGAGACGCAGC
The DNA here is from genome assembly GCF_017311325.1 of Ursus maritimus. NCBI lineage: Eukaryota > Metazoa > Chordata > Mammalia > Carnivora > Ursidae > Ursus > Ursus maritimus. The sequence continues at coordinate 9,474,124 of NW_024424008.1, forward strand.
CTTGCCCAGGGTCTACTGCCTAGAGAACCAGACAAGGATGCAGAATGCAAACGAGAAGCACATCTGGGTGGTGTGAGCTAGGAAACCCGAAGCCGGGAGACCTCTCTACAGGGTTGGCCCTGATGGAAGCCCGTTAGCGCTCTGTGTTTCACAAAGACATGACTGGAAATGCGGGTGCTCTTGAGCAGCTGACTGCCGGAGCCCTGCCCCGAACCCCGACAGGCCTGGCACAGGCTCCTCCTCATCCACAAAGAGCCACATCCCCAGGGATGACCAGCAGAGCCCCCAGCTTCTTGCCTCCACAGGGAGGCTCCAACGGGGACAGGCCTTGGGAGCAGCACCAAGGACCCATCCTGCCCAGAGGACGCAGCATGGGCAAGGATCTGGCCTGAGGTCACACAGCATGGCGGATACAATCCAAGCTGGAGTCTCACCCCCTGCTGTTCCAGCTGCTTTCTCCTGCAGCCCCGGCACCTCGCCCAAACCTGCTGCCACCCGCTCTGCTTTCCCACCCTCTCCTCCCCACCTCTTTGCCTCTGACTAAGGCCCGGAGCATGATTTCAGAATGATGAAACCCAGCTCCTGAGGTCAAGCCGGCCTCTTTCAGTGGCTGTAATTTTGCACGCCCCCCCCCTCCAAGTAGGCTGGGGCAGCTGCCAGGCCTTTGGCCCATGTCTGGGGCGAATGGGAGGATGAGACAACCAGAGAGATCACTCAAGCCAGGTCAAGAGGAATTGTACGTTACAGATCGTCTCCTGAGCCAGCACCGGCCTGGGGGCCACACAGACTGATAATGCAAGCTTGTGCTCACGTCGTGCCTTCACCCGTCATTCCACTTAATCCTCCCTCATAGCATCCCATTTACGCTCAGGCTTTCCAGGCCAACGCCACCAAGCTGCCTGTACCTGTCCCCTGTGTCGTGCTGATTCACATCTCTGCGGGCTTCCTTCTCTGCTGTTTTCTCTGTCCAGATTGTTCTTCCTTCTTTTTCCCCTATCTTTTGTCTGCTTTGCCTGGCTTCTCCTCCTCATTCTTTAAGACCCAGCTCCGGCATCCCCTTTTCTAGGAAGCCTGCCCTGACCGTCCTCCCACCCCCACTCCTGGCAGGTAGGCCTGTATATTTCTCAGTGTACACTCATGATAATCTCTCTTTATCACAGTGCTCTTAATGTTCATCACTTTACACTTCAGTTACCTGCTTACACATCTGTCTCTTTACCCATCTCAGGAGCAGGGATGGGGTTGGGACTAGGTCTGGTTCATCTTAGTACTGCAGCCCACAGCACAGAGCTGAGCATCGAAGAAGTCACTGAATGTGGAACACCCTCCCCCCTCTCCCCTCCACCACAAAGATAGATGACGCAGGGGTTGTGATCCCCCACTTTACGGAGAAAACTGAGGCCCAAGAGGAGTTACCTGGCCTGTTCAAGGGTGCAGGCTGAGTTAATAACAGAGCAGGGACTAGAATCCAGCTCTCCTGGTGCTTAGAGTAGTTCTCTTATGCTCCAAGGACAGGCAGCCAAAGGGACCCCCTGAGCCATATGAGGTGTATCAGTTTCCTGTTGCAAATCACCACAAACTTAGCGGCTGAGAACAACGCATTTACTGTCTCACAGTTCTGGATGTCAGAAGTTCAAAATGGGTCTCACTGGGCTAAAATCAAGGCATCAGCAGGTCTGCATCCCTTTCTGGAGGCTCTAGGGAAAAGTCCATTTTCTTACTTTTGTAGTACTTCGAGGCTGCCCGCGTTCCTTGGCTCCATCTTCAAAGCTAGCAATGGCTGGTCGAGCCTTTCTTACATTGTGCCGCTCTGGCACTCCCTCTTTTATTTCCCTCTTTAATTTATTAGAATCCTGGTGATTACATTGGGCTCACCCAGATCGTCCAGATGACCCATCTCAAGGTCAGTTGATCTACAACCTTAATTCCTTTTGCCCTGTGGTCTAACATATCCTCAGGTTCCCGGAGCTTGGGAAGCGGCCATCTTTGGGAGGGGGAGCATTATTTTGCGTACCATACTGGTGGGCAAGGAGATAGTGGATCTGTTAAGGGTGGAGTGACCAGACTTCCCAGTGTGCCAGGGATTGTTCTGCCTTAAAGCTGTCATCCTGAAATGATTATTCATAGTGCCCTTTTCGCTCTCAGAAACATTCTGGTTTATATGGTCGCCCTGGTCATCGACTATTGGAACAGGAAGTCTAAGCCTACCGTTTTGCAGATGAGGAAACTAAGGCATCAGGAAGGGGAGGAACTTGCCCAATGTCACATAGCTACTGACAGAGTTGAGACTGGGATCCAGATTTTTTGCCAGGAGGAAAAGGCCAGCTTGGTGCCCTATTCGAATTGAAATGTTTCTTTCGTCAAGTCAAGAAGGCTTCCTAGAGGAAATGGTAGGCAGTCATCGATGATGAAAATGAATTTATTAAATACTTCCTATGTTCCGGGTACTCTTAGTTAATGCTTAATGCTTTATATGTATTATCTCACTGGGTCCTCACAAAAATCGTGGGTCCTTTCACAAATAGGAAAACTAAGATTTAGAGTGGTCAAGTGCCCAAACCAGTAATGTCTCAAGCCCATTTCTTATTATAAACCTAATAATCTTTCCTCTCTACCTAGAGCATTACTGGACCCGAGGAACTAAGAGGGCTGGAAGCCTTGCCTTGGAGAGGCATTGGCTGCAGGGTGGGGAGGAAGAATGTGGAAGGGCTGCTGGCTTATGGAGGCTGTGAACTGATGAGAGAAAGGGTTTGAGGATGAGGTGGCTCAAACAGTTGTGTTTAGTTTCCACTGAAGACTGAAACTATGGTCATAGCAGGAAGAGTTTATCTTAAGGGATTTAGTTATTTTTTCCATATCTGCTCCATGTAGGACATTTGGGAAATACCAGAAGTGAAAAGAAGATAATAACAATTGCAACAATCCCATTCTCCCAAAGAACCACTGTTGAGATTTTGGCAAGTTCCCCTATAGGGATTTTTTTTTTAAATAAAATATGTCAACATATGAAACAGTATAGGAATATTATTATCAACACCTGTGTATCTGCTCTCCGGCTTAAGAATATGCGGTTACATATATAATTGATGTTCTTCCCATTGTGTTCCCTCCCTCCCTGACAAGAGGTCCTTCCAGGCTTTCCTTTCTGCATATCGCTTTTACTTAGTTGATGTCAGTGTGATTTTACAGTTTTGTACCAGAAGAGTTCAGGAGAGACATCAGGGTGTCCCTAACACTCCCACAGTTGGTGGTTCCCCATTTTTTTCTTATGAAAAATAGCAAGCAGCTTTGCACTGGCTTCCACCCGTACTCTACCCTTGGTGCTTCCTGCCCCGGGTGTGCAGCTGGGGCCCCAATTCGGCCTCTCTCCCCCCCCTTCCCCACCTGTCTGACCCGAGTGTTCTCCACGCTCCGTCTCGGCCTCCACCTCTCCCTTTGCTCCCACTCAGCCTTCTCCCGTCAGTCTCTTCCCTTGTCGTCCCCATCTCCTCTGTCGGGCACCTCTACTCATCAGGCCCCTGGCCCTCCTCTCCGTGTTGCTCAGCCAGTCCCAGCAGGTGGAGAGAACAGCCAGTGCCCACGGCCCTGCTGCCCCAGCGTCCCCTGTCCATGCCTGGAATTCCTCTGGGGCCGTTAACTCCTTCATTGTCAGGACGGGAAGGGCACTTAGAGACTAGCCCCCGTACCCCCATTTCGCAGCTGAGGAGACAGGCTGAGAGAAGAGAACTGGTCTGCCTGACATCACTAGGCAGAGTGGACGACAGAGTGGAACCAGAACCAGGGGTCCCGCCTCTTATTCCACTGCTCTTGAGACGCTTCCCGCGGCGTAGCACCCACTAGGCTGGACCCTTCCCTGCTTCCAGAGAACCCGCGTGTTGTGTGGGTGATGGGCATGTTGGTTAGTGCCACAGTCCTGTCCCGGGCGAGGGAACACCCGTGGCAGGAGCATGAGCAGGGTGGGTGACGGCCCGCCAGCTGCCAATCAGGGGCAGAGCATGGGAGCTGGCGAGGCCTCCGGAGCCCACTCCTTCTAGGGAGGGGTGGGGTGGGGCGGGGCTCCGAGGGACTGCTCTTTGCCCAGGGTAACATTCACAGTGTGTGGCACTCGGTCAGCTGACTGCACTGAGTGTTTGTCTGCCCAAGCAGCATGCAGAAGGGGAGAAAGAAACCCACAGGTCCTGAGGAGATGGCTGGCCTCTCTTCCTGTGTCCATGTGTCCCACCTCCCTTGTTTTCTGAGACCGCTTGCTCCCTTCCCTCCCCTCCTAACTCTCCTCAGTCTCCCTCCCCCCATCCTTTATGGGCTAGAGTTCCTTGGAAATGAGAGGGCTCCAGGTGGTGATGGGTATGAACAGGTGTTGAGGGGAAGGAGCAGGCCTGCATGGTACAGGGTCGAGGGAGACCCTTCTTGGTGGTTTTGAGGTCATCCTGCTAAAAGTTTTAAATGCCAGAGGGAAGATTTGATCTTTACCCAAAAGGCTGCTGTAGGACATACAGAGTCGGGGGACAAGGTCGAGGCCCGGCTCCATCATTTACTAGTTGTGTGATCTTGGGCAAGTCACTAAACTTCTCTACGCCTCCACATCCTCATCTGTAAAATTGGGTCGCAGTAACATTTCATGTGCAGATTAAATCGGACAATGCGGGGCAGGGACCCAGCCCAGCGTTTGGCACACACATTTAACCACGTCAATGGCAGCTGTGTGACTCCTGCAGACATCCTGGGCTCACACTGGCCCACTGTTGCTAAGACCCTGAGCTGCACCCGATTTCTTAGACCTGGGGCTTGACCTCATGGAGGGTCAAAAGTAAGGGGGATTCGTTCTCTGTAACCTGTCAAACGTAGACCTCCCAGTCTCTCTGAGGAGCTAGCGGCACGTACCCCCAGGAGCTGCAGTGCTTACTAGTGGGGGTCACACGTGCCAGGGTAGGGGTGGGTACGCTGGGAGGGAGCACCAGCAGATGTGGGGTTGAAATGCAGCTCTGGCCAGACCACGTGTTTGTCAGTAAAAGCTCACGATTCTGTTGCGGATGCCAGTACCCAGCACCGGGCCAGGCCCGAGCAGGCTTCGGGGCGTGACAATGGGCCTCACCTCCTGCTGCGCGCAGACACCTCTCAACAGCATCCACGGGCAGCCGGGGGAATGCAAGGACCACAGTGCTGATGCCTCACCTCCACTAACGATGCGGAGTTGGACCAGCCTCCCCCACAGCTGCCCTGAATCTCAGGTTCCTCTTTGTGGACAGAAGATAATAGCACCCACCTGATGGGGTGATCTGTTCAGTGAGACATCGTGTACAGAGCGCACTGCCCAGTCCGGCAGGAGTGCTCCCAAAAATGGCATTGATTAGGTTTTTGTGTGAACTTCACCTTCCAGACAGGCTGTGAGCCCTCGGAGGGCTACGTTGGGGTCTGTGTGTGTGTGTGTGTGTGTGTGTGTGTGCCTCTCCCAAGACCCAAACGGTGCCAGGCACCCAAGTGGGGCATTTTCTGTATCCATTGACCAAATGACTGAATAATCTGCTAACCTGAGTGAGGGAAGAAGGCGAGGATTTGCCATTTGGTGTTTTCACGCGGGTGAGGTCATAAATGATGAATCACGTGTAATTGGATGCTGAGTCTCCGTGTGGTTTCCAATTTGTGATCTCATTTTATTCGCACAACTCCTGCCCCCTGCCAACCTCGTGTCTTGTGGGAGGATTTAGAGAAACTGGGATTGGTCTCCCCAATTTCCAGATGGGAAAATTGAGTTTGGGGGAGGCTGAGTGACGTATCCAGGTCACCTGGCAGTTGATGGCATGGTCGGGGCTTCTCCCTCCCAGCCCCAGGGTTCTTGCAGGAGTCCGCTGGTAAGTTTGGGCTGCTCAGGTTGCAAGGAGTAGAGATCCACTGAGGTGCTGTGGGGAGATGGGGGATGGCAAGAGGTTTTCTCAGGCGGCACAGCCTTTTCGATATCAGGGTCTAAACTGCAGTTCTCCTGGCCTGGCAGCCCTTCCAGAGCCCTCTCCGCGTGCATCCCCAGCTCCCAGCTTAGGCTCTCCTAGTCCCATGACTCAGCCTTCCACTCGTCTGTACTCTTTTCTGCCCACCCTCTGGGCCTCCCATATAAGCCCCCTGAGAAACAGAATCTATTACCTAGACAAGCATTTGGGTTGCAAGGACCACAGGCTCTCTCAGGCCATCTTCTGGTTCCTTCTCTGGGGGGGTGGGGGTGGGTCGGAGGGGAGAGGCACGGCCTGGAACTGGGAAGGGCTCAGACACCAAGGCAGCTCCACACGCCCCCCTCCTCCACTTCCATCCGCTCATTGCCATGACGGGTCCCAAGCCAGACCCTGGAGGGAGCATTCAGACAGACTGAGCTAGTCACCACCGGTAAGCTGATCACCTCACTAGACAGACTCTTCCCAGAGGCCACCCTGGGGCTCCAGGGAAGCTATGAGCTGGTGCTCTGCCTACTTCTGTTCTCATCAGTGGCCTCCCCAATGCAAACACTTGCCCAGCATTCTTCTTTGAAAGGGGGTGGGGTAGCATAGTTGTTTCACCAGCAGAAAATGTTGGACAGGGAGGGCAGGGCTACGAATATCCTTAATGCCTTTAGATTGGGTTGGCCTCTAACCCTGGAGTCCCCCTTGGGGGCAGTATTCCTGAGCCAGGCCACCTTTTACAGCACTAGTGTCCCTTAGATCTAACCTAGAGATGGGTGCCTTTGCCTTAAGTGTGGCTAGGGTGGAAGGGGCATATAAGTCAAAGCTGGCAATTGATGTGTCCAAAGCGGCCATTTTCATCAGGAGGCACTGTGCGGGTAGCAGGCTGTCTGAGGCAGGGGGTGCGTCTCTATTGCAGATGGATCTGAGAGTCTGCAGGCAGAGCCGAACAGCCAGTTATTCCCCGGGCCCACGGTCAGAGCCCTGTCAGCCCACAAGGTGTGTGATAAATGGGGACTCAAGGCAAGCATTGCATCATGGAAAGTTCTGGGAAGCAGATGGAAAGACGTAGATGTGGTGAGGCACCCCTGTGGGTGTGGGGGAAATGGTTGGAGTGAATGTGCAGGCCCCAGATAAACTCACCTGGAATGAGCCCATTACAGAGTAGAATCCACCGTGGCATCAAAAGAGGAAGAAATGGTACGCAGGTCCATACCCAGGGTGAGTCTGGGGATCTAGAGACCAAGGAGCGGGGGGAGGCAATGCCCAGGGGCTGTCGTGAGGAACCCAGCACAGCCAGGACTCCTTCTAAGGAGGTCACATGTCTTCACATCTGCTGACCACCATGACCCCTCCCTGCTATGAAACCTGAATGGGGCCTGTGTGAAGGCCGGGAAGATGACAGCTCTGGCTTTACTTTCCCATTCCAGGAATGAGCATTTGTATGTGGTTGGATGGATCTGTGGGGACGGCTAGGGAGCAGGGTAGAGGCTCCCCAGTAGGGTGCAGCCAGGCTTCCCATACCCTCACCGAGGGCCAGAATCTACCTATGTCATGGGTCCAGGGGATGCCACTGAGTCCAGTCAAAAGCGAAACACTACAGGGTAATCTGGTGTTTCTGGTCATGGGGCCTCCCAGTGCCCTCTTAGCTTTCATCCATGGGGGCATCCAGAACAGGAGGGTTCCAGGAGTGAGTGACTTCAAGCCATCCCCACTGATTTAGAAGGAACCCCAAGGCCTCCTGAGGCAACATAAGGAAGCTCCAGTCCCAAGTCTACTGGGTGACTTCAGGCAAGTTAACTGCCTGAGCCTCAGTTTCCCCAACTACAGCCTGGAGAACACAATATGTATTCTGTTCTGTGAGTTTACATGAAAGCACCGTGAATGCAGAAGAGTTCTGTGCATACCTGAGCAGTTCTTGTCATTAGACCAGAATAGAATTTACGAGAAATCAGGGCCTACCTGTCTAGTTTACCATTGTGTATCCAGTGTCTGGCACACAGTAGATGCTCAGTAAATCTTTTCTAAATATCCCAACAATGGGAAAGGAGCATTTTGAGACTCATTATTAATGACAGTCATTCCATCAGCCAACAGAGAGGCAGGCCTCTGAAAAGGGCATCAGGTCAGTAGACCCAAGTTTCAGCCCAGTCTTGCCACTGACTTGCTGAGGAATCCAGGGCAAGTCACATCACCAGGCTGGGCCTCAGCCTCCTCATTTGTTCAATGGAAGGGTCGGATGAGAGGAGGTCTCAGGTAGCTTCTTGGTGCTCTGGTCCTGAGGACTTGCTGGGGATGACCATGTGCTCGCCCCATCTGGGTTCATGGTGACCGTGGGATCACTCTCATGGCCCTGCCCTTCTCCCCTTGGGTTTTCTTTCTTCTTCTTGGTATTTTTTACTCTGATTGGGCTATCTTCATTTGCAAGAGTTTAAATGCTGCTTTGGCCTTTCGTACATAGGTACCCTACCACCCCCCTCCCCAACTGGGGGATCTCCCTATGGGCAGCACTGTCTCCCCCACCCACCTTATAGGCAAGACTGTCTTCAGTCTTCACACTGAAGACCTCTGCCTTCACACCCCCCTCCCTTCAGATCGGGACAGGCCTCATCTTCTTGCTGGGTCTCCTCCCCAGGATTGGACCCAGACCTGTGGCCGCCCTCACAACGGGTGGGGGAGGGCAGAGTGACATGCTTGCTGACAGACTGAGGCAGTACTCCGAGGGGAGCAGGCCAGCAGCCGCAAAGGTGCAGCCCGTGCCAGGTGGGCCTTGCCAGCCGGAGCTATTTTTAGAAGCCATGTTTGCAAATTTTGTGTTAATAGTGTCTCTGTCCAAGCTCTGGCTCCCAGGACTTAGAGAGGCAGAGAGTCTTAGAGAAACCCTCCCTCCTTGTTCGCCTCCCCCTCACTCGCGCTCTCCTCCTCGCAGGTGGCTGGGATTAGTGGGGGGCAGCCATCTGTGTGCAGACCCATGCACATGGTGGGTAGGGATGGGGTAGGGGTGGAGGAAGGTGCAGAGGCTTAGAGCTCAGGTTGCTGGAGTCCAGTCTCAGAGGGGTGACAGGACCCCCAGCCACAGGACATCTCTGTCAGTGTCCATGTCACTGGATGGGCACTGTCAGTTGCCTGGTCTGTCACCACCTTACGCAGTGAACTTGAGCCCCCACCAGGGTTCTGTATCTCTCTCACGACACCCACCCTCACCCCAAGTTCCCCAGACAGGACTTAACTGAGCCTGTTCTGACCTAGGCTGAGCTGTGATGCCAGTACATCTTCCTGGCCTGGTCCATCAAGGGAGGCGACTGGCAGGTGGCGGAGAGGTAAGCAAGGCCCATCTAGCTGCACCCCTGAGAGGTGATCTGATCTGACCCGGATGCAAGGACGTTGAGCACATTATTCCCACTGTGATGGGTATTCCAAAGTGCAAATGGTGGGCGCTGAGAGAGTAGAACTTGCTCTGAGCTGACGACTAAAGTGGGAGCAGCAGTCAGGTGAAAAGTGGGTGGAAGAGAGACCATATGGTGGAACAGATTCTTTTCACAGGAGCTGGAGTGTACAGGCCCAGAGCGGAAGCCTGAAGTTCAGTGATTCTGTGACCGTGGAGGCAGGGGATCCCTGCAACCACAGGGGCTTCCAAGGAGGAGGCTCCGTCTTCTCCTGGTCCCCACCCATCCACCTAGACTTGCACCCCCACCCCCACCCCCAATGCCCAAGATAGCCCAGGATGGAAGGTGTCCCCCCCGCGGGGCAGTGCCACTGTGCATAGCCAAGGATCCTAAAGACCAGGGCTGGAAGGGACCTCAGAGAGCCGCCACTGGTTGTGTGAGGACTCTGCTTGAATACCCCCGTGCTGGGGAGCTCATTCTCATGGACACTTTGATAGGGGAGTGAGCAAGCACCGACCAGGAAAATTCTTGCTGCTGAAGCCTACCTTCCTGTGAGTTCCCAGCTGGCCCTAGCCTTGCTCTGCTGGGAGACAGCCTCCTATAACTTCTGGAGTCACAGGCTTGGGTCATTTGGCTTTCACATTTAGAGCTGTGTGACCTTGGGCAAGGCGTTCAGCCTCTCCAGGCTTCATCTGTAAAATGAGGATATTAATGAAGCCGGGAGGACTAAATAAAGCGAAGCGGGGGAAAGACTCAGCCCAGGGCTTGGAACACAGTAAGCGCTCAATAAATATTAATTCTCAGTAGTGCTGCTAGGGTACCATCAGACCACGTGACACACGGGGAAACTGAGGCCCAGAGCGAGAAGGAACCGGTGGGCGGGGGTGGCCCCCGGGGGCAAGGGCAGCCGAGCGAGCGGGGTGGCCGGCCGTGGCCTCAGGGGCCCTCTCCCCGCTCCGGCCCCCCTCGCCGCCCGGGCACCGCTCGGCTGCCGCGCTTTACGAGCAAAAACAAACACGTCCCACAAGCGGCCCCTGTGCGGCGCGGCCCCGCGCCCGCCAGCGCCGCCGCCGCCCGGTCAAAGCCGGCTTTGTGCCCGCCCCGCCGCCCCCGCGGCCCAGGCGATTTTAATTAGTGTCTGGGTCTGCGCCGGGAGATGGAAATCAAAGCCCCCGTTCTTCCAGCGCCCCAGCCCCGACCCCCGCCTCCTGCCTGCGGATCCCCAGGCTCGGCGTACCCCTGCTGGCAGCCGCGGGAAGTGGAGCCCTCCCGGAGCCGCCGCCTCGAGTTCGAATCACGCCTTTTACAGCGCACGTCCATCGGCGCCCCGAGCCTCAGTTTCCCCCGTAATGATGGCACTCGGCTCCGGCAGCCAGCCCTTAAAATGTTGCTGGGAGGGTTGATGAGGCCTGACTTGGCCAAGCAGCCAGCCACCAGAGGCGTGGGGAGGAGGAGAAGGCCTTGAGGGGGAAAGCTGCATCGTGGACAGCGCTCCCAGTCCTAATTTTTGACCCTTATGCCCTTCAGGGCTTCTGAAAAGGGTAGTCGGACGGACCTTCCGGTCTGCCTGGGCTGCTTGTTTAAAATGCCAAAACCTGGGGCGCCTGGGTGGCTCAGTCGTTAAGCGTCTGTCTTCGGCTCAGGGCGTGATCCCGGCATTATGGGATCCAGCCCCACATCAGGCTCCTCCGCTGGGAGCCTGCTTCTTCCTCTCCCACTTCCCCTGCTTGTGTTCCCTCTCTCGCTGGCTGTCTCTATCTGTCAAATAAATAAATAAAATCTTAAAAAAAAAAAAAAAGCCAAAACCTGGCCCCACTCCACACCTGCTGAATCGGAACCTTTGGGCTTGCAGCCTCAAAATCCACATTTTGAACAAGCCCTATGTTCTGGTGCATGAATGTGGGATGTGCAAAGGATGAAGGAGCCATATTCTGTGGGAAAAATACAATCCTTGCTTCGGGTCTCCCCAGCACCATAACTGAAGTGGGACATTTGGGCCCTCCACTTAGCCTCATGCCCCTCACAGAGAGCACTCCAGGATCTCACTGTCCTTGCTCACAAAATGGGCACAACCTCACTCATCCACCCTCCCTCCTTGGGCTTTGGGAGAATAAAAGATGTCCTTGAGTGGAAAAGGCCATTAGAAGCAGGAAAACCTAACAGTCCCCTCTCCCACATTCTGCCATTAACATGGAAAGGCAGTTTGGTGTGTGGCTGCTGCTGGACACCCTGCTGTGGTTTCCAATTGCCTTCAGAATAGGACTGGGACTTCTCATCCCGGAGTTCCAAATTGGGTCCCGGCCACATCTCCAGCCTGCTTTCTCACAGGCCAGATCTCGGTGTGAAGCCGCCCTCCATCCCCACCTCATCCCAAACACCTGTGCTTTCCTGCTTCCTTGACTTTGCCCAAGCTGTTCCCTCCTTGGAGATATACCTCCTCCCTACCACCCCCTCCCTCGATTTCAAATAGCCAAATGTTGTCATTTCTTTATGACCCTCTTGAAAAGCTACCTCTTCCATTCCTGTCCCACTCCTGGCCCCGTGGAGGGTTCTTCATCTCCCATGAACTTTCTTCGCACTCTATTCCTCTGTTAAGGTGCTGTCTTTTACACTGGTGAAAGTCTTGGGCTTGGGAGTTTGATGAACGTGGTTTGTTACCCCGACTCCACTGCTGTGTGACTTTGGGTGCATCTCTTAACCTCTCTGAGCCTCTGTTTCCTTCTGGTGATTATTGAGGGGATTCAGGAACGTAAGGAAAGGGAAGGTACTTGGGGCAGAGGCTAGCCAGTGCAAGGTCGTGGTTAAGAGTACAGGCTCTGAACTGGAGTGCACAGGTTTGAAACCACATTCTACTTCCACTCATTGGTAGTATGACTTTGGGTAGGATTGCTAAACTCTTATCTCAGTTTCCCCAACTGTACAATTTGGATAATAATAGTGTGGCAGACAGTCCCTAGGGTCCCGGTGATGTTCACACCTTGTGTAATCATTCCCTCTCTTGTGGGTGGAACCTCTGATTTGCTTCTGGCCACTGGAATATGGCAAAGGTGAAGGGATTTTGCAAAATTAAGGTCCCAAATGAGTTGATTTTGAGTCACTCAAAAGGGAGATGATCTTGGGCGGGCCTGATTTAATCAGGTAAAAGCCCTTAAAAGAGGAACTGGACCCTCCCTAGAGTCAGAGACTCTGATCTTAACTTGGAAGAAGTAAGCTGCTGTTGTAAGACCAGCTGGTCAGTCTCTAGGAACTGAGAGTGGCCCCTGGCTGGCAGCCAGCAACAAAACAGGGACTTCAGTCCTGTAACTACAAGGAGATGAATTTTGCCGATAACCCTGGGTCTTTTCCCCAGTTGAGTCTCAGATGAGACCACACCCCTATGGGTACCTGGATCATGGACTGTTGAGACCCTAGCAGAGAACCCAGCTAAGCTGCGCCCAGCCTTCTGACCTATATAAACTGTGAGATAATAAATGTGTTTTAAGTGACTGAATTTGTGATAGTTTGTTACCCAGCATAGAAAACAAATACAAATAGTATCCACCTTATAGAGTTCTAGTAAAGATTAAATGAGGTCACTGAGGTAAAGCTAACAGCTTGATACTGACTCATAGGAGAGACTCAGTTGTAATTAGTTCCATTGTTATATTTACAATACAGCACTTTACAAAAATAAATTTTAATCACCAGCTTATTAATTAGTGTGTTTATAAAAACCATAGGATTTGCAAGCTGGAAAACTACATTTGAGCAAACTTGCTAGGAGACCTTCCCCTTGCTGGGTTATGTCTGGTAGGATGCTGTAGGCTGCAAGTACCGAAAACCTGACTAATAGTGACTGTCTTGGGTTGGGATTCTTAGAAGCAGAACTTAAGGCAAGGAATCATGAAAATAATGTATTAGGAAGTGTTTCCAAGACAAACCAGTGGTAGGGAAGTAGAGAAGTGGGACTGGTGGGGGAATGTGGTATCAAGCCAAGTCCCACGAAGAGGAACTTTGGTTCCATCTTGCAGAGGAGCTCCGGGGACAATGCAGATCACTCCTCAGAGCTGGCCAGGTCAGTGAGTGCAAGGCAGCTGGAGGACTGACACCTCCATACCCATCTGTCATTGGTTAAGGGCCTCCCTTTGGGTAGGGCAGCGGTGTAAATTCCCAGGCTCTTCTGGCTCTCCATGCTCATAGTCGAAGTGGGCTCCAGCAGTCTGAAGGCTATCCTCTGACGAGGGGAAGCAGGTGCTGGATGTTGGGAGGGAAAGCACAGTGGGAACCGGTGTGTATGAAAATGTTAAAGGGATGAGAGGGTCATTGGCAGCACTGCTGCGGTGGCATAAGCTATAAGGACATCTGTTGTTTGCTTAACAAGAAACGTAGGTGGTCCCCAGATTGGCTCAGTGTGAGTCACTGATGTCATGGAGGACTCAGCTCCTTACAGCCTTCCTCAGCACTGCTGGCTTTCATTCCCTCAGCCTCATGGTCACAAGATGGCTGCTGCAGCCCCATATCTCTTGTCCTTAGCTGATAATATCTGAAGTAGGAAGCAAAAGAGGGCAGCAGCATAAAGGCTTTCTCCTCATGTGACTCTCTCCTTTGAGGAGGAAAAGCCTCCCCTTCCACACGTGGTCAGAATCGGATCATGTACCCAGCCCTAGACCAGTCACCAAGAGAGGAGAGTTGGGTTGCTAAGGCTGGCTTAGATCGGTCAGTGGTTCACCGCAGATGCTGAGCCTCCATCCAGATGGGGTTTTATGAGCAAGAGGAATGACCGCTGGGTGGGCACCCAAGAGTGTCTGCCACGGGTCATCACTTTTCCTCATTTGCAAAAGGGGACTATTGGTCCCTGCCTCTGAGATTCATGGTGAGGATGAAATGAGCTGATTTAAATTGCTGTGTCTGTCCACACTGTGTTTTCTCTGTTGCACCGAACTCACTGAAGGCAGCGGCCCTGTCTGGCTCACCCTTGCTTCTGTTGATTGGACCCTCTGAACAGTAACCCTATCTGTTTCTCTCCCCATGTTGCCACACCCTAGTCCAGACAGCTACCACCTCTCTCATTGGTAGCTGGGATGGCTTACTCACGGACCGCTTAGCTTCTATTCTTGGCTCCTCCTAGGTCTTTCTCCCACAGAAGCCTGATGGATCTTTGTAAAACACAAATCCGAATGAGTTATAGCCCTGCTGAAAATCCTTCCAGGCTCAAAAAAAAAAAAAGGGTGGGGTGTGGGCCGGTAGTGATACTCAGTGTAAATACTGGTTTGGAATAGGCCCTGGGCCATCACAATAGGCACCAACATTGACAGCCATGTCGGCATATCCTCCCTGAGCATCAGCCCTGTTTTAAGGGCCCTTGGAGAGCGGCCTCTGCCTACCTCCCTTGGCTTCTCTCTAGAGACTGTCTTTCCCACCCCCCACCTCCCTGCCTACTGGGCCAACACGGCTCTCCTGCTGCCTGCTCTGCTTGCCCTGCCCCAAGTGCACCACTTGTCTCTGGGCTTCCGAACGTGCTGTTTCCTGGGACTGGAACATGACTTCTCCACATCTCCTGGCTACTTCTTTAAAACCCCCATTTGGGTGCCCCCTCTTCCAGGACGCTTTCTCTGACACTCCTGTCCTCCATCATGGTCCTTCCCGGCCCCTGTGCTTTCTTCTGGCAGAGCACTTGTCACTCAGTCATCATTGTGGATGTCCCTTTCTCCCTCACCAGACAGGGATCTTTCCGAGGGCCCAGTGGGACACCCAGGACCGCTGCATCCCCTGAGCTGGTAGTAGTAGGTGGTGATAGCGGTGAGGGTGATGGTGGAGGGTAGGACCACTCTCAGACCCACGCCCCTCTCTGACCCTCTCTCAGCTGCACCCCGACCCATAGCACAAGGAGTCCACAGGTTCAAGAGGATGTGTGCCCCCACCCTCCTTCCCCACACTCTGCGAACCCAGGATCCTGGAATTCTCTGCCCCAGCAACCCAAGTCTGCGTCCAGGACCACGTAGTCCTCTTCTCCAGGTCTGTCCTTTGAGCCAGAAGGGATAGTTTGCCCACGGAGTGGGGAGGAGGGAGGTGGGCTTGGATGCAGCTTGGACATTGTTTCAGCTACTATCACGAGGTAACAAATCACCCCCAAACTGAGCAGCTTACGACGGCTATTTTTTTTAATGCTCATGAATTGTGTGGGTCAGGAACTTAGGCAGGGCATGATGGGAACGGTCTGTCTCTGCTCCACCATGTCTGGGCCTGCCCTGGGAAGACTCAGTGGCTGGGGGCCGCAGTCATCGGGAGGGGTGTTTATGCATAGATCAGACGGATGACGCTGGTGGCTGGCCGGGAGCTCAGCTGGAGCTGTGCCCTGGAGTAGCTCTGTGTGCCTGTCCAGGTGCTTGGGCTTCCTCACAGCCTGGTGACCTCAGAGTTACTTAGCCTTCTTACATACTGGTTCCAGAGGCCAAGGGCAACTATCTTATTCAACAGAGCAGTAGCTGTATCACCCTTTGTGCTCTGGCCTTGCAAATCACACAGCTTAATTTTGCTTCGTTCTATTGGCTAAAATGGGTCACAGCCCACCCAGATTTAAGGGGAGAGGACATGGGCTAGACTTTTCAACGGGAGGAGTATAAAAGCATTCTGGACATTTTTAAAAAGATTTTGTTTATTCATTTGTCAGAGAAAAAGAGGTAGGCAGAGGGAGAGGCAGGCTCCCCGCTGAGCAAGGAGCCTGATGTGGGACTCGATCCCTGAACTGGACCCTGGAATCATGACCTGAGCCAAAGGCAGACGCTTAACCAACTGAGCTACTCAGGTGTCCCCATTCTGGACATGTTTTACAACCACCAAAGGTATGCAGACTAGGGTGTCTACTCATGTATGTACGAGGCCTTTCACAATCTAGGACAAAAATTGAAATGAGAAGAGAGTTGGACTGAGAACAGGAAGTCAGGGGCCAAAGGTTAGCTCTCTGTGTGTTTCCATGTTCTGGCAAAGAACTCAGAAAATTTTAAGTTTGCTAACAGACACATGAAAAAATGTTCAAAATCATTAGCCATCAGGGAAATTCAAATCAAAACCACACTGAGATACCACCTTACGCCAGTTAAAATGGCAAAAATAGACAAGGCAAGAAACAACAATTGTTGGAGAGGATGTGGAGAAAGGGGATCCCTCCTACATTGTTGGTGGGAATGCAAGTTGGTACAGCCACTCTGGAAAATAGTGTGGAAGTCCCTTAAAAAGTTAAAAATTGAGCTACCCTATGATCCAGGCTTTGCACTACTGGGTGTTTACCCCAAAGATACAGACATAGTGAAGAGAAGGGCCATATGCACCCCAATGTTCATAGCAGCAATGTCCACAATAGCTAAATCGTGGAAGGAGCCGAGATACCCTTCAACAGATGACTGGATTAAGAAGTTGTGGTCCATATATACAATGGAATATTACTCAGCTATCAGAACGAATTCTCAACATTTG
>NW_024424008.1:9491015-9622882 GCF_017311325.1 Ursus maritimus
ATATATACAATGGAATATTAGCCATCAAAAAGAACGATTTCTCAACATTTGCTGCAACATGGACGGGATTGGAGGAGATAATGCTAAGCGAAATAAGTCAAGCAGAGAAGGACAATTATATGGTTTCACTCATCTACGGAACATAAGAAGTAGGAAGATTGGTAGGAGAAGAAAGGAAAGAAGAAAGGGGGGGGGAAACAGAAGGGGGAATGAACCACGAGAGACTATACTCTGGAAAACAAACAGGACTTCAGAGGGGAGTGGGGTGGGGGGAATGGGATAGGCCGGTGATGGGTATTAAGGAGGGCATGTATTGCATGGTGCACTGGGTGTTATATGCAAGTAATGAATCATGGAACTTTACATCAAAAACTAGGGATGTACTGTATGGTGACTAACATAATATAATAAAAAAATTATTTAAAAAAAAGAAAATTTTAAGTTTGAACTTGGCCTTCTAAGTCATTAAGAAGATATATTTGTCAAGGTAGGAAGATAGAACATATTTGTTTAATAGTTTGTTAGTTTGATTTATAACTTATAAATATTTAGGATATGATGTGCAGGCTCCATTGCTTTCCCCACCTGGGCCCCGCGGTGGTCCCGGTAGTGGAGGTTGGTAGTCGGAATGGTGGGGAGAGGAGTAGCGGTGATCATTCAAGGCTCGGTAACCACTTACCGAGCATTTGCTCTATGTCAGCAGTCAACCACGTCTCACCGCCGTTGTCTTCACCATCAATGTCGTTCCTCCTTCTCTCTTTTCCTTCTTCAATAAGCATGCATTGAATGCCTCCTGTGGACGAGGGGCTGGGAATGCTAAGATGCCCGCCATGTGGTCTCTGGCCCAAGAAGCTTCCTGGCCAGGGGGAGAAAAGACCATTGCAAATCCAAAACATGTGTTTGGTTACAGAAGAGCATCTGCTGCTGGGGCAGCCCAGGGAGGGCTTTTTCTGAGGAGGACTTGGAACATAAGCTGGAGTACTACAGGAAGAGATGAGGGAAAGGCATTCCAGAAAGAGGGAACAGCATGTTTAAGGTGTGGAAGAGAGGACACCGGTTTCGGAAGCGGTCTGAAGTTGTAGTGATGGTAGCTGGGAACGGGGATCCGTTTACTGACCGTGTGTGTGCTGCCCACCTCCTTATTTGAGGAAACTGCTCCTCCCACTCCAGTCGTGATTCTAATACCTCATCCCTGACCACCTAAGACGGATTATGTACCCAGGATAGACCAACCAGAGTCATTCCCCAGAATCTCTCTATGGGAATTGGAAGGGCAGATCCTTTGTCCCCTGTCTGATTGAGAGCTATTAGGAGGCTGAGCAGTGCACAGGGTCCTGTGTGTGTCTTGAAAGAGTTGGTTGGGGAGAACAGACTGGTATGAAGGGGGCAACAGAGACTGTCCTGATTGGGTCAGAGTCCGTGATCCAGGTCTTCCTGGAGCTCAGGTCCATCCCAGAATGGTCAGGTAGAGCAGGAAACTGGATCCCAGGGTGTTGCTGGGAGAGACGATGGGGAGTTGGGGCCAACGAGGCAGCAGGAGCCAGACCCTGAGGGGCCAGGAGGAAAGGCATCGAAGAAGGGGCTTAATGAGGGGAAACCGGGTAAGATTTGTGTTTCTGAAAGATCACTCTGGGTTGGCAGGCAAGACTTGCTGGGAAGGAAGTGGCAGGGGTGGGGGTGACAACAGAGGAGCCGGTGAGAAGGCTGATCTCAACCTCAGCCTCGACATCATAGGTCAAGAGAGGACGTGGACGTGAAAGTCAGACCCTGCAGGCTCTATAAGGGCCCAATTCTAGGCCGCGGTTAGACCTTGGGCAAATCTTGTGGCTCTGTTTTGTGCGAGAGGTGAAAAGGTAGGACTGGGGAGAGACATCAGATGTCCTATGCTCATTCAAGCACCCTAGAGCTGGGGCAGAGATCCAGGTCCTGATTCCCACTCTAGAAGGTCTGCGATAACTCCCGGTCCGCAGAAACGCATGTCACCCAACCCGCTTCCAACCTGTCAGCCTCCTGCAAAGCATCTTCCACGAACCGGCCTTGCAGAGGGGAGGCAGGCAGGGTGTCTTCCAGGGACCAGGGTGAGGGGAAGGGGGGCGGCTGGGCCTGCCCGGCAGAGAGATGCCATTGTGCCTTGGTGGGGCCCCAGGCCTTCCCTTACCCCCAGGACAGCCCCAAACCACAGGCCACGTCCTGTTTCTCAGAAATACTGACATTTCCCAGAGCCCAGGGTTCGTGGAGGGACAGGGGGAGGTGGCTTCATAGCTGCTGGAGGAGGAGGAAGAAGCCTCCCCAGGAAACCCGGAGGGCAGGCTTGGCATCGTAATAGGCAGATCAGGTTTGGGGGTGAGGAAGCCACCTGGGGAGGTAGAGGCTCTGAGCCCAGGTTGGTTGCACCTGCCCCAGCCCAGGACCTGGCCCCTTCCGTGTTCTAGGACCCATCGCGGTACATACAGAATCGCAGACCTTTGCTGGAATCCAACCCCTCCAATTACCAGTGTGTGATCTTGATTGGGTCACTTCCTCTCCCTGTGCCTCAGTTTCCTCATTTCTTAATGTGGTGGACAGTCCCCATCTCACAGGGTTGTCCTAGGGATCGGATGAGATAACAGACTTGAACGTGCCTTGTTAACTAATGACCAGCCTGTGGGAGGGGATGCCACTATTTCTTCCAGAGCCCCACGTGTGCCTCCCGGCCACCAAGTAGGACTCCCTCCTGCTGGAGTCTCGGGGAGCCCCGTGAGTGGAAAACCTGGGCAGCCCTGGGAGACCACCCCTTCCTTCTCCCTTATCACACTCATGGGGAGACCAGCGGGGTTACCTAGTGAGTTAGTGGCTGAGGAAGAATGGATTTTAACTTGTCCTTAAACCTCCCCTCTTCCGTCCTCACTTCTGTGTTCTTCTGCTTCCCTGTTCTGTGAGGTCTTCTCATCACCGAGACTTGCTTACATCTCTCCTGTCTGAAAAACCCTCTTCTTCCATCCATGTCCACCGCCAGCCACTCCCTGCCTCTCCCCGCTCCTTTACCACCATAGTTCTCCAAAGACTTATCTGTTTCCTCACCCCCCTGACACCGCCTCCGCCCCCCAAAACCTGTGGGGGGCCCTATGTTCTTGGACCCTTTCTGGGCCCTGTGTTACTGGACTCTCAGCCACCATACCCTCCTGGCTTCTCTCTTTCCTCCACGGAAATTCCTTTGCTGAGGCTCTGGGGTTCACTCTACAGTCTCTCCCAAGCCAGTGCCACCCATCTCCTGGCTTCATTACTACCTGTAGGCCAACAGCCCCCAAACCCCTGTCTCTGACCCGGCCTTCTCCCCACACCCATAATGTACCCCGAGAGTCAGGGGTATCTTCTGAGACCCAACGTGTGCTCAGCTGAAACTTCTGGGTTCTCTCTGCAGTAACCACGTGAGACATAGCTACACACTACCCTCCTCGCTTTCCCTCAGCCCTGTGTGCGGTCCGTCATCAGTGCTGCCTTCCCTTCCAGCCCCATCGCTTCTCTCCTGCCCCCGACCGTTGTCACACGCCGCCATGCTGTTCTTCACCAGCAGGCAGAGCCAGCTTGCTAACCCACAGATCTGACCAAAGCACTGAAACCCTTCCAGGGCTCCCGGCTGCCCTCAGGATGAGGCCAGAGCCTCTCAGCCGGGCATTCAGCCTCACCTCCCTTCGCTCTTTGCCTCAAATCATACTGTCCAGCCACAGTGAGCTGTTTGTGATTCCCCCTAGAACACGCTCTTTTTCATCTCCCATGTACTGTCTCTCCTGTACCATCTCCGTCCCCCTGCCCCCCTTCCCTCCGCCTTTTCTTTTCTTTTCTTTTTAAGATTTTATTTATTTATGTGACAGAGAAACAGCCAGCGAGAGAGGGAACACAGCAGGGGGAGTGGGAGAGGAAGAAGCAGGCTCCCAGCGGAGGAGCCCGATGTGGGACTTGATCCCGGAACGCCGGGATCACGCCCTGAGCCGAAGGCAGACGCTTAAAGGCTGCGCTGCTCAGGCGCCCCTCCGCCTTTTCTTCTAATCGTCCTCATCCTTCAGAGCCTGCTGAAGTGTCCCCCGTCTGGGCAGGCCTGTGCTCACCATGGCCCTGCTGTTGCAGCCCTTAGCACTCATGGCGCTGTGATGCCCCTTCTTCTCTGGACTTCGGCTCCCTGAGTATAGGCAGAGCCGTACTGGTTCCTTACGCTGTGTTGGTCATCTAGCATAGGCCTGTCCCCGAGCAGCTGAGAAAGTGTTTTATGAATGAATACATGAAAGGGGAAGATGAGTCAGAGAGGTGTAAACCCATGGGAAAGCTGTGAGAGGTTCCCACGGAAAGCCTCATGTGTACATACTCAGAAATGTCTGGACCAAAGGGAGGAGGTGCTGATATGCTGAACGTGCCTCCCATGGTGGAAAAGGTTCAGGGTGAACATCACAGGCTTCAGATAAGCCCATCAAAGAGACCAGGAAGGCAGTTGGCCCGAGACACCAGGAAAAGTATACAGGGAAGTCCATTCCCATCCTGAGGCCTCAGCGCCACTTCTCATTGCAGAGTCCTGCCTGCAACCCCATTCTCCAGCAGAGGGGAGGGCCGTTGTGCAGGGGCAGGGCTGGGGGTGTCCAGGAAAGCTTTATGGAGAAGGCCCATCTGAGCTAAGTTGAAGGATGACCAGAGTTCCCCATGTGAACGGCTGAACATTCAGATTCCCGTGCTTTAAATATGAGATGCTCAGAATTCCTCCCCCGAGTTCCAGCTTAACCCTACGTGGTAAGCAAGCAAGGCTGGAGGGCTGTGTCTTCTCTCTCAGCGACAGGTAGAAGCTGTGCAGAGCTAATGTCTTCTGACTCAGGGGAGGCGGGGGACATCCCAGCCGTGTTCCTCAAACCCCAGCCTCTCAAACCAGGCCCCTGGGAGGTGGTGGAGGGAGTTCGGGGAGAGTGGCACTCGTCCCTGCCCAGGGAGGGCGGTGTTGGTAGGCGGCTTTGCAGACATCCCAGACCTCAGACACCCAGGTACAGAGACCAAGGCTCAGGGGACAATAGAGCCCTCTAAGTGGCTGCAGGTGGCCTTAGGCCATCTCATACTGCTTCTCCACAGCTTCCAATCCAGCTTGGGGTGGAGGGCAGTGCTGTGTGGAGGGGAAGCATGGGTCTGGGAGGTGGTGGGCCTG
The DNA here is from genome assembly GCF_017311325.1 of Ursus maritimus. NCBI lineage: Eukaryota > Metazoa > Chordata > Mammalia > Carnivora > Ursidae > Ursus > Ursus maritimus. The sequence continues at coordinate 9,496,174 of NW_024424008.1, forward strand.
AGTTCTAGTCCTGGCCTCCCTAGCTGTCACTGTGAGGCTTTAGGGAAGACATTGGCCCATCCTGATCCTCTGTTTCCTCTTCTCTCAAGTCGGGGTAATTCCTACAGTGTTCATCTTAAGTGGAATCGTGAGCACTAAAACATCTTTGAAATTGCAACTAATTGAACGTGTAGGCAGGATAAATTATTAATGTTGTCTTTAATTGTAACTGTTAGGCTCTCTTCCCAGATTGTGGTGCTGGGGTTGGCGACGTGACTGCCAAGTCTTGGAAATCCTTGGAGGTGAGACTCTTTGGGCTTATACCGGCAGACCGGGGGAGGAGTGCTAGCCCGGAGCCAGAGACCTGGCGCCCGCTCTGCCTCTGCTACTGCCCTGCCCCGTGGCTCCGGGCAAAGGACTGCTCCTCCCGAAACTCAGGTTCCTCATTGTAGAGCGTGGCTGACAGCTGTAAGGATCCCTGGAAGATTCACTGGGGAAAGTGCTTTGAGGCTCCCTTTCCCCCTCCACTAGCTAACTGGAGTCAGTCCCTTTCCTAGGCTCAGTGCCAATGAGCTCCAGGAGGGGGGCACCCATAAAAGCAGGAGGAGCCATAGCTGGGGGCCAGGGATGGAAGCAGTACAGAGGCCGGAGGCAGACAAGGGCCTGGGCGGGGAGGCTGGGGAACCAGCTCTGACTCTGGTAACAATTCACCACGAGGATATGGACCAGCCTCTGCCCCTGATGCATCTCAGTCTCTAACCCTGTAAAATGGGCATAACCAGTTCTGCCTTGCAGTCCCTGTGGGAACACACGGAGACCAGACATGAACTGAGCAGGCAGGGTTGAGGGGTAATGCAACTTATCATTTATTAATATATAACAACAAAAAAGATAAAGCTCATATCTGCAACTGTTTAGGTCTTTGTTATAAGGTCTTGGTTGCTTTGTCTGGACTGGCTGTGACCTTCAGCTCCGGGGTCTGGGCTAGGAAAACGTTCCAGTGACCTGCAGAGAGGAAAGCAGAAGAGGGGTGTGGGGGTGGGGGTCGGGGGTCGGGTGTGCACGTGTGTGCGCCTGTGCATGCATGTGCACGAGAGAGGCAGAGTGACTGGGGTGGGAAAAACTTAGGACAAGAAGGGTGGTGAGAGCCTGGGTTTGGAGTCCACAGGAGGAAGGAGATGGGTATCTCCATCATAACCCCCTAGCCCGAGCAGTTCTAGCACATGACCCCACCTTCAACCGACCAGCATTTGGGGTTGGGCTGGTTTCCTAACACCTGTTGGTGACATGCCCATCTGTGACTTCCTCTCCCCCACCTGAAGCCCCACCTGGGTCCATCTGCCTCCGTATAGTGTAGAGCAAATTAAGGGGCATCAGAAGGAAAGTGCTTAGGAGGGTTTCAATAGGAAATGTTCCAGTAGAGAGGGGGTAGGCAGCATCAGGGTTTGGGGGCTCAGGCTTCCCTCCTCTACAGCCCTGTCTCCCCCACTCCCAGGACCAAATCCAGATGGTTCTGCTTCACCTTCCCGCTCCCAAGCGCCCTGAGTTGAGAAATCTCTGGCCCAGACGCCCACTGGATTCCTGTGCCGGGAACTGACGTCTGTGGCTGACAACCACCCTGCCCCCCTCCCAGCACCAGCAGCCTGGAACTCCCCGCGAGGCCCTGGCCTCTGGCCCGGCTCTCTTCCCAGGCCCCATTTCTCAGCCTAACGTCCCACCTTCATGGGTGCCGGTGAGTAGCCGGAAGTTCTGTGCCTCTTTCTGGAAGTCTTGCTTCCTGACTTTCTTGATCTGAATCAAGTGGAAGATTCCTGAGGGCAGAGGCAAGGGCATGAGCAGGGAAGGTGGGGCCATGCAATCAGTGGAACAGGGTAACTTAGACACAGATGGGACCTAGTCACCCCTCCCCTCCCCTATTCCGACCAGACACCAAATCCTGTGGACTAAATTTCCTCAGTATTTTGAACCTATCCTTCCATCTCCACTGCCACTCTCCCCATTCGGGGCCCATCACATCTTCCCTGGGTCCCTGCACTAGACTTCTGACCCCTCTTACTCCCTGCCCAAGCTGTGATCCTAACTGCAATCATTTGAAACTATACATTACCTACCATTCCCTTTCCCTGACCTCTCATCGCCTCTCTGCAGGCCGTCCACCTGTCACCCTCAGCATTCTGCTCTCGCGCTGCTCACCTGTCCACAATGCGGGGTGGGGGGGAGGTGGGAGGCCCATATGGGCTGGTCATGCTTTTTTCTGGGCATAGAGTGTGTGAAAGATATCAATAGGTGTGCTTATCGGACTCCAAAGAACGTCAAGTGTCAGAGCGGTAGCCCCCTTTCAGCACTAGGCTCTGTTTACCCAACCCCTGAGCGGCCTTGCTGTCCCCCGAGGGGCCCAAGCCTTTACATAGGCCACCCCCTCTGCTGCAACTCCTTCTCCTATTGACTTCTGTTTGTCCTGTTACCACCAGATGAACTCCTACGCATCCTCTAAGCTTCAGCTGGGAAGTCTTCCTAGATCTCCCCTTCCTTGATCTCCCCCAGCTCTTAGCTTCTGTTGGTCATTGTACCTATTTCTAATGCGCTATCATTGTGTCTGTTCTTGCCTCCCCTGGTTACTCCTGCAGGGTTTTCCTCTCTGGCTCCCTTGAGCCTGGCCCACATTAGTCATGTAGGATGAATGAATGAATGAATGAATGATCCCTTGATGAATGGATGGGTAAGGAAACATATGTGTACCCAATCTAGCCCACACCCTAAAGGGAACGAGGTATTAGCTGGATCTCCTGATGTTTGCGTCCCATTGAGAGCTGGCCACGGGCACCACACATGGCACTGAGGCCCCAAGCACATGGGCTGTGAAGTTGCACCAGCTGTGGCCACCAGGGTCTGTGGCCAGAAAGAACAGATGTGACAGCAAGGCCTCTGCTAGGCTGGCACAGCCCTCAAGAAAACTAAGAATTGGCCTTGCTTACGGAAATCTGGGTAGGATCCCACTGAGGAGAACGGTCAGCACTAAGGTCCAGGAGGCTGGGAATGTCCAGCATTGTTCTCAGGACCCCCAGTTCAGATGCCAAGGATTGGGATATAGGGGAGACTCACTCCAAAGGCCCAGGCTACATCACAAGCCTGAGATGGCGATGGGCCGTTCCGCCCCGGCCCGCTGCTGCACACACCCCAGAACGCAAACTGGAGAGGAGGTGACAGGGATGAGGGGGGGTCTTCGCACTGTAGCCTGTAAAGCATGCTCGTAAGAACTGAGGTCTTGGACCTGGAATCAAGAGCTAACCTGAGCAGCATGGCCATGCCTTTGGGGGGTGCGCCAGGTCTGAGGGCAGCTGGGCTCTCTGAACCCCCAGGACAGAGACGGTACTGGCAGGTGAGGTGAGGTGAGGTGAGGTGAGGCTCAGTGTGAAAACAAGCCCTTTCTAGGTGGAGCCATCCACTGGAGGTGGGGTGGGGGCATGTGGAGTCAGGGAGCCTCCCGTCCAGGAGGCTCTAAGGTGCTTCCTTCCTAGACAGAGGCTGGAATCAGGACCCCTGAGGTCCCTTCTACTCTGAAACTCCAGAATTAAAATGGCTTTTAACAATAAGCCACCCGGACTCTGGGGCCTGAGTCCGGTGTCGGTGTCTCCGGGCCAGTGTCTGCCCTTCCTCCTCCCGCCCCTGAGGCCTGCTGATTCCACTCCTCTGGGTGAAGAATCAGGGTTTGCCGCTGATAGTCAGACCTCGGGAGTGTTTGCTTTGACCCCCACAGTGTGGGGCAGGGAGGTGACAGAGAGGCTGGTGAGGCACTCAGGCCGCCCAGGGGGTCAGGAGATGGGGAGGGGCTGCCAGTGACAGGAGGGGAGAGCCTGGCACCGTGAAGTTGAAGAGTCCCCACCACCTGCTGCTTTTCTGCTGGGCCTGGTGGTCATGACATTGGCCTTGGGCTACAGTGCTCCAGTCTGCGCCATTCTGGACACACCTTGGCCTTCCTCAGGCACCTCTCTGAAAACATTAGGTCACCTCCCTGGAGGCGGTGCTGGGGAGAGTCAGACCTGGGTTTGAATCTTTGCTTGACTGCTAAAACCGTGTGACGTTGAGCAAGTCATTTTACCTCTCGGACTCAGTGTTATCTGCAAGACGGTGCATGAATCCATATCCCTCATGTTTCTTATGGGGATGAAATGAAGCACATTAGCATAGGGCCTCCTACACTCCAGTCACAGGGCAGAGCACAGCACATGGAAGCGGAGGCTCTGGCCCGTCTGCGGCTATCACTGCCACCCTTGCCTGCAAAGTGCTCCTCTTGCCTTCCTAACACCTGTCCAGCTACAGGCTCCTCCTCCACGAAGCCTTCTAGCCTGACCAGCTCAGCTCCTGGGGAGCTCCTACTGCATCCCAGTCATTAAGCCCTGGGCTCCCAGGAACAGAGCCTGGGGCCTCTTACTCTCCGTGGTCCCAGCACATGGTGGGGTCGGACGGAGGTCTGGACTAAACCAGCACCTGTCCAGGGACTGATGGGATCTCAAGGCACAAAACAAGAGAAGGGTTTGCTGGATCTACCTCCTCAGCTGTGGCAAAGCCCGCACCCAGTCGCTGCTTGCACACTCCTGTGAGTTGAGCTGGCTCCCTCCCTTCTTTGACAGAAAGGGTCTAGGTATGAGAAAGTGCTGCCTCTTGTCGGTGGAAACATGCTTCTCTGTAATTCTAACTGAGGGGGTGGGATGAACAGTCAGGGCTGTACCCATGTTATTTTATTTAATCCTCCAAAAACCCTCCTTCCCAATTAACAGAAGGAAAAGAATGAGGCCCAGAGAGGTCAAGTGTTTGCCCAAGGCCACACAGCTAAGAATAGCAGAGCCGGGATTCAAACCCAGGTCTGTCTGATTCTCAAAGCCCCTGCTTGTTGTTCTGACCCTTGTAGTCACTCAGAACACAACCGCTCCCCCTGCCTGGGGCAGTCCTTCAGAGCCAGGAAGCCAATGGTCCTGTCCCCCTGGGTCTTCTCTTCTCCAGGCTGAACAGCTCCGCTTTCTTCGTCCATTCCTCCTAGGACAGGAGGCAGAGTAGAGCAGGGAAAGAGCCGCATCTGACGTCACAAGACATGGGCTCTAGCTCCCGTCCTCCACTTACTGGCCGTGTGGCCTTGGGCCAGGTACTTCACCTCTCTGAGCCTCAGTTTCCTCATCTGTAAAATGGGGATAATAATACCTAACTCTCAGGATTGTTGAGGATCAAACGAGATAATGAGTGTGAAGCACTTTGGAAACTCTAAAGTGCTCCACACATTGGTTATCATTATCATGACCATCATTATCATCCCCTCTTCCACCCCCGCCCACTCCAGCCAGACCCATCAGGAGAGAAAAGTGACCTTACAGCTGATTCACACTTGAAGGGTTTAGTCTGTTTTACTGTACCCAGGGGATCTATGTTTGGCAAGAAGAACCAAAAAGCCCCACTCTCAGCAATCCCCTTCTCAATGACAACGCCTCTTGACCTTCAGCTGGTGATCTGAGCATCCCGGGGCATCCAGTGAGTTTCTCACAGAATGAGAAATAGGTTCTGACGTCAGCTTATCGGAGGGCTAGAATCCACCACGCAAAACAGGCTGAATGAGACTAGCCTCCAGGCCCTCCTGCTTTGAGGATGGTGTGAAGGCCCTTCTGCCCGAAAAGCTCTCCCCTCACAGAGGGCTGAAGTTCTACCAGTTTGACGTGCCTCGCGCTTCCGCGGCTACCCTGTCCTGGCTCCTTGCAAGTGCAACAACCCCTTCCTCCCAGGAGAGGGAGCACTTCGAGGCCCTGGCGTCTCCGAGTGGATGAGCTTATCAGAACTGTCAGAGAATCACAGACAGAATCTCTGTCTCCCTCTATCTTGGAATTGGACGCTTAAATCTAGAAGGGCAGCCAGAGGCAGGTCGTCCTGGGCTAGAGGCCCTTGATCAACAAAATGCCCCTACGGCCCCTGGTAAGGGGGCCAGGCCAGAGGTAAGCCCGGCTGGGAGGGGGCCAATGCTCACCTTTTACCAGCTTCCAGAGGTAGATCTCCACCTGCTCAGAGGCCTCATGCTCGAGGGCAAAGCGATGGAGGTTGTCTGGGCTTGGAGCTACGGATGTGTGGACGAGGACCCGGCCTGGCATCTTCGGACACCTGGTGGCACTGATGTCACTGGGGCCAGGGTCTGCCTTGTCCTCTGGGGAAGACAAGGAGCTCATGAACACTCTCACCGCCCCCGCCCCCTGCTGCCTGATAGGCCCAGGAAGCCAGGCCACTAGTCTGACAGCCCCCTCAGGTCTTTAAGGTCCTTGGGAAAGTTCTGGTACCCCTGGCACCAGAGAGAGGGGCCATCTCTCCCATTCACCTCCCATTGATTAGCATATCAGAAAGCCTCTCATCCTTCTGGGCCCAGCTCACCTTCCACCTCCTCCAGGCAGCCCACTTGGAACAGCTTAGCTTACCCTGCTTCTTCCCACTCACAGCCTTTAAAACCCTTCTTGCTTATGCCTCCCACTCATGCCCTTAGTCTCACTACCTTGCATTGCCTTGTAATTGTCTCCCTTGGGTATGTTTGTCTCTAAAAGAGACCTACGGGTGAAGGACAGGCTGTCTTTTGAGTCACCCACATCGCCAAGCATGAGCTGTCATGAACACACACAGAATGAAACATTTGGGAGGGGTGAGGTGATCGTGGCGACAATGATGATCACGGTTGTGATGGTGGGAGAGGTGGTGAGGGGACAATGATCCGGCTGTAGCGGTGAAGGGGGCCGCAGGGGTGTGGGGGGGATGGTGGTGATAGTGGTGATAGGTTTTGGTCCCAAATTGGATCCAGTCCTAAAGCCTTCACATGCTAGAATTCCAAGGACATCTTCCAGAATTTTCCACGTACCAACATTCCCTATTTTTCAGGGACTAAAGGACTAAGTCCCTACACATACACGCTTCCTTCAAAACTCTTACTAGTCATGCAGCCCTTCAAGATGTCCCGCTAAGAGTTGTCAGGCCACAGTCTCAATATTTTTAAGGGGAAATAGCCTGGGGTGTGTGTTCGTGAAGGAGCCTAGCACTGAGCTACAGCCAGGCTCCAAGAGAATTCCAGTTGAACCCCTACCCCTCATGTGTTCCCGGTGCCACCCTGTCATGCTCCCGCTCTAACCCTGTCCTAGTAGCATATGGCTCCGATCCTATCCTTTACGTTTGGATTTTTTATTTACAATTTATAAAACATTTTCCCTCAACTCTGTCTGAGGCTCGAGAAAGGACGATAACTTGTCTAAGCTCACAAGAGTGAGTTAGGAGGTCAGTTGGTAAGCGAGCTAACATGGACGCACACTTCCTGACGTCGAAGCCGGGGGTCGGTGGAGACTTAGGACGGTTGCAGCCCCTCTGTCAACTCATTCGTAAGCTATCTGAGAGATGAGGACGTGATCTGCATGAAATCACAGTACAATACCTGGCACTAGAAGGTTCTCGATGCATGTTTCCTTCCCCCTCTTTCTTCCCTATTCCCCTCTTTTTGGTGTTGCCAACCCAGCCCTCTAACCAGATATGGCGAAGGCACCACCTCAGCCCACACGTTCTACCCCACCTGCTCTCCTGCCAGCCTTGAGGGAAGGGGCCTGTTCCTCACAACAGCTACTGCTGACAACCCCAGGCTGCTCTTCCCGTGAAATACTTGGATGTCTTCTGCACGCTCATGAATCCTAGCATCACACGACAGTGTTGGAAGAACTCAGCTGGCTAGTCTGGAAGCCCAAGTTCTAAATTCCAGCTCTGCTGCTACTTTGCTTTGTGACTTAGGAAAATCCCTTCTCTTCTCTGGGTCTCAGTTTTCCCGTAGGTACAGGAGGGCTGAAGGAAGACAGCAGGGGTCAAGAGCATTGTCTGTGGAGCAAGACAGTCCTGGGTTCAGAGTCCAGCTGTCATTTGAGCTGTGTGACCTTGGACAAGGTACTTATCTTCTCTTGGTCTGTGAAATGGAGAAAAATATTCCTGCCCTGTCCATTTGTGGTGAGGAGTCCACGAATTCATGCATGCAAAATACCTACTTGGCGCATGGTAAGTGCTCAAGAAATATTGGCTCTTCCCCCCCAAAGTCCTAATATCCTCTGATCTTATGATTTCATAGAATCGTAAGATCATTATTTGATTGATTCTGTGTATACGTGTAGGAGTCTTTAATCCGTCACTATAACCTTCGATGTTCCCTAAGGCAAATATTTTGTGAGCCGGGCACTTTCCTTTCCGGTGCATCCAACACCCCTGCAGCCTGTGGCTCTCAGTCCACGCCCCGTCCCTGTTGAAGATGCTCCGAGTACCTGTGCCCTGTGGAGAGGGACCCCTGGCCCTCTCCGGCCAGTGCCCTCCCTGCCCCCAGCATCTCTTTGTACCTGGGCAAATCTTGCAGCACTTCCCGGCCACTTTCTCAGGGTGATGGCAGGGGTACTCAGTGGGGCAGGTCACCCGCTGGCAGTCCTGGCGGCCGTCCTGACAGGTGCACAAGATGCAGGGCAGGGGTCCAAAGGAGCGGAAAGCTGGGTGCCACACCTCCCCGTGGGAGTATGTCTTCCCACTGTGCACGCAAGCTGGGCCAAGGAGGGTGGGAAGGGAGGAGGGTCAGTGCCGCAGACCTGGGCCAGAGTCCAGGTGGGAACTCTCGGGGAGCCCCTGCTCCACCTGTCTGACCCAGCCACACCGCCTGCAAAGTGGAGGCCAGGTATAAAGCTGGTCACCTGTCCCCGACTGCTCCCCTGTTGCAGCACTCAGCGCTGACCCGTGCCCAGTACGTTCTTGCCCAGTACCTCCTGCCCTTCACGGGCACTTCTGGCATGGGGAGCACTGGGACCCAGTTCTGTCACCACCTGGCGGTGTGGGCTCGGACAGGCTTTCTTAGCCTCAGTGTCCCATCTGTCCGGAAGGGGCCGAGACAGGGACTTCTGCAGCTGCTCCTGCCGCATCAATGGGAACACTGCCCCCAGCCTGCTTTCCTCCCCTTCTGCTGCTCCGTCCCTGCTGTGTCCTGACCACCTGCCAGCAGCCCTCGACTTTCTCTCACCGCTTCCTGATATTACAGTATTTATTTGCATGTCTGGAGCCCCTCCAGGACAGCGACCATTTTTCATCTCTCTGTTCTGTGCCCCTCGATTCCCAGCAAAGACATGGCAGAGGCTCCGAAAATATCGTCATGCCACCCTGTGGTCTTAGTTCTAAGGCTGGTTCTGTCTCTCGCTCAGTACTCTCAAGCTCGGTGCCCTTTAAGGACACCTTCAGTTTTGAGGTTTTATGAATCTACAAGCTCCCGGCCAAGTTGAGATCAGGGAACCACTGAGCGGGGAGTGCAGGGATGGGAGGCAGGAGCAGCTGGGGCCCCCTTGTCCCACCTCAGGGATCAGAGGAGGTTCCCATCCCCACCTTTCTTATGTTTCTCCTTCAGGACAATCTTGACTGTCGTGCTGCCTGCCTCCTTCGGTCGGAAGTGGCGAGGGATGAAGCCCAGAGGAGAGCTGAGGCCAGTGGGGGCTGGGGTGCCCAGGCCTCTCTTTCTCCCACTGCCCCCTGAACACGGATCCTGGGAATGTCTCTGCAAACGGCAGGAAGGATGGGGATCACTGATGGGCCAGGGCCAGCAGGGGAGCAGCAAGACAGAGGCTGCAGTGAGGCCTGCGGGTAGACACCACCCTGACTTCCCAGTAAAGAGAGACACACGCTAGGGATGGAAGGATCTGGATGGGGCCTAAGACGTTCTCAGACAATGGATCTTTGAAAACTCTCAGACGTTGGTGGTTTGGAAATCCAGCCTCCACCAAGCCCTTCTCAGGCCTGTCAAAGCCAAGGCCTCAGGGCTAGAGTGAACAAAGGGGACTGAGGTCTTGATCTGGGAGACACAGCAATCAGGGACCTGGAAAACCTCATATTTAAGGAATGGAAGGTGAGGCTATAGTGAGGATGACAGTCAGGGAATTCCTTGAGAAGATTTAGGTGATGGGAGAAGGGGATGGGCTTCTGAAGGTCTCACCAGGCCCCAGAACCCCACAGGACAGAAGACTAAGAGCAGGCCCCACCTGGATACCCTGGGTCTCCAGGGCGCCCTTTCTTGAGCCCCTGGAATCCAAGATCCTGAGACCCTGCCCCTCTAGACCAGGTCTTGGGCAGACTGGCAGTGACAGCAAAGGGTCTGTGGTGAGGGCGGTGTGATGGGAAAGGAGCACCATAGCTCATAGTTAGAGGACTGGCAGCTCCAGGCCACGGCAGAGGAGCAAGTGGGCTTATTACCCCCCTTGCTGACACTGAGTCACTCATATTCCTTCTTCTACAGCCCCTTCCTGCCCATATAGTCTCTGAGTCAGAGACTGGCCAAGTGAGCCCACAGGAGCTCCCAGGAAACTATCTCAGGCCCCAGAACAGGCCCAGGTACATAGGAGGCTCCCAGGAAATGTTCATCAAGTGCAATAGTGGCAAGATGAATGGAGGAGCCCAGCCCTCTAATGGGACTTGCTCACGTCATCCTGTAAGTAGCTGCTCGAGGCCTGGAACTGAGCCTGGGTGGGCTTCGCTTAGCACACTGCCTCCTAGGGAGAGGACGGAATGGCAGGGGAAAAGGGGGAGCTCGCTAGTTCAGACCCCTGGGGAGTCCCTGAGCATGGAGGCCAGCCTCCAGTCCCCCGGGGTCCAGGTGACCCAGGCTGAAAGAGTAGGTAGAGTTGTTCCCATTGTGGACATAGCCCAGAGGGCGGATGGGGACATGAGTCCATGCGTAAGCCCATCGTCCTACCCCTTTCCTCGCTGACCAGAGAAAGCTGGGCAGTTTAGCTCATCCTAACTCCAGACTAAGATCGACAGGGGCCAAGACAGAGGGGAGGACAGAGAGGTAGCCCCCAAACAAAGAACCAGTACCTCAGGGGCTGGGTGGGGAAGGCTGGGCCAAGACAGAGGCCATTCAGGGGAATGTGCTGCCCAGAGACAGCCTACCTAAGGACAGACACAGGCTTTGGATAGAACAGTGGCAAAATGTTCCTCAGGAGGGAAATCGGGAAGTGTGGGGCCTGCTCTTGGCTAGCATAGTACTTTTTCCCAGGCCCCGGTTGACCCAGCAGCCATGATGGGAGGCTAGGGAGAGGGGCTGGAACATGGTGGAGCTCATGTTGCTGACCTACGGGACAAATGAGAAATGAGGACAGTAACTGGTATTGCCCGTCCCAGAGTCCTGGGCTTTAGGTCGTGGCTACCAGCCGCCCTCACCAGCTGTCCCCACACTGTCAGTAAAGCGGTGCACTCACCACCCCGTACTGTGACTGCGTGGTGTCCTCTTCAGCTGATCTCTCACTGGAGCCATCTGGAAATCCAAAGGGAGGTTCGGTCAGCCTCCACCTCCTCGGCCTTGCTGACCGGAGCCCTGCAGGCCTTCAAGCTGCCAGGCCTAGTGCCACTTCTGCAGTCCCAGCTCACCAACAGGTCCCTGTGCCCCAATGGGGCCTTAGTCCCCCTTCTTATTGCAACCTCTCCTCACCCTTGGGTTGACAAATTCCCTGCAACTGGGTTGCTGCCTCAGTTTCCCCACACTGACCTCCTGGTCACCATTAGGACTGAACTTCTTGGCTGGGCCGGAGCATCTTATTCAGTGCCCCTCACGGGTGGCCCAAGGGCCCAGCATCCCATCCCTGCAGCCTTGCTTAGTTGCAGCCCCCTGGGGAGCCACCCTCTCCAGCCACACTTGAAGTCACCAGGCCTTGGTCTATACTATCCACTAGCAGGCACCCGCCTCCAGCCTCTCTGTTCTTCCAGTTGGAACACCCTAGGACTCGATCTTCCACCCCGTGGGGTGCCAGCACACAAGGCCCTGAGGGGGCTCTCTCTCTCCAGCCCCTGCCTCACATCCAGTCTGGCTCCCTCTGAGCATTCTTGGTTCAAAGACCAAGAACACTGGAATCAGACAGTCCATTTGAAATCACCGAGGCCAGCCTCTCTGTGCATCCATGACACAGATGAGGCCCAAAGAGGGGAAGGAATCTGCAGAAAGTAGCTGGAGGAACCAGGACTAAACTGGAGTCACCCGGCCCCTGGTCCACAACACCAACATCTAGAGAAGCATTCGACTATGAAGCACTCCCTTCCCCCTGTCCTGCCTCCTCCAGGAAGCTTTCCTGAACTACCTCAACCACAGGGTACAGTCTGACCATCTGTGCACTTGATTCTGCTCAGGCCATTTGCCCCTCACTAGCTGAGATTCCCCCACCTCTAATAGTCCATGGCTAGGTCCCTGGGGTGGGGCGGGTGGGCGCTGCCAGATCTAGGGACAGACTCACCTTTGCAGGCCTGGCAGCAGGATGCAGGCAGCGGGAGAGGTGCAGGGCAGCCTGGTTCTGGGCAGGTCATGAGACCGCAGTAGATCTGGCCTTCCTGACAGAGCAAACAGAAGATGGGTTCCGATGAGAAACAGGCTTGGGGTTAGGAGGGCCCCTGCCCTGGGGGCAAATGGCCTTGAGGTGTCCCTTGAGGTGGGAGAGGAAAGGAGCAGTGGAGCATCCCGGGCAAGGTCCAGCCAGCACCCCACTCCCTCCCCAGGCCCTGAGGCAACATCCATCCTTCAGCTTCTAAGGTGTGTTCAGACCCTGCCTCTCCCTAGGCTCTCACAGCGACCCGGTGAGGTGGGGTTCTTCCATCCTAAGGTGAGGAGGGCCTGAGGGGAGGCCTGAACTGCCAGAAATCAGAAACGCAGCCCAGCAGAGCAGACTAGAGCCCAGCCTGCAGGCTTTTCCTACTGAAATCAACACCCTCCCCCCCTGACCTGGGACAGGGGGCCCAGAGAGAGGAGGGGGATCAGTGGGACACATGTTGGGTTCATCTTGCTCTTACTGAAAACCCTAGGTCCCCAGCTTTAGGACCCAGCCTGGAGAGGCAACACTGCAGAGGAAAGGGCCTTCTGGGCATCAGAAGCCCGATGACCTTTGGTGAGTCACTTCCCTTCTCTGGGCCTCACTTTCCTCCTCTGTGAAATGGGAGCACCCCATCTGGGTCGTGAAGATCAAGTGAGGGAGTAGTTGTGAAAACCCTTTTTAAACCGGAAGGCACGATGTACCTGGCAGGAAGTGATACCATCTCAAGTCCTTTCCTTATGCCCTTTCCAATGAGTCTCAGAAGGAGGCCAGGAGTCAAGCCAGTCCCATGTGAACAAGGAGGAGAGGAAAGAAGGGGAGACCCCAGTATCCAAGGAGAAGGGACAAGGAATCACAAGAATGTTCTCACCACCCCACCGCCACACCATCACTTCTGTCTCCTCCCACAGACTCCTCCTCACCCAGGCCCTTGTCCCTTTACAGAAAGCCACGCGATACAGGGAAGAAGGGAACATGAATTTTGGAGTCATGCGGCCCCGCCTCTGAATTCTGGCTCTGCCACTTAACTAGCTGTGTGACCTTAGGCAAGTCGCTTAACTGATCTGAACCTCAGTTTCCTCATCTGAAAAATAAGAACAGTGATTTCCTGCTCCTCGGGCCTTGGGGCGCTGTCTCTATACACACAAGGCCTCTCCGTGAACCGGCAGGTACGATGCGTGAGACTGCTGGAGGAGCCTCAGGCCCTGGAGAAGGTAACTGCTCTCTACGTTGATTTATAAGTGGTCACTTTTTATTATTTGTAAGTTGTTTGCTCCGCTGCCCAGGTACTTGAAGATTCAGAATCTCAGACGGATAGGATCCTCTCACTGAAAAGACGGGGGCACAGGCCCCAGAGAAGTGACTTGATCCAGGTCACACAGGGAAGCGCGGCAGAGCTGGAGCTCACACATGGGTGTCTGACATCCAACCTAGGCCTCTTACCCTTGTGCCACTGCTCACTCAGATTACGATCTTAAACGGGACGTTGGAGATCACCTGGTCACGCTCCCTTCCACACTGAGAGCAACGGAGGCCCGGAGAAGTTTGATGAGCCGGTGGCGGGGAAATCAGGAGGGCAGGATTTCTCCTGCCAATGTGCAGATGAGCTAAGCCCCAGGGTAAGGAGGACAGGCTGAAAGCCACCTGTCAGCCGGAAGCAGGGCTGCCACCAAGAAGGAGGGTGAAGACTTTCCAGATCAGGCCCTGCTTGGCTTCAGTCTGTGTCCCCTGGTAACACTGCAGAGTCAGTTCGGCCTGTGCCTAGGCCCAACTCTGACCACGGCAGGAGGGGTTTAAGCGAGTTCAGGTTAAATCCGTTTGCAACGAGCAGTCTGGCCCTGTCTCTGTACCCCAGGACTGACCATTGACTCATTCACTTATTCATTCAGCAATCATTGTAGACATCTGTGCGCCAGGCCCTGGGCCGGTAGCAGCAGAAGTTACAAAAATGAATTGGGCATGTTCCCACCATTCAAGGAGTGCAGAGTCAATCGGAGAACACAGAAATGGGCAAATGTGAGTACGAGGTAAGCATGCTGTACCAGGCAGCTCAGGGGGACGCGGAAGGCCAGAGACAGGTAGGACGTTCTAAACCCCAGATGTCGCCTTGCCCCGGAGCCCATTCACTGTCACTCTGCTTTGACCAGGAGGAACAATTTGCCCCCACACCGCACCACTGTGCTTTGCAGGCCTGTCAGTGCTGGCCCGTGCTGAAGAGAAGGCGGGAGGGCTTACGGTACAGCTGCAGAGGACACACTGGTTGGGCAGGCGGGACGGGAGCAGCTCGTGGGCACTGAAGATCTCTCCGTGTTGGTACATGGTCCCGTTGTGATGGCAGTACTTTGGGGGGGCCCGGAGCCCAGAGGGGGTGTGAGGTTCTGCGGGTGGGGGGGCAGGAGGGAGAAGAAAATGAAGTTTCACATTACTCCAAAAGCTTTGTCAAAATTCACCGGGCCACCTTCCTGAAGATTCTGCAGCTTATCCTATCTTGGCATTTAAACCAAGTTCTGGCCTCAGCCTTCCCAGCCAGTCTCTGTACCAGCTAATCGAGAGGTCTCACTGATACCTACATCTGACCATGTCACTCCCTCTTACGGGTCCCCACCATGGCCTTTCAGCCCCTGGGTGTCTGAGCTGGCCCTGACAAGAACAGGAAGGGAAGGCCAGAAGCCTCAGCTCCACTGAGCCCCACTTGGTGGGGACCTGCGTTAGTTCATTCCACATTCAGTGAGCATATCCACGAATCCCCTCTAGTGCCAGGCACTAGTCTAGGTGGTGGGGATACAGCAGTGAACAGAACAAGGTCCCACACAGAGTTAGATCCTAGTGGAGTCAGCTGGAATGATCTAGACTGTCCCTGTGCTTGGTGTAAGCTCCGACATTCACTGGCCATCACAGCCCCACTCCTCAGCACCTGCCAATTAGCCAGTCCTCATCCTGCCAGGTCGTGGGGTAAGTCTCCAGTCCACTCATTCTCTCAAGGCACCTTTACTAAGTGCCTTCTCTGTACCAGGTGCCAGGCTAGGCATTGGGAATGGAGTGCCAAGTAAGACCCAGCCCGTTCCACCAAGAAACTCACAACGTGACTGGGTAGAGAGACACTGCAAGCAGTGACACCAGTATGGTAAGGGTGAGGGCGGTTGGGGGCACAGTGGTGGCAGCACAGACAAGGAGCCCTTCACTCAGCTGGGGGCCGGAGCTGGGGGTTGGTCGGGGAAGGCTTCCCGAAGGAGCTGATGGCTGAGCTGAGTCTTGAAGAATCATTGAGCCAGGCAGGCAAAGGGGCAGGGCAGGGAGGGGGAGAGAGGAGCATGTAAGGAGGAAGGGGCCCAGGCACAAAGCAAGGGGAGGGAAGGACTCCTGGAGTGAGCTTCCGCCAAGAAGGAGCTTCAACCAGGCAGGGTGAAGCTCAGAGCCCCTGCTCCCCAGGGGAATCCAGAGCCAAGAATATCTATGACCCAAGTCAGAGCCGTGGTGAGATCCCTACTGGGGTCCTACATGGAAAATGAGCCCCTTTATACACATACTCCACACAGGTCCCCAGCTCACCAAGAGAGCCCTGGGTGCAGAGCCTGGAGACCACAGTCCAGAGCCCCATTTTATCACCTTCCTGATGCTTCTAAGCATCGATTCACCTCTCAACATCTCCCTGCCTCTGAGTTGGTCTCCCCACTGGCTGCCCTTCTCTGGCCATTGGGTTACATATACACTTGGTTCTGCCAGTTCCTTCTCAGACCGCCTCTCCTCTCCTCTCCTCTCTTTTACCTTTACTTCCTAGAATCCCAGTCTCAGAGGCTCTTCGAATCTTAAAATCATAGAACATAGGCATTTAGCGTCAAGACGCAGAGAGTGCCTGAACTTCAGCACTGCGAGGAATGTCCCCGTACATGTGCTCCAACCCCCTTCATCATTCCCAGCCCCAGGGCGGTAATCCTGGCATCTCCGTACAGGGCCTCCCAGCCCCTGCTCACTCGTCCGCTGACGCAGGGCACGTCCACTCCCTCTAGGTCCGGCCAGCCAGAGGGGGATTGGAGCCCAAGTGTGCCATCCATGAGTCAACCGCACCCCTGTTTCCTTCAGCCACTTTCCACATCTTCTCCCTCCTCCTGCCAAGCCCAGTTACTTAGGAATGAGAAGTTTGCTGCTACCCCAGCCCTCCTTGGGGATCCAGGATGTTTCTTCCCCTGAGTACCTTTGTCACCTCCATACCTCTGATGCCTAGAGTCTGCCCCTCTCATTCCAGGGGCCCCCCTCAGCCAGAAGCCCACACTGGGATGGGGATTAGGGTCAACGGGCAAGGGGGAGGAAGGAGGCTACTTACCCACACACCGGGGACAGCACTGCTGTGGCTCGGTCACAGGCTGGGGGCAGTGGACAGGCGGGCAGTGGAGGCGGTAACAACTCACATGGGCACTCTGAAGGGGATACAGGGGGGTGGTCCTGATTCCAAAGAACCATTGCCTCCCACCTGAACCCGTCCTTGCCCCAAACCCCATCCCAGCTGTGGGATACTACACTCATTTTAAACCTGTGATGAAATAAAAACAATCAACTCATTTTGTCCAGTCCCTCCCCTTCCCCTGCTCATGTGCCCACCGTGGAGGAGGGTAGAGTGTGCATGGATTTGCACAGACCTGTGTCCCCTTCCTGGTGATTGAGAAATACAAGTGAAAGGCTGGAATTATTTTGATGTTGATCTTGACTTGTTATTTTAACTCGGGGACTTCATTCTTTTCCCTCTGGGCCTGAGCTTCATGGTTAAGAGAGATATGTGACACGCGAGGGCAGGTGACAGGGATGGGGACAGGACTAGAAACCTGATGTGGAGAAGACTTAGGGCTTCGTGATCCACTCCCTGAATCTCTGGGAGGCTTGGGTAACCTTACACGAAGCTTTGGAGCTGCCAGCAGCCAAGGAGGGGCCCAAAGCTCTTACGCTTTTTCACGTATAACAAATGAAAGAGAATGGGGCAGAGAAACAGAGAGAGAGAGCAATGAGCAGAAACAGAGGAGCTGAAGAGAGAGAGGCCACCGCCCCTTCTGGAGTTTGTCCAGCTCCCCAGAGTCTGTCAGCACGACCTCGGCATCCCACACCTTACTCTCCCCTTTGTGTTGTAATGAACCATTTACATCGATCTCGTCTATTCAACCACAAATTCCCAAGAACAAGGGCCAGGCCTGGTCTGTTCATCTCTGAATCGTCAGCTCAGGGTCTTGCTCCAAGCCAGTGCCTGCTAGAGTCTGGATGAAAGAGTGAATGAATAAATGAGAGCCAGGAGAGGAGTGATAGAGGGCCTCTTCGTTAGATGAGTGGAGCCAGCTTTGTCCAACTGTGAAGGTGGCAGGTTTGCTTCCAGCCCCCCTGCCCACCAAGTTTCCCAGCAGCACCTCTTGCGCCACAGAAGCCCTGGACCAGACCCCAGGCCCTCTGGGGTCACTCTTTCTCAGGATGGCCAGATCACAAGGACTTATCAGCACAAAGGGGCATCCCAGAGTCCACAGAATTGGTCTGAGCCCCTAAACAGGCCTTCTAGAGGCCTGGCAGTCATGGGTACATAATGTCTAGAGGGTGAACTGAGCCCCTCACATGAGTAACTAGGGTGGAGTTCAAGGAACTGTGTGACCTGAAGAGCTGGAATCTCTTGATTCCGGCCTTGGAGGAGCCAAGGGATTGAGACGATCCTCAACAGCAGCTGGAAATAAGATGGAGACAGGCAAGGGGTTGAATGGCAGGTGACCAGGCGGGAGGCCTTGCGGCCACATCGCCTCTCAGGAGAGTCGTAACTACCATGAGTGGCTACTTGGTAGGGACTTGAGCTTATATATAAATAATATAATATAATATATTAATATAAATATATATATAAATACACAATCTCAGCAATCCTCGGGGTAGGAACTGCCACCCGCACTTCCACGATGAGGACAGATCCTCTGTCCTAGGGGTTCAGTTGCTAAGATCACACAGCTGACAAGCACCATATCCAGGATCTGGGTGTTTCCATGCTGCTGAGCCACCTCTGACGGCTGGCGCGGGGGCTCGCGCATTCGCTCAGTATTTCCTGCGGGACTGCTGGGTGCCAGGCCCTCGTCTAAGCTCTAGGGACCTAGCAGTGAGACCAGCACGGTTTCTGCTCTCACAGAACTCGCATCCTAGAAGCAGGAGACAGACTATAAACAATAAACAAGTAGGAACAAGATCATTTCAGATGTTGAATTTATGATAATAATAAAACAGGGTGATGTGATTGAGTTAACAAAGTTAGACTCTTTTAGTAAGAGCTTTCAGAGAAGCGTCATAAGGAGGGCACGTGTATGCGATGAACTCGAGAGGGAAGGGGCCACGTGTGAGACGAGCTCGTGGGGGAGACATCCCAGCTGGAGGAGCCACCGGGTAGGACTGAGGCTGAAGTGTTGGTGCAGGTAGGAGACGAGGTCTGAGAAAAAGGCAGAAGGCAGCTCGTGCAGAGCCCAAAGCAGGGAATTTGAATCTTACTTCAGGTGCAACGAGAACTATTAGAAGGTTTTAAGAGTAGAATAACGCGATCAGTTTCATGTTCGGAAAAGATCATTCTAGCTGCTGTGTGGAGGACGGGCTTAGAGGGAACAGGGAGACCCGTTGGGAGGCTGATGGAGCAGCCCAGGGAGAGATGAAGGTGGCTTTCATTAGGGGAGCGGTGATGGTGGAGGGAAGTGGAGGGATATTTTGGAGACACTGACCGGCACAGCCCCTTGGGTTGGGGAAACGGGCTACGTGCGAACTCTGGGGAGGGAGAAATGAATTAATTCCAGTGGATCACAAAACTTGGACTTTGTCAACTGGACCACATGATATGTCTGGAATTTTCTGTTATGGTTTTCTTTCTGCTCTCTGGCTGTATTTCATAAAGTTCTTTTTGTAAAGGCTTATTGGCCTCATATGTGCTAAGAAGAACCGAGGGGAGGCAGTTGTGGGGGGCTGTGTCCACGCTGGAACCAGTGTTCTGCCTCGCGCCAACATGGGAGAAGTAGTGGGGAATCAGAGGGAAAGATCCCAGGAGGAATGAGACCCTAGTGATCAGAGTCAGGAGAGGGGCTGGTCCACCCACCTCCATTTCCCAGTGTCTTCTCAGAAGCTCTTCTCTGCTCCCACCTGGAGGATTGTTTTAACAAGGGAGACTCTTACAGGCCTCCTACATTCCTCTCTTGGCTTTGTGCAGGGAAAGATAGGCACCAAGGGGCTGGCTCCAGGTAGGAACGCTCTCTACGCCCTCCTCCCCACCCCCCAGCACCAGCACCCAGACAGAGAGAGCTGAGGATCTCACACCGAGTCTGGGCCCCAGGCAGCTGAACTAGAGCTAAGGGTGTTGCAAGCCTCCCAGATCACTCCCCCTCCATCCTCACCCCTCCACCCTCATACCTGGAGAATTCTGGACCACATGGGGGTCTTATGTATTCCACCTAGTTGGCAGTACAAGGCCCTGTGGAGGGTGCTGGGGTGGGACTGGGTAGGGGGGAGACAGAGGTGAACAAGAAGATCCGGTCTCTGCCCCAGTTTGTTCAGCCTCTGGCAGGACACCAAATTGGGCCCGAGGGAGCGCCCGGGAATATCTGCTCTCGGGGGCTCCATCCAGAAGGGGCAGTAATGGACAGGCACAGAAAATTGTCATCCTTGGCCAACAGTGATCAGGAGGAAGGGACAGAGAAACTTATGTGGCATCCCAGAAGAAGACACCCTTGCGGGTAAGGCAGAAAATGAGGCTACGGGGGGCGGGGGGTAGCATTCAGGTGAAGCCTCGAAGAATCAATATTTGAGCCAGTGGCGTTGGGAGAAGACATCCTAAGGCCAGGTGGCAAGAGAGGTGGCTGGAGGAAAGGGCACATGGAAAGGAAGGAGTGGGAGGTCAGGGCAGAGAGGCTCTTGTCCTGGGACACAGGCAAGGCCGGCAGCAGCAAAGGTGGCAAGAAGGCCAGCTGGAAGATGGAGGGCCCAGCTCCCCAGCCCGGTCCGGCCACTGACCCGCCGCGTGACTTCTCTGGGAGGTGCACAGGAGCTCCCAAGTACTGAGTACTCGCTGGTGCAGCGGCGTGGGCCCACCCTCCCTGTGGGGTGACGTACCTGTCACAGGTGGCCCAGGGGCCGAAGGCACTTACTTCAGAGCACGTACAGCGTAGGCAGTACATCAGGCCCTGCGGCTCCAGGTAGGGGTGCCAGCTCTCACCGGGGGCGTATCTCTTCCCGTGGAAAAGGCAGAACATATCTGGACCTGGCAGACCAACCAGCTCTTTGTCAGTCCCGGGAGGCTCCAGCCCAAAGACCCTGCCTCATGCCTCCTTCTCTCTGGCTCTAGGAAGGATGTCGTCTGGACCAGACAGGCGGAAGAGAACCCACCAGACGTGCTCTCCCAGTCAAGGGCCCAGAATATCTGGGTCCGTCAGCCTGACTACGCACTGACCGTGTGACTTTGGGTACGTCACTGCCCCTTTCCGAACTTTAACGCTTCTCTCATAGGGCAGTTAGGAAGGTCAAACAGTGGAAGCGCTTACAGATGTCAATTGTATAAATGTTATTAGATGAACAATCTGAGGCCCAGAGAGGATGAATCACACCTTTAAGGTCACACAGGAAGTCAGTCACCAAGCAGGGATGATAGCCCATGCGTCCTGACTCTCAGTTCAGTGCTCCTTCTGCCCTCATAATCACACTGGCTTCCTCTCCCATGTTGCTTATTTATTTACGACATCTCTGCACACACACACACACACACACACACACACACACACACGCATGCACACACATGCACGCACACACACGCACACCTTCTCTCCGGGTCCTGTGACCCACCTTTTCAATCAAGCCACTCACAGCAGCTTTCCTGTTTTCACAGCCTACCGTGTCCTTATCGCTCAGCGAGCTGTGATGAAAGTGTTTGAATTGGGAAAACAAGGGCCACCTAGTGAAAGGTGCTTAGAAAGCCGATTTTAAATATCCTTAAAAATGGTCATTGCTACTACTATGACGGCACGTCGATTGGCTATTTTTATGATCTGCATATCAGTTGTCAATATATAATGGAATGCTTCTAAGAACGATTGAGGGGAGGTTGTTTCATTAGGTTAGACACCTGTCCTGCAAGCCTGCTTTCCTGAACGACCTGTGTCTCACTTCGCACAGCCCATCAGCCACCCTGCCTGCCCCGCCCGCTCTTACTGGCTCACCACGCCTGGCCCTCGCTCAGGGCTCCAGGTCGGGCTTAGGGCCCCGCGCCCCACCCTGCAGCCTCTGGCCCTATCCCTGCCACCCCCACTCCTCACAAGTAGCGGGTGATTTTTACAAGCCAGAAGGGATGCTATCATTCCTACAGGAAGACTCTACCTAAAGAATAAGTTACCTCTTATAGGGTGGAAGTGGTGTGCCCAGCACAAGCGAAGTGTCCATGAAGGTTTGTGGAATTAAATGAGATTGAGCTATGGAAAAAGGAGCCAATATTGACTATCTTCTCTTTTCATAAATTACTTAATTAGCCCATTGACATTATTGTTTTCAGCATTAAATTGGATAATGCTTGTCAAGTGCCTACTTAGCCCCGTTCCTGACACTTGTTGAATGCTATTATTATGATAATTGTGGTTACCATGACCCTGCAAGATGGGTCATCTTGAACAGATGATCTTGTCCCTCTAAGCAGGGTTATTGGGATCGTTACCATCATTTTGAGAAAAGCAGATGGAAAAACTGAAGATCCAGAGCCTGAGTGACTTGCCTAGGCCATCCGGCTAGCGATTGGAACCCAGGACTCCACCCTCAGGCAGGGCTCCTTGCAGTTTGCCTCCCTTTTCCATGGCTTTGTGCCCAGGCCCACAGGGGCTCCTCTCTGCCTCAGCAGCTGCCATACCCTACTCCCTATTTTCCTTCCTAGTCCCCCACCGGTCTAGAATCTAGAGGTTGCCTTTCACACCTCCTCCTGCCTGCTTTCTAGATCTTTCTCTGAGGCATTTGAACTCATAGAATCACAGAGGATTTTAAGCAGCACCCTAGCAGGACGGCAGGGCAGGAATTCCCTCTCAGTGTTGGGGGTGGGCTGGGGTACTGCCGGGCACAAGCCTCCAAAGGAGAGGACCTCCAGGGCCAGTCCTAACCTTTAGAAAGTTCCCCTGTAAGAAGTAAGAAGAAGCTGGAAGCTTCTGGAAGAAGCTGGAACCGGCCTGCCCCTGGCTCCTTGCACTGCTTCTGCTCTGCCTCTCGGGCCTCCCAGAACAAAGATTTGAGGCCACAGTCATGATGCCTCCAGAGTCTGTCCTTCCGTGGCTGCTGGGGACCCAAGGAGCACACGGCTTAGCTTCCTCTCTGTCCCATCCCTAGCTCCCCAAAGTAGAGGGGGGGGGACCAGAGAGCAGATTCCTTTCCCAGCAAGGCCCCGGCTGGCTGGCCCATATCAAATGAGCTGTGTTTATCTCTCGGGCTCTGCTGGCAGGGAGGGCGGGACACAGCCCCAGCTGGGGTGCTTGTCAGAGCCAGCCCAACTCTCCAAGGACTGAATAATGTCTTTCTTCCTCAGTCCCCTCCCCCCACCAGGGAGGGGCCGATTGCGACACTACCACTACCACGCAGCCTTAGGTCTCAGCCTTGTTGCTGAAGAAACCCTCTCCCACCTTCCTTGGGGCGGCCCTGCAGCCCGGCTCCTGTGCCAGTTGGCACCCCTACCCCTCTTTGCCTGATCAGAGCATGGAGACAGAAAATGTCTCAGCCCATGCCCAGGCCAGGAGGCCGCCTGCCCCACCAACAGCCCTGGCAGCGGCTGAGAACATGGGGGGCCTGGCAGGTCAGTCCCGCAACCCCAGGAGGCCTCCTGCAGCCACAGCCCCAGCCCACCACACCCTCCAACGTGAGAGGCACAAGGCAGGGTGGCATTGCGTGGGGCTCCCCCTTATACAAGGGAGGTGAGTGCCCAGCGCGGCATGCCAACAACCAGGCAGAGGGAGGAATGGCCAGCCCACATCCGCCTCCATCCCTGCAGTCCTGGTGTCAACCCCGATCCTTGCTAATGGTTGGTAGAAGGAGCTCTAGCTCCTTGTGCCATGAATTCACTGTGTGACAATGAGGAATACTGTTCCTTCTCTGAGCCTCAGTTTCTCCCCTGCAAAATAAGGGGGAAGGTGAACTTTGATCTCCAAAGGTTTCTGCACAGATACTGCTTATGAATCCAGGATTTCACAGTTCTAAGACTCCCAGACTCTAGGTTTCTAAGGTTCAAGATTTGAGAATTCTGTGCTTCCAAGAGCCTACATTTCATGAGAACATGCAGCTCCTAGAACTGTACAATTTTGTGGCTCTAAGATCTGATCATTTCAAGCTGCCATGATTTAGGATGTATTGATGGTCTCGTACACCCAGGTTCTCAGGGGCTCCGACGTGGGCTAGGGTAAGGTTCAGGGAGCCAGTGGGGCTGATCCTGAGTGGCATGAAGAAGGAGGCAAAGTTTGTCTGTCACATCCCCTCCTCTCCCATCTATTCCTTTTGGTCTTCTTTGGCCTTCCCATACCTGCCCTAGCCTTGGTCCTGCCCTACTTCCCTCTCCACCTACCCCATGCGTCATCCCATCCACCTGTGCCCACATCCCTCTCCCCAACTCAGGGGGGCACTGGGCTTCCTCTCAGGGATCTTTAGGAATTAATGGCCCCTAGCAGTGATGTTTAATCCAGAAAAAAGACAGTAGTGGAGGAAGTTTTCATTGAAAAGGACACTTGGCCCTCTTCTAGGCTTGAGATAGAGAAAATTAAAGTTGGACAGGTCTCATACCCCTCAAAACTCCTCACTCGGTGGAAGTGTGTATGTAGTCCAAAGACCCTGGCTTTGGAATCAGATAAGTGGGGGTTCAATTGGATTTGGCTTTTTTGGGGCGAGGAAGGGCATGAGGGAGAGGGAAACAAAGACTCTTAAGCAGGCTTCACGCCCAGTGGGGAGCCTGATGAGGGGCTCTATTTCACAACCCTGAGATCACGACCCTGAGATCATGACCCTGAGATCATGACCTGAGTCGAAATCAACAGTGAGACCCTTAACCAACTGAGCCACCCAGGTGCCCCGGATTTGGCTTTTATCTGAAGCCTGAGTTTAGACAAGTTACCTCATCACCCTAGGCCTCAGTCTCCATAGCTGTTAAATGGGGTTAGTAATAATCTCTACCTCTCAGGGTTATTGTAGAATTAAATCAGATAATACATGTAATATGCCTAGTGCCTGGCACATATTAGATACTCAATTAAATGGTCGGCTATAAAACAAAAAACACATCCTGGTGCTGACCCCAAACTTCCCTAACAGTCTGTTTCTCATGGTATTCCTTTTACTCCCATAATTCTACGGGCAGCCCCCAGGCACCCATTAGGGCATGAACATCATGGTAACTGCCACTGAGGTCAAACCTCCCAGGTGTCATTTCCAACCTTACCAACCTGTGGCTCGCCACGCTCTCCTAGCCACCCTCACAAGCCAGACTCCCCAACACCCCCTGTGCTTACACAGACCTCAGGGCTGGGATACAGAGATCAAAGTGGTCAGGATGGGTGAGAGAGGCTAGAGATCAGGCCGGAGAGGAGGGAGAGGCTCACGAGGGGCCTTGAGAGCCCAGAGGGCAAAAGAAAGCCATGGAAAAGTTTTAAGCCTTTAAACCGGCGTGCCTGTGGTCAGGTTTGCATTTTCCCATTATCACTGTGGCCGCAGGAGTGGAGAATGGGTTGGAGGGGTTGGAGGGCAAAACTGGAGGCAGAGAGACAGGGTCGGCTGTTGCAGTCACTGGTTTTGAGAGCATGCTGACCTGGACCAAGATAGAAGCGATGCCCACGGGCAGAAGTGCAGATTTGGGGACTACCTGGGAAAGACGGTGGGTGGGCTGTAGGGCAGGCTGGATATGGGTGGGGAGGGAAAAGGAGCAGTCAGGACGGGATTGCAGCTTCAGGCCTAAACAGCAGGTGGACGTCGGGCCCCTGACCCTCGAGGCAGGGACTGCTATTATCATTAGTTAAGATTTCTTATTATCATTAGGAATAACAATATTACTTTCTGCTATTCACTCAGTTATTGAGCTTTTGTGTATCAGGTCTTATGCACGTCGGTGGGCCTGGGCCATGACCAGGCAAGACACAGTCCCCACCCTCGAGGAGCTCCCAGCCTAACGCAGAAGATGGACAGATAAGATACAGTTGACCCTGGACAACATGGGTCTGTACTGTGCAGGCCAGTACAGCAACATACGTGTGTTTTCCTTATGATTTTCTTAATAACATTTTCTTTTCTCTAGCTTCCTTGATTATAAGATTACACTGTATAATACATATAACACGTAAGAGATGGATTCATCGACTGTTTATGTTTCCAGTAAGGCTTCAAGTCAACAGTGGGCTATCAGTTATTAAGTGTTGGGGGGAGTCAAAAGTTCTATGCAGATTTTTGTGTGTGGGGGGGGTTGGTGCCCCTAAGCCCCACCTTGTTCAAGGGTCAGCTGTGAATACAGTGGGACAAGTCCTGTGGGAGTGCAAGCATAGAGTCTTTAAGGAAGGTGCTGGAGCCAGATGTTGAAGGAGTTGACAAGCTGCAGACAGAGGGGAAGGGCCTGTCAGGCAGCAAAGGCACAGAGGTGGGGGTGACCGTACACGGGAGGCCACTCACTGCAGGTGGCCGGTATGGACTGGGGGCTAGCTCTCCTTCTTGCCTAAAGCGTCCACTTGGATAGGCCACAGCCAAAGCTCTTCCCTAGCTTGATACTGACTTAAAGTGATTGGACTTAGTTGATCTAATCTGAATTGAGGGCCGCGGTTTTACTACACAGACTCTCCACGTTACCGCGTCACCCCAGCCTGTCGTGAGCTGGCTCTTGCCTGCTTTTCCAGCAACGCTCCCCCGGTGGCCTCGTGTGCAGCCTCACCTCCTCCTGCTGACTTTCTCACTCTTCCACCGCCCCATGGGGCTCTTTCACACCCCCGTGACTTCCCGTGCTGTTTCCTCTCCTTGGAACGTGATTCTCCATCTCCGTGTTTGGCTGCTCATGCTTGTTCTTCAAAAGCCTGTCCAGATGCCACCCTTTCTGAGAAGCCGCCCCACCCTTCAGGCCAGCAGCCAGTCCTTCCTCGGGGCTCCCACAGAACTGAGTTCAGCCCTCTACAACTCTCGTCAGTGGATTGGAAGCACTGATTAAGTGCATTCTTCTTCCTTGCTAAACTGAGTTTCCTGAGAGCGGGGACCATATCATTAATCTGTGTATCTCCAAGTGCTCTATACGGATCCCACACAGAGTTGGGCACTCGATGAATGAATGCATCATGAAAAGAATGGGGTCAATGGAGAGGGGAGGTCCTGGAAGAGGAGGTGATCGATGGTCCTTAATCCTGGAAACCTCTTCACAAAAAGAATACTTCATCATGTGATAAGATAGTCAAATCCCTCTTAGCACCTTGACCTTGCCACCTACCAGGAGTTAACCTTGGACCTCCCCTTTCCAGCTCTCGCCATCTGAACTCCCAAGCCAAACACCACGTACAAAAATGTCAGGAGCCTGGGCAGGTAAGGGGATGAACAGCTCCATGATCTTCACATGTAAGTAAAAATTTCCAATCTGTCCCATCCAAGGCTAGCCCACAGTCTGCCCTGAAACTCTCATGCTATGATAAAGGCCCCCTAGGGGATAATTAGGAGTGGGTAGTGTGTTCGGGAATTCTTCCAACGGGAAGCAGAAAAGACAACCAGAAAGAAGCTTCTGGGCTGCAGGGGAAGCTGGAGGGGAGCAGGGAGTGTGGGGTGTGAGGAGAGAGGCCCGGGACTGTAGCTGGCCTGTCCCCAGCCTGCAAGGACCTGAACGAGCTGGCTGTGCAGGAATGTGAGAACGTTCCCATCTTTTCCTTGCGCCCACACAGCCATACTTTATTTATAGTTCCCGCTCACACACACAAACTTGCTTCCCTCCAAGACATAAGCTTTGCTCTGGGCGTGGGACCCGATGGGAGAGGCCTCCTAAGGGAATCAGAAGTGAAAACCTCAGGTCCTCAGGGGCAAAACTGGGTGACCTAGGGAAAAGGCCCTCACGTCTCTGAACCTGACTGCTCTTCTCCGGCACATGCCAGGTCTGGAGGAGCATAGAAGGACCTCAAAGGAGAGCACTGTCAAACCAGGAAAGGCAGCCCTGTTACTGGCAAGGGTCAGAGGGGCAGACCTGAGACCGTTTACATTCTCTTCTGCCTTGGACCTACACACTTAAATCCACAGTATTAGAAAGTTAGGGATTGAGAGATGACATCCAGTCCTTTATTTTACAGATGTGGAAACTGAGTCCTAGAAGAGGGACCAGGACTCGCCTGAGATCATTGGTTTATGCCAGCACCAACTCCGATGGCAGTCTTCGGATCCGACGGGGTTGCTTATAGGAACATCCCTCCCCTAAGAGGGCAGGACCAGAAGAAAAGGCTTGAAATTGCAAACAGAAGGATCCAGGTGAGCCGTAAGGAAGAATCCTGACTCTAAGAATGGGCATCAGAAGAAGACTTAACAGTCTTCTCTGGTATGGGATGGGATCCTGTCCAAGGGGTTGCCTGAGATGATCTCTGCACTGCACCTCCCAGGGGCACCGCTTTCACACCAGTCCTTCTCTTTGGGAGTCCAAGGCATTCAGGATCCCTCTCCCAGAGACCAGTGCCATGGCTAGTGGCTGGGGGAACTTGAGAGGCCAGTCCTGGAACAGGTGCAACAGCTGGAGCAATTGTGCAGCTGTTGCCCGGCTCCTGCTCAGAGCCTGCCGGCGAGTGAGTGAGACAGAGACCTCTACTGGTGGGAGAGAGGAGGTGCAGACCCACTTAGACCCACCCAGGGAGGGGCCTGCCTGCAGCCAGCCGTCAAGCCTTCACTCTGGTGCCCCCTTCCCCCATGTACATCTGGCCAGGTAGATGGGGATGCAGCTACGCCGAAAAGCAGGGCAGGGTCCCTGCGGGTGGATCTCCCTCCACACCTACGGTTCTAGTCCTTCTAGTTACGCTCTCCTGGTGTCTGAGGACAGGACGACCAGGCTGGAGATCTAAACTCCCCCAACTTCCTTTTCCAAAGCCCAGAGCAAACTCAGAATCAAGGCAATAGCATCTCTTGATCTTAGAATCACAGGATGTGAAAGCCAGAGTGGTCCTCAATGATGATCTGTTTGGGTCAGTCATCTCTCTTTACAGCTGGGAAAACTGAGGGACAGAGAAAGGCAACTTGTCTGGGGTCACTGTCGGAATTACTAGCAGAGCCTGGCTGAAGCCTGGACCTTCTGATTCCAATTCGTCCTCTATAACACCTTACACGATGGGAGCTCCCTTCCTGCCCCATCTCTGCTTCTGCAGTCTGGGATCCTGTCACCTGGGGACAGAAGCCTCGATTCCCACCGTACACATAATAACTCTTGGAGAGAGGCTATAGAGATCGAGGTTTTTACTTGAGAACTGTCTCCTGAAAGCAGGATTGGACAGCAGGAAGGAAGAGAAAGCAGAAGCATGCCGGGTACCACAAGAGTGGGGGGTGGGGAGGGAGCAATGAGTAAGGGAAGAGCACAATAGAGAGGCACTGACATGGGGGAAGAGCACTGGAGAGGGAGTCAAGATACTACGCAGATTCTCATTCCACACAGGGATGGGTGCCCAAACTGACTAACATCACGCATGTCTGTGGTTCCACCTGGGGCCGGGATTGGTATCAGCCAGTGGCCAGGTCATGGACCTGGAATCAGGGTGCGATCTGTGGTCAGAGTTTTGAGGATCAGGGGTCAGCCTGGGCCCGAGTTGAGACTCCATCCGGGTTGAACTCAGTCTGTGGCTGGAAACAGAGCCAAGGACAGAATAACCTTTGTTTGAATAGTCTTGAGCGGTAACCGAGGAGCAAACCGTCTGTGTGCTCC
This sequence comes from Ursus maritimus, assembly GCF_017311325.1. NCBI lineage: Eukaryota > Metazoa > Chordata > Mammalia > Carnivora > Ursidae > Ursus > Ursus maritimus. Next base: position 9,525,406 of record NW_024424008.1, read on the forward strand.
CAGGCCTTCTGCAGGGCTGAGCCGCCTCGGGACTCTGACATGCTGAGAATTCCCATCTGTCGGTGCCACCTCTGAAAGCACCCGAGCTACCACCAGGAGATTTCTTGTGCACGACAGGCCCGGGCTCTTCCTTGAACTAAGACGAGGACCTTCCTAAGAGACCCCCACATAAGACCCTGGCAAATGACTACAGAATAGGATGGTTCCTAGATTGAGAGTCAGCACCAGACAAAGCGAAGTTCAGAGAAGGGGAGTGATTTGTCCCAATGCACACAACCATAAGGGACACATCTGTTCATTCTTTTCTTTAATAAATTTGCCATGTGAACTTGGGCAAGTCACTCCCACTTCCTGGGCTTCAGTTTAACTAGAAGGATAGGATCATTGCAGGTAGAAGCTGATGACTTTCAAAGACTCAGCTCTGACATCCCAGGATCTGAACACACCCCTCTGAATGCCAGTCCACCTCGCCTTAATTCAAGTCTGTTCGGAGTTGTTTTCTTGCATGTGTGGAGCTAAGCTCCAGGCTGTAGGGGAGAGAGAATTCTGGCAGGACCCAGTGAGAGGTGGGGAGGGGCCTGAAGGCCAGTGGAGGCACAGAGCAAGGAGATGGAAGTGGCTTGGGTGGCAAGGGAAAGTTTGCTGGAAGAAGTGTGATCCAGCAAGGTGACGAGGGCTGGCAACATATGGGAGGTTGACAGGACGGGTGTGGGTAGGACATCAGCAGTCACGCACAACGATCTGATTCTGGGACATCTTTCAGAGATGTATCCAGGGCAATGATGCCTGGAGAAAAAGCCTTGGGGGCTAAGAATGCTGTGCCAAGAGGAAGGGAGGCAGTCGTGGAGGGCATTCTGTGTAAGTCTCTTTTAAGAAACAACAGGTAAGTGTTAGGAGGAAACCTCCAGGGCCCAAGAAAGGGGAGGAGAGATTTACTGAGTACTAGGCATTGTGCTGGCGAATTTAACACAGTCACCTCCTTGAATCCTCCCAAGAACCCTTTGGGTTCCAGGTGCGTCCGTGTCTCAGATGAAGAAATCGAGGCTCAGAGAAGTTGTGACATATGAAAAGTCACACAGCTGCTGAGGGCCAGAGGCAGGACTTGAACCCAACACTGAGTTCTTTCCATTACTTGTTACTGAGGACTTCTATGAGTTTCATGCTGCTGGCAGCCCGAGACGACCAGACATGCAGCCTGCCCTCACAAGCAGAGACAAGAATGAAACAGAATCCAGCCCCGCCAGCTCCAGAAAGTCACGTGCAAAAGAAAGGCAGCAAAAGAAAGGGGGAGCTGAGCTGTGGGGAGGACAGAGTGCTAGGCTGGGACTTGGGAAGCTGGGGTCTTCATCCCAGGCTCTGTGCTGTGTAACCTGGAGCAGACTCCTGCCCCTCCTCGCCCTCAGTTTCTTTATCAGGTATTTTAGAGTTTGAGATAAGCTCCCTCCTTCTCATTAAGTGAATCTTTGGTTTTGTTTTCCATCCTCACGGCATTCCAAGAGACTGGGGATGGGGAGGGGGTCCATCAGCTTCTTGCAGGGGCAGGGGGAAACTGAGGTTCAGAGAGATCATATAAACTGTTTGAGGTTACACTGTGTCTAAGTGAAGAAAGCACGAATTAGGAGACTGATATTTTTAATGACGCTACCATGTGCCCGCTAGTTGCTGGTGCGAGTTGCTTGACATACTTTCTCCAATTTAATTCTCACAACAGTCCTGGGATGTTGACTCCCATTTTAGAGATTAGGAAACTGAGGCTTAGAGAAGTGCCCTCCACCTGCTGGTATTCAAAAGATCTGGGATAGTGAAGACTGTTCCGCCTCCCTGTGCCCTTGCTGCCTCCCAAGTCTTATAACTCCAAATCAGGGTTCCTTCCAGATGCTGTGGGGCAGGGGGAAAGAGCGTAGGATTTGGAGTTGGGCTTTGGATGGCTGACTAGCTCTGTAAACTTCAGCAAGTTTCTTCGTCAACCTGTTTCCTCATCTGTAAAATGCAAATGACAACACCCACCTCAAGGGAGTGTTGTGAGGATCCCAAGGGGTAGCAGAGCGAGGTTATCTAGTTAGCTCTTCTGTCTTTCCATGGGCTCCCTTGAGGGCAGTAGTCTAGTCTTCATCACTTTCATCACACCCTTGCAGCCAGACATGCCCGTCTCTCTCCTGAGAATGCGAAGCACCGCCAGCAGCCAACACACACGCACAGCGTCCTGTCCTCTCTCCCACCGCCCTCAGTACCCCCATCCTCAGGTCCATGGCAGCAGCCCTGTTGGCTCTGAGTTTTGCCAAGTTTCCCCAAGAGCCCCCCCCCCCCAATATCCCACACTCATCAGCCCATACTGGTCGGCAGAGGAGTCTCCATTCTCCCCACGCAGGTGCTGCCCTGGCGGCTGTCAGAACAGGTCCGGAGTCCTGGCACTTCCTCGCACATCCCAGGGGCTCGAATCCCTCCTCTGCCTACCCAGCCCTACCACCACCCCTACTTACGGGCTCGAGCGTGGGAGTCCAAGGGGAACCAGAGCAGCGCGAGTCCCAGCAAGGAGGAGAGGACCCTGACCTCGGGAACCATCCTTCCTTCCCCCAGGGCCAGGCCGCCGGGCGCTGAGCCGGGAGGGGCGTCGGGAGAAAGTGAGATGAGGGCACTGAGGCACAGGGGCACAAAGCAACCCGCAGACCCAGGGAGGGCTGCCTCTACAGTGGAGAGTCCCAGAAGGGTGAAGTAGGTGGTGAGGACAGAAAGGGAGGTCCAAGGTGGGAATAAGAGGAGGGTGGAAAGAGAACAAGGGAAAAGGAGAGAGAGAGAGATGGAGAGATGGAGAAAGGTGCGGCAAGAAAGGAAAGCAATAAAGCGAAGGAGAAGGTGAGAGGAAGGGGAGGAGGAGAAAGACGGGGAGGACAGGGTCTGCAGAGCGCGCAGCGCTGGGCGAGGCGCGCGGGAGCAGCGGGCTGTTCCGGGCGCGCCGGCTACAAGCGGCCGGCGCCCCCTGCTCGGTGGGCTCGGGGTAGGGCTGCGGGGTCCTGGGGCCCGGCGCGGCGGCGGTACCGGCGGCGGCGGCGGCGGCGGCGCGGCGGCCGCTGGGGCTGGCTGAGCGCGGGCCGGCTGTGCACGCCAAGGGCGCCAGGCGCCGCGCTCGGGCGCATTTGTACTTTGCCGCGGGAAGCAGGCAGCCCCGGCCTGGCGCTGGCCTAGCACTGGCGCCTCCTCTGGGGCACCGCGGGCTCGGTGGATTGGCCACCCGAGAAACAGGCCCACTTTTCCCCTCCTCTCTCGTGCGGGTCTCCGGGACGCACGCTCCAGGCGCGGCGCCGAGAGGAGGCGAGAGGGCTGGGGAGGGGGAAGGGGCCACCCGGACCACGGGCTTTAACCCCTGACTCTCCGCGGCGCCCAGAGCTCAGGAAGATGCAACCCAGTTAGGCTTCAGGTGGAACTCAGGTGGGGAAGGATGAGATGTGGGGGTGGGAGAGGGGAAGCGGGCTGCGGGAACCGCAAGGCGCTCAGGGCTGGGCGGTGCGTGCCCGTAACTCTGGATGAAATCAGGACACTTGCCATCCTTAATTCTGGTTGTGGCCCTGGACACGCCACCTCGGAATCTAAAATGGGGATCTTAATACGTTCCACGTTTTTTCCGAAGATGAAATGAGATAATGAACGTCAAAGTACTCACATCTCAAAAAGAAGGGGTCATAATTCCAGGCACCTGGAATGACCTTACCAGTTCCCCTTCCTACCCACACGCTCTGTGCCTAGGTTGAAATCCAGTGTGTGTGGGGGGGGATTCTTGGCCCTTCCTCTGGAAGTCTTCCTCCGCTTTTCCCCCTCCCACTCCTGAAGCACGATGTGATCTCTCCTTGGTCTCTGCAGGTAAGGCCTGCACGTCTCTGAGAGTTCAGTCCTCTTCAGTGAGAGCTGGTTGTCAAAGTGTCATCTTTCCCACCAGAAGGTGAGGTCCCTGTGGGTACAGCCCTGAAACTCATAGTTAGTGCTCCATACCTTGTGTTGCATGAGTGCCTGAATTAGTAGAAACACCCAGACTTGGAAATCAAAAGGGCGGAGTCCTTCTGGCTCTCTCCCTACCTTGCTGGGCCATTTTGGTAAAGTTCATCTAACCGGCTTTGGACCTCAGCTTCCTGCCCAGCGTGTCTTGCAGAGCTATCGGAAAGTCCAGTGAGCAGGGGAGGGGAGAGGACTGAGAAGGGTAAGAGATAAGATAGAATGCTGAGCCACATGCCACTCTGGCAGAACATCATTTCCAGCTTTGCACACTTCTGGCTGGTTGGCTATAAAGATATCCTCCTACAATAAGGCTGGGCTCCCCATTCCCATTTACTTGGAGGCTATTCCCTCCAGAACAGAGAGCGCTGGGAAGAACCAGTGATCCCCAGAGACGGAGCTTCCCCAGAGCTCTCAGAATCAGGGACAAGCATGATCTACCCCTAGGTGCCTTTCAGACTTAATTTCTCCCACTCCAATCTGGCCAGTCTCTTTCTCTTCCTTGAGTATACTTGATTTTAACAGCTAATGAGAGCTATGTATGTCATCATGCTTCCCTTTTCGCCTTGGCTTTCAGGGAGCTCAGAGTTAAATTTAGTGCTTAATTGCAGAAATAATCTCATCCCAAGGATCTGGGACAGAGATCTTTTCCTTTCTCCATCTTTGTTTCATGTCTGCTGTACACGTATATTCATGTCTTAGATGGAAAGGTGAATTAAGATCGGCCTGTCCTCTAGCCTGCCCATTATACTTCAGGAAAGGTCTCTACCATGAAACCCAAACACACCTCAAGCCTCCTCTCACTGCTCACTGCTCCCAGAGTTGGGGCCATTCTCATCCTTTACCTGGACTTTGCCGACAGCTTCTAAGCAAGGCTGGGCCCCTCCAATGTACTTTCCTCACGTGTGCCCTAAGAATTCTGCTGATTGTTTCCGCTGGCAAATCTGATCATACCATTTTCTCCTTAAAATCCATTATTGGAGGGGTGCCTGGGTGGCTCAGTCATTTAAGCAATCGACTCTTGGTTTCTGCTCAGGTCATGATCTCAGGGTCTTGAGATCGAGCCCCATGTCAGGCTCCCTGCTCACTGGGGAGTCTGCTTCTCTGTCTCTCCCTCTGCGCCTCCCCGCCTCGTGCTCTTGTGTGCACTCTCTCTCTCTCAAATAAATAAATCTTTAAAAAAATCTATTATTTGAAGTAAATAAATAACATTAAATGCAGTGTGGTATCCTGGACTGGATTCTGGGACAATAAAACGCCATTAGTGGAAAAACTGGTGAGCCAAGTCTATACTTTAGTTAATAGTTATGTACCAATCTTGGTTTCTTCGTCTGGACAGAGGTTCCCTGGCTACGTAAGATGTTAGCATTGAGGAAAGCAGGGTGGAGGATATATGCTTCTTAGATGAGAAATCTGTACTCTCTTTGTCATTTTTCTATCAATCTAAAATCTTTTCAAAGTGAAAAAACAAATCTTTCCAAAATGAAAAGTTTATTAAATAAATAACAGAAAAAATGATAGGCTTCCTATCATTGCAGAATAAAATCCAAAATTGGTAGCATCGGATCCAAGACTGCACATTTCGGCTCCTACTTACCAATCCCATCTACCCTGGGCTCCGCCACTCACTCACTTCCCCAAACCGGCTGTGCATTTTCACGACTTCATATGTTTGCATGTGTTTTCCTTCTGCCCGCACCATCTTTTTCCTCCTCTAGCTAGTGAATTCCTTTTAACTTTTCGAAAGTCAGCTCTAAGTGCCTTCCTCTCTGAGGCCTTCCCAGAGACTCCCCAGTCAAAGCAAATTTTTTGCCTTTTGTTTCCCAGAGCACTTAGTATTGTAGCTGCTGGAGCGTAAATATGTATTTACATTTTGGAGTAAATATTTCTTTGCGTTTCTACTCAGCACTGTGGGGAGCAGGGTCCTTTTTCATTTGTATCTATACTTCCAGCACGTAGCAAGGTCCCTGACACACAAAGAAACAATTGCTCTGTGAACAAGCGGAGACCTCAGTGGTTTGAAAAGATATTCTTTTGTGGAGGAGTCTGCAGCGTGCCCATTACCGTGGGTTTTAATCAATGATTGACACGAGAAACAAGCACTCGAGGGAAATCTCTGCATCTTCCGTAGAATTGTTGTGGAAGACAGTTGTTCGTGAAGATCGTTGTCCTTTAAGAAAGGAGACTTGGGGCGCCTGGGTGGCACAGCGGTTAAGCGTCTGCCTTCGGCTCAGGGCGTGATCCCGGCGTGATGGGATCGAGCCCCACATCAGGCTCTTCTGCTGTGAGCCTGCTTCTTCCTCTCCCACTCCCCCTGCTTGTGTTCCCTCTCTCGCTGGCTGTCTCTATCTCTGTCGAATAAATAAACAAAATCTTTAAAAAAAAAAAAAAAGAAAGGAGACTTGATCAATCCTTCCAAAATCTCATCAGAAAAAAAAAAAAAAAGTATCTACCCATAGCAATTGGTTACCCCAAGTTTGATTGCTTCCCTCTTAGGGAACTTGCTCGTTGCCTTCCAAGGCAGCCAGCCTATTGCATTAGTGGACAGCTCTGCTAGAAAGTTCTTTAACTGATAACCGATTTTCTGTGACTCCCCACATCGCTCCTAGCTCTCCCCCCAGGGCTGTACAGAACAAGCCAACTCTTTTTGTCTCCTTTTTTTTTTTTTAAAGATTTTATTTATTTATTTGACAGAGATAGACAGCCAGCGAGAGAGGGAACACAAGCAGGGGGAGTGGGAGAGGAAGAAGCAGGCTCATAGTGGAGGAGCCTGATGTGGGGCTCGATCCCAGAATGCCGGGATCACGCCCTGAGCCGAAGGCAGATGCTTAACCGCTGTGCCACCCAGGCGCCCCAGCTCTTTTTGTCTCTTGAGAGCTCTGCGGAGATTTGAGACAGAGAATCCCTCTTCGATACTCGCATCCTTATGGGTTCCAGCCCCTGGACTCCTCACGCCACATTCAACTTTCTCTTTCTTCAAACGTGCTGAGCTCTTTTGCCCTCCTGCCGTCCTGCTTCCGCACTCTCTGTGCTTTACTAATGCCTTCCCTCGACCCGCTCTTCTCTGGCAGCCTTATTCCCCCAGGATCAAGATCGCTACCTCCTTCATTCGTCCAGCCCTGTGCCAGGCACTGTGCTAGGGACACAATGGAGAACAAGACAGCTGCTGGCACTTGGAGGCCCAGTTCTCACTGAAGCCTCTCTGGTGGTGTCTGAGTTAGCTCTCTCCTCTATGCTTCTGTATCTCCATTAGAGCACTTACCAGTGACCACATTGTGTCATCAAGGGTTTCAGGTCACCTCCTCTAAAGTGAGTTCCTCGAGAGCACAGAGTGCTGTCTTCCCTAGGCTTCACACAGCTTTGCACATAGTAGCTGCTAAATACAGGTCTGTTGAAGAAGATCCTTCTTCCTTCAAGTAGTCCTCTTGTGACATGTCATCTGTGGCGGGGCGCCTGGGTGGCTCAGTTGGTTAAGTGTCTGCCTTCAGCTCGGGTCGTGATCTCAGGGTCCTGGGATTGAGCCCCATGTCGGTCTCTCTGCTCAGCAGAGAGTCTGCTTCTCTCTCTCTCTCTGACCCTCCTCCCCACTTGTTCCCCCACCTAAAAAAAAAAAAAAATTAGGAAAAACAACCATGTTATTTGCAGCTAAGGCCTCCTCCTGGGCTGTAGGGGGCTTGATTATGTAAAATTAGCATAGTGATAAGGATCAGAGAGATGAGCCCCAAGGAAAGACTTCTTAAACCAGCCCACTTAATTCTTTTTTTTTTTTTAAAGATTCTATTTATTTATTCGACAGAGACAGAGACAGCCAGCGAGAGAGGGAACACAAGCAGGGGGAGTGGGAGAGGAAGAAGCAGGCTCCTAGCAGAGGAGCCTGATGTGGGGCTCGATCCCATAATGCTGGGATCACGCCCTGAGCCCAAGGCAGACGCCCAACCGCTGAGCCACCCAGACGCCCCGAGCCCACTTAATTCTGTAAGTAAGATTCTTTATTTTTTTATTTTTTTTTATTTTTTAAAGATTTTATTTATTTATTTGACAGAGAGAGAGACAGCCAGTGAGAGAGGGAACACAAGCAGGGGGGTGGGAGAGGAAGAAGCAGGCTCCCAGTGGAGGAGCCCGATGTGGGGCTCGATCCCATAACGCCGGGATCACACCCTGAGCCGAAGGCAGACCCTTAACAACTGAGCCATCCAGGCGCCCCTGTAAGTAAGATTCTAAAAGCAGTTTCATCTAAGAGTGAATGTAAGATGGGGCTACATAGTAGAGACTCCATCGGTGGCGTGCTCATAAATGTGTAACAGCCAGCTCTCCAAGGGGAAAAACCCCGCATTGTAGCGGTTGCCAATTTCCATGGTGTAGATACTCCCACCTTGGCCCATTTCAAGCTACTGATGTGACGCCACTGAATGTGGAGTCGACGGTAGGCACCATTATGTGGTATTTCCATTACCAGGTCCAATAGATAGTAAGTCGTTTCAAGAATATTGATAGTAAAGCGTAGTAATAGAATCAGGAGTTGAAGAGTTGGAATGTTTTGAATTTAACTGATTTGTGAGTTTATGTAATTTAATGTTCAGAATGAGCGCGTTTAACGACCAGCTTGCAAAATTCCCGAGAATTTAACGCTCCGCTCCCCTGAGCCCTGAGGGCCAGCTGGAGGACACTGCCTTTGCTCAACGCTGCCCTGAAAGGTGTGAACAGGTTGAGTGTGTGAAGCTGGGTCCAGTTTGGATACATCTGGAGGAAAGTCTTGTTTAAAGGAACCGTCAAAGGTAATTTACTTGTAAATTGAACAATCGCCGCTCCACTCCCACTCTTCGGCCAGGTTGGAGTTACCTACCCATATAACAAAGATTTCCTTAAAACCTGTTATTACTTTAGGACACATTCCTTTGGATCTCCTGATATTGTGCGTATAGTTGGCCTAAATAAATGTTTGTAGAATGAACGTGAGGCTCACCTGTATTTATTTGTGTGGGCCTTTAATGTGGCTTCGTGAACATTTCTAAGTCTTTTTTTCGACCTCAGCAGGACCTCTCTTCCCAGAACTGTCTGCAAACAGAGATTCTGATGGAGAGAGGCATCAGGAAACCAGGATGGGGGAAGACATCGCCCTTAATTTCACAGGGCCCTCACGAGGGAAACGGAGTGCAGACAAGTGTCTTCGGAAGCCGTGGAGCGGGATCATGCTTCGTCCAGATCCTAAGCTCTGCTACCAAGCAGAAGCCTCCTCTCTGGTAGGGGTCACCGCTCACCAAGCACAAAGCTCCTGCCTGCTGCATGCTCAGCGGGACCTTCGCAAAGCAGTTTGTCCTCAGACACTGCTCTCCGTGGCTCTGTGATGATGCAAGGAGTGTGCCAGAGAGCGGCGTCCTCTGACTCGGCTCCCACAGCCAGATGGCGGCAGGCCTTGTAGACCCCCAAAGATGGGACTGAGGAGCCGCCAGTTATCTCTCTTTTTCCCCAGCAATATACAGATTTCTTTAATTAGTTTTTCAGAGTTACCTTTTAAACATGTAAATCAAGTAATGTCATTTCCTCGCTTCAAACCTCCCCCATTGCTCTTAGATTAAAACCCAAACCCTTTACATTTCGTACATCCTGCCATGACCTGGCCTCTGCCTACCCTCTGACCTCAGACCTTTGTCCCTGGGCGTGCTACGCTCTAGCGCATTGGACTTCTTTTGCTTCCTGGGGTACACTGGGCTGCCTGGACCCCCTGAAGGGTCTTTTGCCTTGAAGTTTCTCCTGCTCCGAATGCTCTTCCCTCAGCTTTTTCCCTGACCGACACTTCATTCAGCTCAAACACCAGTGAGGTTTCCCTGATCCAGACTATCTATCTACTGATGGCCCCGACCGGTCATTTTTTATTCTGTTGCCTTGTTTTATTTCCTTTGTGTCGCTTATCATTATCTGAAACATATTCCTTCACTCGTGTGTCTGCCTCCTCCATGAGCACAAAAACTGCGTGACAGCCTGGACCTTAATTCTTTTTTTTTTTTTCAAGATTTTATTTATTTATTTGACAGAGACAGAGAAAGAGTATACAAGCAGGGGGAGCTGGAGAGGGAGAAGCAGGCTCCCTGCTGGGAAGGGAGACCAAGGGGCTCGATCCCAGGACCCTGAGATCATGACCTGAGCTGAAAGCAAGCGCTTCACGACTGAGCCACCCAGGCGCCCCTGGACCTTAATACCCATTCCCCCACCCCCCTCCCCTCTGAGGCCCTCAGTTTGTTTCTCATAGTCCATAGTCTCTCATGTTTCATTCCCCCTTCTGATTACCCCCCCTTTCTTTATCCCTTTCTTCCCCTACCGATCTTCCTAGTTCTTATGTTCCATAGATGAGAGAAATCATATGATAGTTGTCTTTCTCTGCTTGACTTATTTCACTTAGCATAGTCTCCTCCAGTGCCGTCCATGTTGCAGCAAATGTTGAGAACTCGTTCTTTCTGATAGCTGAGTACTATTCCATTGTATATATGGACCACAACTTCTTAATCCAGTCATCTGTTGAAGGGCATCTCGGCTCCTTCCACGATTTAGCTATTGTGGACATTGCTGCTATGAACATTGGGTGCATATGGCCCTTCTCTTCACTACGTCTGTATCTTTGGGGTAAACACCCAGTAGTGCGATGGCTGGATCTGGACCTTAATTCTTGATCCCTGTTGTAATTCCTAGCTCCTTGGGACAGTGCCCACACATAGTAGGGTCTTACTGAATTTAAAAAATATTTATTTATTTATCTTAAGTAAGCTCTACATCCAACGCGGGGCTTGAACTCATGACCCGAAGATCAAGAGTCACATGCTCCACCCACCAAGCCAGCCAGGTGGGGTGCCCCTGAATGGTTTTTTAAATAAATGAAAATCAATGGAGGATAGACTACTTACCTGGATTATCTGATTCATGCGAGGAGTGAACCCTAGACTTAAGACTCCGAGTGCTTGGAATTTCACCGCATTAGTATTTTCATCATCATCATCATTATTGTTATCTCATTTATTATCATTCCACCGCCATCATCATCAACAACAGTGCTTCGTGGCTCATGCAGGTGCTTACTGTTTATCAAATGAATGAACGAATAGACATTAACCTTATAGCTAGCTTCAAAGGACCTTTCTAGTCTTATTTACTGTTCCTCCTTCCCCCGTTCTAACTTCTCACATGTCCTGTGCTCCGGCTACTCAGAAGCAATCATTTTTGCTTAGCACACCTTGTCTTCACATCTCTGTGTGTTGGCTTATTGTGCTGTTCCTTCTGTTTGGAACTCCTATTCCTTTTTGATGAGTTCTCGTTCTTTCTTCAGGACCCAGTTTGGCATCCCATCCAGATAGTCACTCTTTCTTCCGGGATTCCCTGTCGCTTTGCCCGCACCACCGTTAACAACTCATCTCCTAGAATTATTGTCGTGTGTTGACATAGCTGCCTTCTCCCTTAGGGACAGAGCTCCTTGAGGGCAGGGACAGTACATTTTCCTCTCTGTATTACCAGGAATCATTGCTGGGGCTGCCACACGGGAGCTTCACAGTATTTGTTGAAATCCATCTGGTATTCGGCATAGGCTACCTGCAGAGCCACGTGCTAGGTGTTGGAGGAGGAGATGAGCAAGGCTGGTCTAAAACACAGTCCCTGGCCCCGAGTGCTTACAATCTCATTGGACATATAAGTCCTTTTCATAGGAAAAAATATTTTAAAAAACCAGTGTATTCTACAGTTAAATGTGAGCCTGGAGAAAGCTTCGTGTGGCGGAACGTGTATAGGACTGGACTTGGTTTCTGGTTCCTACTCTACTATGAACTCACTATGTGGCTATGACACATTATTTCTCTTCTTTAGACCTTCGTTTTCTTCTCTGTAAACGAATTTATTTGATCAGAAGTCCTGGATGATTTCTAAAGCCCCATTCCAGCTCTGACATTCCGAGTTTGGCTCCATGGAAACTAGGTGGAGATGTGGCCAGAGCTCAGCGGTCTCGGTTTGCCCCCTGGTGGTCACTCAGCCACATCACAGCCGGGGAGACAGCTCCAGGCTTTTCCCAGGGATGGAGATAGCAGAGCTCAGAGCCTAGTAAACAAAGAACTGTGGAACAATGATCATTCTAGAAGAGAACAAATCAGGTTTCTCACTGGTCACTGGTGAATGGGTGTAGAATCCCACCCTTCCTCAGAACAGAGGAACTTGGGAGATCATGCGCTCTGATATCAGCTGAACCCATTTCATATCTGTTTCTTTCCAAACCAGTCAATCGTTGGGGGGCTGCTTTGTAGTCCCCCTGACTTTTTCTTCTGCTCCTGTCACAGTGCTCTGTTCTGAGGCACATCCTTCATTCTGGTCAGTATAACTATCTATCCATTTATTTATGACAAAATGGGTTTTTGTCCTTCCTTTCACTCTTTTCTTGGAGTAGGGCCATGAGCCAAAGTGAAGGTAGTAGAAGGATTTCTTTGGTGGGAAGGTGACCAACACTAGCAGATAAAGGGCTGTCTTTTAGGTGTTTCACTCAAAGTGGGGTTGGGGAGGGCATTTGCCTATTTCCTTATTCTCTATATGTTGAACCTAAAGGACTTCTTTTTTTTTTTTTAAGATTTTATTTATTTATTTGACAGCCAGCGAGAAAGGGAACACAAGCAGGGGGAGTGGGAGAGGGAGAAGCAGGCTCCCAGCAGAGGAGCCTGATGTGGGCCTCGATCCCATAACGCCGGGATCACGCCCTGAGCCAAAGGCAGACGCTTAACCGCAGTGCCACCCAGGCGCCCCGAACCTAAAGGACTTCTTAAAGCCACCTCTATTCCCTCAAAAACAAACAAACAAACAAAACAAAACAAAACAAAAAACGAAAAAACCCACAACTAAATCAAAGATGGAATTGGTTGCTTGGACTCTTGGGCCAGAGCCTAGATGAAAAAGAATAGGGACTCTGAGCGTAGGGAAGAGAGGAATAAAAACCAAGAGGATGGGAAGGAGGGGCAGAGAGAGACAGAGTGAGAACAGTCACTGATTCCAGGCGAATTCATAGGTATCTAGACAGGAAATTTAAGGAAACTAAAGATTGATTTTTTTCCACAAATGCGCTCATCTGCTAAATGGAATTTTTCCTTTTCTGACAATGCTCTGTTCCTTGAACCTCGCTAAACCTTAAAGGCATGTCTAAGGGGATAACATTCATTCAGTCCACATTGTCTGGAACGTGCCAAATGTTGTACCTAAAGCTGGCCCCGCCAGACGGGCGCAGCATCCATACCTTGCCTGCCTTGTTCACTGCTGAATTCTCAGCACCTGCACTATCCTACCGTGTAGCAGGTGCTCAGAAGCGAGTTGTTGAATCAATGAACGGTACCTGCCCTGTACTTTGTCCACTGATATCTCAGGTCCACAGAGGTAAGAGGAAGGCTGCTTGGATTATTTTTATTCCTCGGTGATAATGATAGGATTGAGAGTTAGTCTTATAAAATACACATCCATATTACTCCTTTGGTCCAAATGTTAAATCTTTCAATAGTCCCCCAAGAGCCTGAGTTTCTCTGTAAATGGAGATAACACTATACACACCTCACTGGGTTATTTTAGGTCTAAATGAGATAGATATATCATTGCCTAGCATATCCCTAGCATGTGGTATTTGCCCAATAAATTCCAGTTCCTTTTAGTCTCTCATTTTCAGTCCAATCCAGTGTTCCAGCCACATTGAATTTTTTATCAGTCCCACACAGGAATGCCAGGAAGGACATCCTGTCTGTCTACCTGGTGAACTTCTCCTCGTCCTCCAGAACAGAGCTCGAATGTCCTTCTCTTCTGTGAAACCTTCATCCCACTCCCTCTTGCTTTCTGCTTCTTCATTACCGTGTGTGTGTGTCTCAGTTACAGGACATGTAATTCTGTTATAATTTTTTTCTGTTGTAATTCTTTACTTATAGTTTTGTTTCTCTGTTAGGCTGTGACCTCAGGAGTACAGGGACGAAGGCTTATTTGCATTTGTAGAGTGTTTACAAAGAGTCTGGAGGAGGCGGGAAAGATGGCAGAAGGGTTAGCTTTACAAAAAAGAACTGCTTCTTCCTCCGAATCAAAAGGGAAGTAAGGGAAGATGAATAATAGTAAGAATGTAACAAGAGGGGCGCCCGGGTGGCACAGCGGTTAAGCGTCTGCCTTCGGCTCAGGGCGTGATCCCAGAGTCCTGGGATCGAGCCCCACATCAGGCTCCTCTGCTGGGAGCCTGCTTCTCCCTCTCCCACTCCCCCTGCCTGTGTTCCCTCTCTTGCTGGCTGTCTCTATCTCTGTCAAATAAATTAAAAAAAAAAAAAAAAAGAATGTAACAAGAATCTTTAAAGTGAAAGGGGAGACGCCAAATCTCAAGGGAAAATCTGGCTCGAGGGAGGAAGAATCCAGGGAGAAGATATCACCCCAAGAGATGAGGAGGATAGGGGAGCATTGGTGGCATTGGTATGGTCTGATCCTTCTCCTTCCTAGATGGGTGAGGTCTCGGGATAGACTCAGCACCTGGGCTGGCGAGAAGGGGCTGGTGGGCCTGCAGGGAGGCCCTAACGAGGCTGAATGGCCTTGCTTCACATCTGAGTCTTTCAGTCCCGCTGGAGGAAGCTGGAGACTCCAGTTGCTGGGGAAGGAGGGCGGGGTGTGCAGTGATGTGTATGAGGAGCTCTGGGGGGCTGGGGTGGTGTGGAACCGTGGTCGCAGTATGAGAGGGAGAGCGGGGAACTGGGGCAGCAGTGCAATCCCTAGAAAATATGGTAGGAACGGCAGAGCAAAAGCAGCTGGAGAGGGAGCATTGGTATGTGGGAGCATTGCACTGTGGTAGGAACGGCAGAGCAAAAGCAGCTGGAGAGGGAGCATTGGTATGGAGGCTGCACTGTGATTTGTTTCAATTGGCAACTTTGATGACTGCATCCGAGCGAGTCTGTGAGTCCCTCTTCCCTTGGTGCTCTGTGGTGGTACAGGTGGGGGCTTAGAAACGAGAACACAGGCAGCTCTGGCTCATTCTACACTAGGCTGTCGGACTAAGCTTCTTACATGGTTTTGTAACTTAGAAAGCCCCCTAGTCAACCATTTTCAGGTGACATTTCAAAAACAACAAACCAGTGTCTCCGTCAGAGTGCTTTGATGCAAACGCCAGAAATTGTGAGAATGTCAAGGAAAGAGAATTTACTGGAAGGCTACAGAGTTGACAGGAAGGCTGGAGAGTTGGATATGGAAAATGGGTTGTAACCTAGCAAGGCCAGGCAGCAGGCACCACAACCAAGTTCGTGCCTCAGGAACAATCTGGAATGGCCACCATCACTATGGTAGGGACCCCCATACTCCCAATCCCTCTGAGGGACCCACTGTGGCTGGACACCTACTGTCTCTGTTGCTCTGAATAATTCTAAGCTTGTCAGTAGGTCTCATGTCATTCCCTGAAGATTCAAAATTCAGAGATGTGTGGCCAGGTGGGGTCCTATGTCGTATTCTAGCCACTGGGGGGCAGGGAGAATATCTCTCAGCCTTAGTCTTAGCAATCCTGCAAATATTGCATAGAGTGGGGCACTCCCCCAAGTAAGAAGGACTTGAGATGCTGGTGGTAAACTAAAATAAAACAAAATGCCTACCATGCCCTCATCTTTACTTTTCCTTTCCATATATTCTGTTTTTGTCAGTTGTCAATTGCGATCATAATCTCAGGCTCCTAGATTTGACACGTTAGAATCATCCTCATCGCCCTCATTTTCCCACACAGTGAAAAACTCTCCAGATTTCTTAGGTTTGCCTTGCCTTCTGTGCCTGCTACTGCTTTAGTAAGATTACTCTGGCAACGGCATAGAGGAAAGAAGAGACTGGGAGAAATTGGGAGTCAGACTTCTAGAATGGTTGAGCTAAAAGAGACCTTTGAATTGATCTACCGTAGTGGGTCTTATCTGGGAGTTTTCATAAGAATTCCTATGGCATTAAGGAAATACACATGCTGGTATTTCACCTTCGGTTTGGGGGTTCAGTAGATCTGAAGTGGGACTTTGTTGTTGTGTGTGTACCTTTCTGAGGTGCATCCGAGGTTGAGACTGCTGAATTCCAATACGCTTGTTTTAAAAATGAGGGGACTGAGGCCCACAGAGAAGTTACCTGTTCGAAATCACACAGTGATTTAATGATAGGGATACAGGGGCCAGGACCAATCCTAGATCTCCTGGCCATTGGTCTAGTGCTACTCAGACCTCTTATTTTTTCCCTCTGTAAAGGAAAATTTCCTGTCTTTGTGTCCAAGAAAGCATGTTGCATGTCTGTGGTTCAGCTCTTCCAACAGTAAATAGGCTTCAGATTAAGAGCCGCAAGCTGTCAAGAATGAGCCCAGACCACAGGCCCCATTTCTTTTCTTTTTTTTAAGATTTATTTATTTATTTGACAGAGAGAGAATACCCGCCTGCGCATGCTTGAGCTGGCTGGGGGAGGGGCAGTGGGAGAGAAAGAATCCTGAAGCAAACTCCCCAGTGAGCATGGAGCCTGATGTAGGGCTTGATCCCAGGACCCCGAGATCAGGACCGAGCTGAAATCAAGAGTTGGCCACTTAACCGACTGACCCACCCAGGCGCCCCCCGAGGGTCCTATTTCTAATTGTACTTGGCTTGATCTCTGGACCACAGGCCTCCTTGTCAGAATCTGGGCAAAGCATACTCAGGAATCTCAACTGGGTGCTGAAATGCGGAGGATCCCCAGATCAAGGACAGTCCAGCCGAAGCCATACTTCTGTGTTTGCCAGCATTCTGACTGGGCCTCTGTGCACACAAGACCTTGTTTCAATTACTCAAAGACTCTTCTTCAATTCTTGACTGTTCTTTAGCCATCTGGTTCTCATCCTGGGAATCGACTTTCTTTTTCCTGTTCTCTGACTTCCACCAATCACTCTGGCTTACCACCAGTTCAGACACTATTTCCGGGCAGTCTCATGGAAAACCAGGGCCTCTGATGCCTTCCATTCCATTATGTTGCTTTTTTGATTCTACTCTCCTTATAAAATGTATGCTTTCCTATAAAGATTCCCAACAGGAAATGCCATTTGCTTAATGTCCTCCTGTTCCAGATCTACCTTAGTGCAAAGAAAGCAAAGCGTGGGAGAATTGCTACAGTAGAACCATCTATCAAAGGGGAGCCATTTTTTTTTCTTCCATCCCCTCTGCATCCAGAAGGGGGGCTGGCATCAAAGTCCGAGCACCTCACTTGGTGACTAGCCCCAGCGGGAATGACGAGGTCCGAGCTGTCCTCTGGGAAGCAACTCTGAGAGCTGTAGAGGATGCATTGGAGGAAGAGAGGCCGTGGGCAGGAAGATAATCCATAGGAGCTACTGCAATAATCTACGTGAGAGATGATGAGACATGAATTGGGCAGTGGGAGTGGGATGAAGAGGAGAAGATACTTGGGAAAATCATCATTTTGGTGGGAGAATAAGAAACTGACACATGTGGGAGATCAGGGAAAAGTAAAGAACACGAGGTTTAGAGCTTGAGGAACTGGGAGGATAGTACCTTTAACAGGATAAGGGGAATAAGAAATATGCTGTTTTGGAAGTAGGGTGGAAAACAGTGACTTTAATTTTGTAGGTGAGGAATGCAGACATCCAAGATAATGTTTCCATCAGGCAGTTGAATAGGCAGGGCTGGACTCAAGAGGTCTGGACTGCAGATATCAGTTTGGGAGTTTGAGCTGGAAGAAAGTGTGAGGTGAGGGTGAGGTGGCACCCAAAGGACTGAGGCCCGAGCCTAGGGGAATACCCACACTTAAGCCCCAAACAAGGGGGAGGGCTCAAAAGAATCTGAGAAAGAGCTGAGGGGTTGAGAAAAAAGCCCAGGAAAGTATGGTCTTGCCAGCCAAGGGAAGGGAGTTCCGGGAAGGATATGAAGACGGAGGATATGGAGATGAGGACTGACGAGAAGCTGTTATTTTTGGTAGTTAGTTGCTGGTCACAGTAGGCCTGGTCATGACAGCTACCCGCACATCAAACGAAGCACTGAGGGAAGGTTCTGGATAATTCATTATCTTCCCTACTCACTTTAGCCTTAGTTATCAGGGTATAGCTGGATAAATACCTGTAATTACTTCATAAAGTTTAATATCGCTCAGAATTTCCAAATTCCCTCAGTCCTCAACTTCATCTGGTTCAGTAAGAGGAAATTGCAAAGACTGGAGGGCGAGGCTGAAGACTGCATATAAGGTAATCATAAATATTAATGAGATTTCGCCTTCTGCCAATCAGGCCCGGGAAGAAGCTACCCCGGGCTCACTGGAGCCCCGCCCCCTCATAAATATGTAGACGGCACCGCCCGCCGCACACTGCCCCGCCCTCTACTCTTCTCCCTCGCAACGGACTCTCCCTTCAAACGGGAAACAAGATGGCGGCGGCAGGTCCGAGTACTCGGGCCTCTTCCGCGGCGGCAGCGGCAGCTCTCAGTCGGCGGGGCCGACGGGGCCGCTGTGACGAGATGGCGGCAGCCAAGACTGGGGCCCCGGGCGCAGCCTCTGGCCCTGCGCTGCTGGTGTTGCCGCCACCGCTGCTGCAGCCGCCGCCACCGCCGCGGCCGGAGGAGTCGGGCTGCGCCGGGTGCCTGGAGACCCCGGGGGAAGCGGCGGCCCTGCCGTGCGGCCACTCGCTGTGCGGAGGCTGCGCCCAGCGCGCCGCCGACGCAGCGGGCCCGGGTTGCCCGCGCTGCCGAGCCCGCGGCCCGGCTTGCGCCCGCCGTCGGGCCCGCGACGACGGCCAGGCCGACGCGGAGGTGCAGGGCGAGCGCGCCCGCCGCGGCCAGCCCGAGCGCTGCCGCCCGCGGCGGGACGGGGGCGCGGCCGCCGCGGGGCCCAGGCCGGAGCAGGAGCCGCGCGCCGCGGCCGCAGAGCCAGGTGGAGCTTCCCCTCCTCCCTTTGGGGTCTGGAGCGAGGCCGAGCGCGCCCGGCCTGGCCTGGTTAGGGGGTGGAGGGTCCCAGGCCGTACTCGAGCGGCCGAACTCGAGTTCCCGTGGGGTTGGAACTGGGCTCTGTCCAGGTGCATCTATTTCTGAATTTTGAACTTCGGAATGAAGTACGGGCAGGATGGATTTGGTGGGGCAGTGAGGGGATCCCGCGCCTTACGGAAGTCAGAAGTTTGGAGGGAAACGGCATTCTTGGAACAAGTTAGGGCCAGGTTGGAATGGTGTGTGGAAGAAGGGTTCCGAACTTTGCAGGGGCCCCGGAGGATCAGAGAAGTGCTTGGTTTAGTGTTGGGTGAAGAGCTTGGGGTCGAACTGCGTGTAAAGAAGTGGCTCCTGGGCCTGAATGGATCAGTGAGAGGTAGGGAGTATCCTGAGTTAAGGGGACCGGTTGCGCTTGAGGATGTGAAGGGAGCTTTTCAGACTTGAGTGTAGAGTGGGTTGAGAGAATGAACTCACATGTGCAGTTTTCACAAAGTCTCGAAAAATGCATGCTTAGCACAGAGCCTGGCACATAGTGAGGAAGCAATAAATCAGGGTTATTTATATTTATAATAATTCCAAAAATTAATAAGCTCCAGTAGTGCTGGAGACAAAACAAAACTGGATGGGGTTTAAAAGTTTCGTAAATGGAGATGGGTTGGAAGGGCTGCTTCTATCTCCATGGCAGTGTAGGTTTCCTACTATCATCCTGGCAGTTAAAAATCTGAGGCAGGACTGTTGCTTTCAACTTCTTGCCTTTCTTTACCCCCCATTGCCTGCCACTCTTTGGTGCTGAGCTTGACATAGAAAGTGTCCTGTAAAAACCACAAAACAAAACTGTGTTATAACTTAGGACTCTTTTTGAGACACATCCAATCAATACAACATCTACAGCTCTTTGATAAGAAATGCTTACCTAGGAGGAGATTTTCAAGAAGCATGATTAGGAAAGGCCAGATATTTGCACGTTTTGTGTTGGGAATTCTGCCATGTGTTATTTTCAGTAGGGAAAAGAAGGCGTTGCTTGTATATGAAAGTGCAGTGTCTAGAAACTACAGGTTCCAGAATGCAGTCTGTTGTGATTCAAGTAGACACCTGCCACTGTCCTAGGATACCTTACTTTTTTATTTCCGCCTTACTTTCCATATTCCTTATTATTCCTTTTAAGCTTCATAACATCCTTATGAGATAGGTACTTTTATTTCCATTTTACAGATGAAACTGAGGCCCAGATGTTAAGTAACTTGCCTAAGGATGAAAACACAGTTCCATCTGATTCTTGCTCAAATCAGGCAAGAAAGCCTCCCCAGATGTCATCTAATTTGTGGGTGCTGTGTGATGATCTCATATGCTCTTTTAATTTGCTTCAAATTCTGAGGTTATGGTAAAAAAAAAAAAAGTATTTTTCTGGTCTCCCTACTAGTACTGTTGGTTAGATGGTCAAATAGGATAGAAATTTCTATTCTTATTTCTAAAGTCTGGACTCCTCTGTGAAATAGTCTGAAATTTGATCTATGAGAGGGGCTATGGCTCGATAATTTGTGCAAACTTTTTCCCTTGAACAAATTTGTCATAAAGTGTATCAGTGATTAAGGAAAATTATATAAAATGAGATTCCAAATTAGGATGTATTGAATCACTGAGTATCCAGCAATTACTTTATATGTTTATGAGGATGTGATGAAAAATATTTTTCCTTAAATGTTCTTGTTGGATCATTGAGTGTATATAATTACAGGCTTATTAAGTCAAATCATTATGGAAGAATATTGCTGAGCAGGGTTTGGGAATTATCTTCTAGCTTTGGTGGGTTGTCTGGACTTCTTGAAGTTATATACAGTTTTTTAATTTAAAATTCTAATATGTAGTGTATTCACATACATATAAGGATGTATACAATGGAAAGATTCCTCCTACCCCTTTACTCATTTCCCACCAACATCAAAATTCTCATTTATTCCAGTTTCTTTATGCTGATACATAAAAATTCAGATATATTTATTTTAGTTTTTGATCTTTTTACACAAAAGGTTGTATATTGTATACGCTGTTCTGTAACTTGCTTCTTTCATATAACAATACATGATGGAAATCTTTTCATATCAGGTTTCTTTATTCTACTTATAGCTACAAGGAATTTCATTGAGTGGCTAGAACAATTTACTTAACCATCTACTGGTGGACATTTAGTTTGTTTCCAGTCTTTTGCTGTTATAAATAGCTATTCATGAAATTGTTATACACACACACACACACACACACACACACACACGTATTGTTATGGAGAGGTCACCTGTAGCTTTCATCAGATTCTGAAAGAGTTGCAAAAAGAAAGCTAGGAACCATTGTTTTAATACAGGTCCCTCATTCTATGGGAGGGAGAACTGAGGCCCAGAAGAGAGTAGAAAGTGACCACAGGCACCTGGGTGGCTCAGTCTGTTAAGCGGCTGCCTTTGGCTCAGGTCATGATCCCTGAGCTCAGGTTATAATCCCAGGTTCTGGGATCGAGCCCCACGTGGGGCTCCCTGCTCAGCAGGGAGCCTGCTTCTCCCTTCCCTCTGCCGTGCCCTCTGCTTTGCTTTCTTGCTGTCTGGCAAATAAATAAATAAATAAATAAAATCTTAAAAAAAGTGACCAGCTAATGGGCATCATGAGTTAGTAGCAGATAAACAAGGACCAGAAGGGTAATCCATAAATAAGAACTAAAACATAGCCTAATTCCCAGTTAAATGCTCATGATAGCTTTTAATAGGGAAAACTAAAGATACCGGTTTTATAAATATTTACATTGTGTTTTTGAGTGGGAAACAGCAATAGAATTAGCAATTTTAGATATAGTCGGAAGTATATTGCTTAGCAATATTCTTTTGGCATAGTTAGGCCAATTGATGAAAGAAAGGTCAGGCCTGCTCTATAATACTGGAAATTAAATTTTGTAATACATGCAATGGTGTTTAAGTGAAATTCTTACAGTTTTGTTGTTGAAGCCCCATGGCTCTTTCAGAATTGAATTGTCTATGAGATAAGTGCAAGAGTTTGTGCTTGTTGAAAATTTTGGTTGTGTTGGTGACATTTTTGTTTTTTTTGCCAGCTTCTTGGCAAGCCTTAAAGTTCAGAACCTTAAGGACTCCTGTATAAAATGTTTCGTTTTATTATATGCATTGTCGGTTTGCTTTTGGATATGGTATCAGTGGATTTGTGCAACATTGTGTGAAGGCTGCTTCAGCTTTGTGTTCCTCCAGGAGCTGTAGCTCGTTACGTATACCGACGTAGTGTTTGGACCGTTTGGAGCAAAATTCGCAAGTATGCAATGAATGCCTATGCTCTGTCAGCCAGGCACTGTTCTAGGTCCTTGGGAGACATTAGTGAATGAAATAGTCAAAGGTTTCTTCTTCTTGGAGCTTATATTCTAAACTTAGAGACAGTCTTGGTCTGTTGATTCAAAACAAATGTAGCACACAGGCATAGATAGATACCTTTGCAACTGCAATTGACCCTTGAACAACAGGAGTTTGAACTCTGTGGGTCCACCTATACATGGATTTTGTTCAATGAATACGTTACAGTGCCGTAAATGCATTTTCTCTTTCTTAGGATTTTCCTAACATTTTCTTTTCTCTAGCTTTATTGTAAGAATACAGTATATCATGCATATAAGATACAAAATATATGTTAATCAGCATTTTGTATTATTAGTAAGGCATCCGGTCAACAGTGGGCTATAAGTAAAGCTTCGGGGAAGTCAGAAGTTACTGTGGAGTTTTTGTTGTGCCAGGGGTCAGCTCCCCTCACCCCTGTATTGTTCAATGGTCAACTGTGTATACAACAGCAGTACTTAAGTCTCATTGATAATAATTAATGGATTTTAAGAATTCATTTAGTCTTTTGATTTGAAATCAAGCATGATCGTTCTGAATTATACTGCCTTTGAACTTGAAACCAAGACCTTGGGGCGCCTGGGTGACTCAACGGGTTAAGTGCCTTCGGCTCGGGTCATGATCCCGGAGTCCTGGGATTGAGCCTCATGGCGGGCTCCCTGCTTCTGCTTCTCCCTCTCCCTCTGCCCCTTTCCAGCGCTCTTGCTCTCTCTCTCTCAAATAAATAAATAAAATCTTAAAAAAAAAAAAAAAAAAAGACAAGACACCAAGACCTTTTAGGACAGTTCTTTTCCTTCTACCATGGGTAATAATTGAAGAGAAAAGCTAGACAAAGGCCAGTGAACGTTTTAAACTGGCAGTTAGCACTTTTTAAAAAATGTTGAGTGTTAAAAGTGCATTTCAAAAATTGAATAGTACCTCATTTATCCCTTCCCTTTAATCCTACCCAACCTCCCTGTTCACTTAGGGTTAACATTATACATTTTAAAAATTTCCTCTTTCTGTGACTAACAAGTAGTTCTGGTTTATTACTCAGTTGGCAGACAATGTTTGCTATGTGTGCAGCCTAAACTGCATTTAGAACTAATGAATAATGAAATCATGTGATTGTAGTGTAAAAGGACAAGAATTTCCCTCATCTGTAAGGATTTGTTTTGGAATGTATAAAATGACTCAACTTTTTATCCTTAATGACACATATTCCAGAATTCGAGAGTGTCCTTATGTGTTATACTAATGCCGGAAACAACGGAGAATGAGATCACCTCACCAACTAAACATTAATTGCCACTGGAGGACCATCTCTATTCTATAGAATTGAGGATTGAGCAGCAGGGATTTAGGAAGTATTTGGTTTTGTCCATTCATATTTCCACTCCTGCCTGCCTTCCAGTTAACCTGGGTGAGTTGCTTACCCTTGAATTCATTTATATTGGAGTTTCTTTGAGCGTAGGGTATAGGATATGTTTGTCAAATATCATCCCACTAATTCAGTGAGCATTTTGGGGGCACATGCTCTGTAAGATAATACAGTAACAAAGATGAATAAGACATGGTCCCCGCTCTTTGAGTCTTCGCAGTCTGGTTGGACAAACGCCTTACCTAATAACATTACAAAGTGGTAAGTGAGGTGAAGGCATAATGCCAACAGAGCATAGGAATGGGATAACTAAGAGTGGAGGAAAGCTGAGGAATTTGAGCTGTATGTTGAAGAGAGTAGGAATTCATCAGATGAGGGAGGAGGGGATGGCCATTCCAGGGAGAACCTTCATGTACAAAAGCGTGAAGACCCTTGGCCTATTCAGGGACTGACAAGGAGTCAAATATTGATGGAATGTGGGACTGGAGTGGGGAAGGAGAAGAGAAGGGACGATGGAAGTTAGATCACAAAGAGCTTAGTATGTCACGATAAAAGAATTTGGGACTTTATCCTATAGATGATGCAGAGCCCTTAAAGATTTTTTTTT
This sequence comes from Ursus maritimus, assembly GCF_017311325.1. NCBI lineage: Eukaryota > Metazoa > Chordata > Mammalia > Carnivora > Ursidae > Ursus > Ursus maritimus. The sequence continues at coordinate 9,549,658 of NW_024424008.1, forward strand.
AAGGGGGTAATGGAGAGAGGGAGGGAGAGAATCTTAAGCAGGCTCCATGCGCAGCGCAGAGCCCAACGCAGGGCTCGATCTCACCACCCTGAGATCATGACCTGAGCTAAAATCAAGAGTCAGATGCTTAACTGACTGAGCCACCCGGGCACTCCTGCCCTTAAAGATTTTTAAGTAAGTGGAATGACATCATCATAATGTGCTTCAGAAAGACAATATTGGTTGGAGTATGGAGGAAAGATGTGAAAAAAAAATGAAGGAGTCCAGTTAGGGGGCTATTTTAGTAGTTCAGGCAAGAGATGAAGAGGGGCTGGACTAAAGCAGTGGCTATGGGGGTGTTGCCTTCAGTCATGCATTAATTTAGTAACCATTTGAGGGACTTCTATGTGCTAGGCACTGGAACTAGAAATAGAATAAAAACATGACTCTTTCTCTTCAAGTTGGTGTAGTTGGGAAGATTGGTATATAAACATGCCCCTGAAATGTATAATAAATGCAATTATAACCATAATGCAAGATATAATTGTAGAAAGCAATAAGTATATATTAATAGAGCAAGTTAACAGAGCAGGATCTGGAGATAGACTACCTGTGTTTGAATTCCCACTCTGCCATTCATAGCTGTGTGTCCTTAGTTTCCTCATTTAGAAAGTGGGAATAGTAATAGCAAAATTATAAGGTTGTCGTTAAGACTAAATGAGTTATTAGAATGCGTGGCAGATGAAGAGCTCAATGAATGTTAGCCATTTCACAACGAAGAGAATCAAACTTGGGACGGGTCAGGAATGGCTTCAGTAAAAGTTAGACACTAGACCCTGGATATTCGGTAGGTGGGTGACGGCAGGATAAAGATGAAGGAAATCAGTATATTTAGAAGCACGGGGGTATGAAATAACGAGACTTCTAGGGATTGTTACGTAGGAGTGGTTGGAGCATAGAGTTCATGGGGGAAAGTGGAAGGAGATGGAATTCCAGAAATCAGCAGTTACTGGATAATCGTGGACTTTGAATGCTGTGCTCAGGAGTAAGGATTCACTGAAGAGTTAAGAGGAGTTCTATCTTTGCATTTTCAAGTGATTACTCCTATGGGGTTAATGTAGCAAATGGATTGGAGAGCCCAGATTCTCTTTTAGCAAGATGGCTAACTGAGATAAGACTTATCTGCTACAAATATCCAGAAAAACTGGATGATACCGAGCTACCAGTTCTTTTAAATGCGTTCCTGAGCTTGCAGGAAAGACAGGAAAATCTCCAGGTTCTAGAAATAAAAATGAAACTAAAACCCAAAACTTCAGTAAGCCTTGAGCTCATGCTGTGTTGCCCTGGAGCAGGGTGAAGGGGTGGAGGGAGGGGTTATTTCTGGTTTTCTATTCCTAGTGGACTGAGTTTTAACCATGTAGAAAAAGGAACCAAAACTAAGACTTCTGCACAAAACTGGGATTCTTGATGTGCATTCAAAGTCAAAGGGTGGGTAGAGAAAAATCTTCCCACTGACACAAGCCAGTAACAAGAAATCTTGTCTTGATTTGCCTGGGTTCTATATGGAAAGGAAATGGGAAAAAAAAGTTTCTCTGAGAAAGTGAAGCACAAGACATGCCTTGGTTATATTTGGGATCTGAGTTTATATTATATGGTTTAAGTGTCACCATGTTGAGAAATTAATATAAAAGCTGGCTCCAAACTAGTAACACCCCTGGGTCACCTGGTGAAAGGAAAAACAAGACTCTAAGGGGTCCTCCCAACTCGGGCCAGAAGAGATTTTCTAAGGAAGGAGTCCAGCTGAAGATGCACTTATAATTAAATGTGACACACGAGGAAACCATTTTTTTATGCTGATAATTATTTAATTATAACACGATATTATTGTTTTATTGTAATAATAATTTTAATTACAATTGTGATGTGTGTCATACAAGATATATATTTATGTGCTTTTAGTGCATGTGTGTGCATGTCTGCACCTGCTAGTGTGTGAGGGGGTAGGGTGGTTCTAATCCAGCCTGAGGGAATCTAGGAAGACTTCCCCGGGGAGGTGGCCTTTAAGCCGAAAACAGCACCTATTATGTGCCCAGCACTGTTCTCGGCCCTGAGGAGATAGAGAGATAGATAGATAGATAGATCAGTAAATAAAATAAAGTCACTGCGCTTACATTTGCATGTTAAAATAATCCCTGGGGCTTCTCTGGAAGGAACAGATTGGAGTGAATTCAGAGGGTTGCCTTCCTCCTTCTCTTCAGGTTAAGTTCTAATTTGAACCAAAAGACCACTGATTGTTTCCTCCCCAGGAAAGTCCGGGGAGGCTGAGCAGGAAGGCCCTGTGGAAAGGTGAAGTGGAGGAGGGAGGGGGACCCTGGGTCCTAAGTCTCTGGGCCTCGGGTGGGAGGCAACAAATGACAAGGCTGAGGCGGGGCCAGGATGGCTGACCCTGAGGAAGTTGCAGAGGTTACTTGAGCCGGATTAAGAGCCGGACTGGACTCGTAAAGACCAGGAAGGAAAAGGAAAGACAGAGGTACTGCCCAGCTCCAGAGCATCAAGAGAAAACGCATTTTGGATGGAGCACTTCCGTTCAAGGGTTCTCCTCTAAGACAAAGCGTTGAGGGAAGTGGCCCCCTAAATTTTGCATATTTAACAAGACCCAGGTGAGTGCCTTTCTAGAGAAAGGGAGAAGTGGCTAGAATATAGCTAAACCCTACAGGGGCCTGTTTGCAGCTTTGTCAGAGAGAGACAGACCGTGTCTGTGTTCTGCCTACCGGGGTAGGGGTGTGCATGTGTGTGTGTGTGTGTGTGTGTGTGCATGTGCACGTGTAAAACATCTCTGTTTCTTTGTGTGCATCGAGGAAACCATTTTTTTAACATAAATGAGAGTTAGTAGATATAATAAGCAAGAAGATTATATCTCCGGGAACCAGGATAGTAGAATAGCAACTCGAACGATAATTTAAATTAGCACATTTTAAATGACTGAAGACATTAAAGAAGTAATTGACATCCCAGAAAATGAATAAGACGTTATGAAACAGGTACATTTGAAAAAGAGCTAAACATAATGAAAAATATAGCCAGTGAGGTTAAAAAAAAGCTCAGTAAATAAGCAATAGCTTACACAGATGAAGAGAAAATCAGCAAGCTGGAAATTAGATATGTGGAAATCCTGAAAACACAAAACAGTAAACGATGAAGGAAAATCTGAAAGAGGTGAAGAAAAAGATCAAGAAGACCTGACATCTACTAGTAATTACAGAAGGAGAAAAATGGAATGAAGAGACATTGAATCGAAAGAGATGATGACTTGAGAATATTTCAGAATTAATATAGAGACATGAATCCTTAGGTTTTGGACTTAAGAGGCCCTAGAAATAATTAAATGAACAAAACAAACAACCCCCACAACTCAACTCATTGCAATGAAACTGCAGAACACCAAAGGCACTTTAAAAAGCAACCAGAAAGGAAAGACAAAGGAGCAACAGACCGAGAGTGGGCATCTTGTAATCAACAAGAGAGGCCAGAGGAGAATGGAATAATGTCTTCTAAGTGTTGAGAGAGATCTGAATTTTGTACTCAGCTAACTTATTCAAAAGTGAGGGAAAAATAAAAATATTTTCGGATTTACAAAAATATGGAGAATTTACCATGCTATTTCTGAAAGAACTATTATACTAAAGAATGTACTTCAGGAGGAAAGAAATGTAACGGAAGAAGGAAGGATACAAGAAGTCATGGTGAACAAAGAAATCGGTACGTAAACTAAGCCAACATTGACTGTATAAAACAAAAATAGTTATGATAAATGTGTGGGGGGCCAAAACCGAAGTAGAGCTAAAATATTGGACAAGGATAAAATGTAAGCTGGGAGGGAAAGAGATCAGTATTAAAGAGTTCTAAGGTTCTATATATAGTTCAGGAAGGTAGAGATATTGATTAACTTTAGGCTCTCAGTCAGATGCATATTAAAAATTTAAGGGTAACCACTAGAAGAAATACTATGTATAACTTGATCTGCTGCATATATATAGAACCATATCTTTCCCAAATTAGAGAATATACATTCTTTTTAAATTTAAATTATGTGCACAAAATTAGGCACAAAGAAAAGTTTCAACAAATACCAAAGATTTCTACAAAAACCATGTTATCTGACCCCAATACAGTAAAATTAGAAATGAATGACCAATAGAACCCATCCCCTCCCAGTCCATGTTTGGAAATTAAAATGCAAAAACAAACTCCTAAATAATGTAAAGAACAAAATCATGGAAATTGGAATATATTTAGAATTGAGTAACAGTGGGAACAACTATCTCAAAATCTGTGGAATACAACTAAAACAAAACTAAGGAAAATTGAAGTGCCTATGTTATATTTCATCGACTCTTAAGATGCCATCATTTGTAAGATGCACTGTCATTTACCAAACAACGCTTTCCTATCACTTAAACCTTTTAACTTTATGCTTCCTGAAAGAGCTCTTATAAATTTATTTAGAGATAGATTTAACTTATCACTTGAACATATATTTATAAAAGGAAGTGAAGTAATAAATTAGCAGGATATTCCTGTTCATGATTCTTCTAAATCAGGTTTTGACTGAATCCACAGAGGTTTGTGCTTTCTACATAGTATTGCTTAATATGTCATAGCGAGCATTGGTGATACAGCATTTCTTAAGAGTGCCCCATAGCTATCCCTACCATTTTTGACACTGTTGGCACCCATCAAGTTTTGATGCTGATGGTTTCTTGAGCTTGCCAAATGGCTTCAACAAAAGGTTTTCAGATGAGACTCAGTTCTTCCTCAGATGGTCTATAATAGGTTTGTTGGCTAATATTGAGAGGTTACAGTTGTCCAGTCATGCCACCAGGGATAACCACCAAATCACTAAATTTTTTTTTGCAAGCTTATTCTTTAATTGTCTATGTTTATACATAAGTAATGACAGTGGCATCATCATTGCTGCCTGGCTGACAGTGATTATAAGGCTTGAGTTGTAAGAAACATCCCAATTTCAGAGATGTTCATATGAAGAAATATATGTCCCAGAATCTGTAAGGTATTTGAATTGAAAGACTGAAAATTATTTTTTTAAAAGATTTATGTATTTATTAGAGAGAGAGAGAGAGCAGGGGGGGGGAGGCAGAGGGAGAGAAAGTCTCAGGCAGACTCTGCACTGAGTGCAGAGTCCAGTGCGGGGCTCGATCTCATGATGCTGAGATCACCACCTGAGCCGAAACCAAGAGTCAGAAGCTCAGCTGACTGCACCACCCAGGCACCCCAAGACTGAAAATTATTGAGTTAAGTGGCCAACTGAAGAAGTTAGGAAAGTGACAGCAGATTAAATTCAAAGGAAGTAGAAGATAAGAAAGAATAAAGATAACAGAAATTAATGGAATAGAAAACAGTGAAGAGGATTAATAAAACCAAAATCTAATTCACCGAGGTACTAATATAAGATTTATATGATGGACAAATCTTGGGCAAGATTGGTCAAAGAAAAAGAAAAACAAGAAGGAATAAATAATGTTAGGAATGAAACAGGGAATATACAACTATAGATATGATAAATATATAAAAATGCCATAAATATAGGATATGGAATTTTATGCCATGAGTTTGAAAAGTATAAAATAGTCAACTTCCTGGAAAATGCAACCTGTCACAGCTTAAGAATAAATAGAAAATATGAATAGAAATGTAACTAAAAAAAACTTGAACAAATAATAAAATCTACCCACTAAGTAATATGGGGATGTAATAAGCAAAATCCAGAATGTAGGAAACTGCAGGATACATGGCCCATTTTCTTCCACAAATAATGTGAAGAAGAAGGAGAAGAGGAGGGGTGGGGAGGAAGAGGAAGAAGAAGAGAAGGGAAACCTGAAGATTAAAAGATACAACAAATTTAAGTATATGAACTTATTTGGATCCTGATTTGAAAAATCGTATAAAAACATTTGACAGGAAATTGAATACTGCTTGGATGTTTATTGGTATTACAGATTATGAGATTTTTAATGTGACAGTAGTTTTCTGGTTACATATTTTGAAAGAGTCCTTTAGGAGAGATACTAAAATGTTTACAGGTAAGATGATACCATGTCTGGGATTTGTTTCAAAATCATTCCTTCAAGGGGAGTGGAGGGAGGTAATAGGGATTAGATGAAGTATGATTGGCAATGAATTGATTGTTAAAGCTAGGGGATGGATAGGTTGGGTTTCATTATACAGGTCTCTCTAAAAAATATTTGAGACTTTTCCATAATAAAAAGCAGAAGAAAAATTGTACCCATTAAAGAAGCACCAGGCACAGGGTTTTACAGGTTACCCAAATATTGCAGGATGGGTGATCTTATGCATACTATTCCAGGGAATAAAAGTATTTCCAGATTCCTTTTGGACGGCTTTTACAATTTGACATCAAAATCATACTAGGACAGGATAAGAAAGGAAAAATACTGGCCAATCTCATAGATGTATATTTTTAAAATCCCAAGTGAAATACACATTGATCTAGTAGTGCATTTAAGAAAAAATCACAACCAAGTAGCATTTATTCCAGGAATGGGAGTTCAGTTTAACATTAAGAATTTAATGTGGGGCGCCTGGGTGGCTCAGTTAAGCTTCTACCTTCAGCTCAGGTCATGATCCCTGGGTCCTGGAATCAAGCCCCCCATCAGGCTCCCTGCTCAGTGGGAAGTCTGCCTCTCCTCTCCCTCTGCCCCTCCCCACTGCTCATGCTCTATCTCTCATATAAATAAATAAAATCTTAAAAAACAATCTGATGTAATTCACTATATTAATGAACTAAAGGAAAGTAAAATCATTTGATCATCTCAGTAGATTCTTAAAAGAGCATTTGACAGAATTTGCCACTCATTATTTAAAAACCTAGAACACTTGGAATCGAAGGGAACTTCTTTTTTAAGTGGAACTTGTCAATAAGGATATTTAGTGGCGGGGCGCCTGGGTGGCACAGCGGTTAAGCGTCTGCCTTCGGCTCAGGGCGTGATCCTGGCATTGCGGGATCGAGCCCCACATCAGGCTCTTCCGCTATGAGCCTGCTTCTTCCTCTCCCACTCCCCCTGCTTGTGTTCCCTCTCTCGCTGGCTGTCTCTCTCTGTCGAATAAATAAATAAAATCTTTAAAAAAAAAAAAAAAAGATATTTAGTGGCCAAAAACAGACAAGACCATTTTGGAGCACATTGCTTTATCAAATATCAAGCTATTATAAAGCTGTATTAATTAAAACAGTGAGGTATTGGTGTCAGGATTGTTGGATAACCAGTGTTAAATAATTAAAAGATCAAAAAAAAGAGCCCAGTAACATGCCCTCATATATTTGAATTTGGTAGATGACAGGTGGCATTATAAATCAGTAGGGCAAAGACACCATTTTCAGTTGTGGATAGTTAGCTAACCTTACAGAGAGCAAGAAAAAGTAGATCTTTACCTCATACCATATACAAAAAATTAATTCCAGTTGGATTAAAGGCCAAACTATAAAGCTTAGAAAATTCTAGAAGTATTTCTATGAAAATGGGGTAGAGGAGTATTCTTCATACAAACAGCATAAAGGAAAGATTGATAATTTGGACACATTAAAGTAAAACGCTTCTGTATGATAAAAAATATAAAGTAAGATAAACCACAGGGTGGAAGAAAATATTTTCAATGAAATAACTGACAAAAGATTAATATGCAAAATATATGAGGAACTACAAATAACTATGAGAGATGCCTCCTTAGAAAAGTGGTGAGGGGGATATAAACATTTCACAGAGGCAGAAAACCGAAAGACCAATAAACATCTGGAATGATGCTATTATTGGTAATTAGGGAAATGCAGGTTAAACCAATGATGAGAGGCCATATCAGAGTGGCATAATTTATGATCAGTTATTAATAATTAAAAATGGAGAACTACGTGCTGCTGGAGGAGTATAAGCTGGTATAACCATTTTGCAGAGCAGTTTTGCTACACCTAGAAGGTTGAAGAGATACATTTCTTACCATGTGGCAATTCCATCAATCGGTGTGTGCCCTGTGTATGAATGTGTGACATTTATGACATATATTCATGGATAGCTACCTATACACATGACACGATTTTTAAAAATGATGCTCACTATCGTACTATAGTACTGGAAAAAGTAGTAACAGCTGTCCTTGGTAGGAAAAGGGATAAAGGAGTAAATTATGGTTGAGACAATTATTGTTTGTCTCTCCAGAGAAAACCATTGTTAATTATACATTCCTGCCAGACTTTACTAGCTTTTTTACAATGCATAATTACTATAAATGGCTTTTTTAATGATAAGAATTAGTAAAAGAAATTTTTTTTGAAGATTTTGTTTATTTATTTGACAGAGATAGAGACAGCCAGCGAGAGAGGGAACACAAGCAGGGGGAGTGGGAGAGGAAGAAGCAGGTTCACAGCGGAGGATCCTGATGTGGGGCTCGATCCCATAACGCCGGGATCACGCCCTGAGCCGAAGGCAGACGCTTAACCGCTGTGCCACCCAGGCGCCCCAGTAAAAGAAATGGTTTAACTTTCTTTTGATATATAGGGTCAGACTGATGATTAATCACTTTGGTGATTAGGGAGGGTTCTGTTGCCTCAGGATATCACTCTTATATCCTGTAGTATCCGAAATTCAATGCATACTCTCTTTAAGTCCCGTATTCATATTATGGTTCTTTAAAAATGCAGGTACTTCTGAGAAAGAAATAGATAAACTTGTTCACGTAGGGTAGGGAAGTTTTATCAGATTTCTGCATTCTTCAATTTGGGATAGTTTTGGAGAGAGAGTTAGCATTTATGGAATTTACTTGTACCAGATCCCATATGTTAGGTTTCACAGTTTACTTACTGGACAGAGTACCTATCTGTGTAAGCCATTGAACTAGATACTTAAGAAGGATGGACTTGAACAAGAATGTTTAGAGGAGGAACATTGAAGGAAGAAGAATTCTCTTTCACACTTAATACCTGTGCCTCAGTCTAATTTAGAAGATTAGATTAAACTAAGTGTTAGACGGTTGCGATGAAGCTATGTAAGGAAAGGAGAGTGTTTGCTGATTATTCATACTGATCAAGATGATGCCGGACTGTCCAATTTCAACATCTCACTATGCTTTCTGGTTTTCCAGAGGAGATGGATAGTATTACTGTGAAGATAGTCGTGTGCAAAAGCTGAGCTGGTTTATCCCAGATTGATACTTGCCATAAGGCTGGTAGTAGGTGTTTTGATTGGAAAGATCCTTAGTTCTTAGGCCAACTAAGGATTCTGTTTATCGGCTCATACCCATGCATTGAACTCCTTTGTGCGTGTATTATAAACTGACCCTGGAGAACCTTGGCGGTCCTTCTTGGCGACTTTATTAAGAGCAGTTTTGAGGGAGTGGTTAAACGACAACAGAAAGGCCCTGATAACATAGGTTAAAGTGAGAAAGGAGAAACTGAATATATACTCTACTCTTTGGAGGGCTTTGCTGTAAAGGGGGGCAGGGAAACAGGCCAATACCTGCTGGGGGACAAGAGCTCAGGAGTTGTTTTCTTCTTCTTTTTTTTTTTTTTAAAGATTTTATTTATTTATTTGACAGAGATAGAGACCAGCGAGAGAGGGAACACAAGCAGGGGGAGTGGGAGAGGAAGAAGCAGGCTCCCAGCGGAGGAGCCTGATGTGGGGCTCGATCCCATCACGCCGGGATCACGCCCTGAGCAGAAGGCAGATGCTTAACCGCTGTGCCACCCAGGCGCCCCAGGAGTTGTTTTCTTCTTAAGATAGATTATTTTAAGTCATGTTTGTGTATTAGATTTGTGTCTTATCATATTAGAGAGGGAGAAACTGATGGTGCTGGAGAGAGTAGAGAAAACCGATGAGCTAAGGTCACGAAGAGGTGAGGGAAGATGCAGTCTGGAACACCAGGGGGAGATTGATCTTACACGTGCATAGGGATACTTCTCCCATTCTGGTCCCTCTACTCATTGCCGTCTATATTTGGACAGTTTTAATGGTTTGAAAGTTAAGTTTTCCAGTGAGTCAAACTCTTCTTGCCTAGTTTTAATATTCAAGTATTTAAAGACCATGATTATTTCTCTCTGAATTTTTAGGTTAAACTTCTTAAATTAATCTCTTTTGTCCTCTTCCTCCCTTTCCAAAGGTTCTGGTCAAACGAGATGACTTAGTGACCTTGTAATATAGTATGCTTTTTTAATCCTTTTTGACTTTTTGTCACCTGTGATCATTCCGCTTGGAAGACTCTGTCTTCCTGTCAAGTTACACTCATCTTTTAAGGCCCAGGTGAAGCATAAGTGCTTTGTGAAGTTTTTTTCCCTACCCACATAGGAGTCAGCCGCCTTCTTAGTGCCACCACATAGTACGTGTATCACTCACGTCACTGGATTTCAGTTCTTCATTTGTGTATCTGGCACTGCAGTGAACTCTCTGGGGTCAGAGATTATGTTTCTATGTGTTCAGCCGTTGATATGGTTCTTAGAATGTATTAGATACACAAGCTATGCTTAATGACGGAAAAAGATTCCTTAAGAAAATCCATAAAAGTTTTTGATTATATGTGATGATTCCTTTACCCTTCTGGTCATCTTCAAACATGCCACTCGGAGCTGACCCTCATACCTTAAATAATGCCTGACTAGTGCAGAATGTAACGGAGTGTACTGTCTCTCCATCTGGATGCTAAGTTCCTGATACTGCTGAAGATTGCATTAGCCTTGCTCATACTGAATTTATCAGCGACAAAACTGGGTGGTTTGTTTTTGGCATGAACTGCCGTCAAACCATGTTCCTTGTCACATGTATTTACCACAAAATCTTTAAGTTTGAAGAGAAGTTATTTCCAGTTTTGGTTTGGTTTCTATTTTTCTGAATAGCAGTGGACTTATTTTCCCTTAACTTCTGTTTTGCCACTTCCCTTGTGTTTCGTGCGGTGTTTGGTACTATAAAACTATTATAATAAAAACCTCTGAAGATTGGACTCTACTAAAATTTACCTTTGCCTTAATTATAAAGAAAAGCTTTACTACAACTCCCTTCAGACAAATTCTTTCAAAGACTTTAGCGTGAAGTGGTGCTAATAGTATTACAGATCTTTCTCATTGGTTCATTCAACAAAAAAATGTTAAGCCATTGTCTTACACTGAGACACGTACCTAGACATCAGCCCTGTCTTCAAGGCAATTCCTAGTTTGGGGGAGGTAGAGGCAGAGACAAGTAACTATAACGCAGGTAATGAATGCTGCTACCATTGAGAAAAGTGCAGAATGTTTCGAGGGCCTACAGGAAGCTCATGTCATTCTCTCTGGGTTAGTGGGAAAAGCTTCACAGAGGAGAGGGCAGTAGGCAGGATTTGAAGTAATCATCATATAGTGAGAAGGAGAAAAACCATTTGGGGAAGAAGAAGTGGCATAAAGTCACAGAGGAGACAAGATATGGCATATCTGGGTATAGTGAGCTATGTTAAGGCTGGGAAGGGGAGAAGTAATGCAGGAATGGAAAATGTGGCTGGAATGGTACATTGGGTCCTGTTTATAAATCTTGGAGGCAGAGAGAAGCCAATGAAAATAAGCGGGAGGATGATAGGGTCAGGGCTCTGTTTTATAAAGTACCAAGGAAGCAGTGTTGATGATAGATGGAAAGACAAAAAGAGTCCAACAGGCCAGTTAGGTTACCATTTAATACACACAGAATCTGTACCAAATAGGTATTGGAGGATGAGATGAGAAAAACAACCCTGTTAAGGTAGGTATTACGCCCATTTTACGGATGAAGAAACAGACTTCACAAGGGTAGAGACTGTTAGTATTTATCCAGTGGGTGGTAGATTTGAACGCATGTGGTATGGTTCTGAATCCTGCACTCTTTTCTAATTTCGGTATCATTTCACCTTGTGGACTCGTGTGAGCAGGAATTAAGTCCAGAGGATATGGGGCGCAGCCATATGGTGGTCTTGTTCTGCCTAGATCTAGAGGCTGCATCTCTGCCGCGCTCCCGTACCCGTGTTTGCTTCTGGGACCTCTCTTATTGTGTGTCTCCTGTTGCCTTGACTGTGCTGATCCAGTGCAGGCTGTCTACTGTGCCTTATTGTTTGGGCCATTTCTGCATCCAACAGGGAAACGGACTGCTTTCACTCTACTCTTAATACCAGCTTTTGCAAATCCTGTTGCTCTCTACTCTCTTACTTTGTCTTTCTCCAATCCATGCGTCTTAGTCCATTTGGGCTACTGTCACAGAATACCAGGAACTGGGGGGCTTACGAACAACAGAAATTTGTTTCTCGTGTACCTGGTGGCTGGAAAGTCAAAGATCAAGATGCTTACAGATTTGGTGTCTTGCGAGGGCCCACCTCCTAGTTCATAGATTGTCATCTTGCTGCGTTCTCACTTGGTAGAAGGGGCAAGGGAGCTCTCTAGGGTCTCTTTCGTAAGGACACTAATCCCATTCATGAGGGTTTTGCTCTCATTACCAATGACGTTTCCAAGGCCCCCCCCTCTAAATACCATCAAGTTGGGGATTAAGTTTCAACAGACGAATCTGGGGGGGATGCAAACATTTAGCACCAGGGGTTGATAACTAGAGTCAGCAGGCCAGATGCAGCCTGCTGCTAATTTTTGTAAATAAAGTTTTTTGGAACATAACCATACTCATTCATATTGTCTGTGACTGCTTTCATGCTCCAACAGCAGAGCGGACAGTTGTGACAGAGACCTTATGGTCTGCAAAGGCTAAAATATTTAGTATCTGGCCCTGAGTCTGCTACCTCAGGCTGCTCATTATTCTTTTCAGATCAAGGTACAAATCGGGTTAATTCTTTTAAGGGAATTAGGGAGCAAGGGAGCAAGATGCAACTTGAAATTTGAGTATTATTAATTTTTTTTAGCAGTTAACTTAGTAAGTACTTTCTAGTTGCCCCACTAATATATAGGAAAAAAAAATCTTTGGTGCTGTTTTTTTTTCATTGAATTCCTTATACTTTCCTACAATTCTAAGGAATTTCTACTGCTGAAAAATGTTAAGTAGAATTTTCTTCCTCCTTATGGAGAGGTTTCTAACATTTAATGAATATTAGTTATATAGCCAACACTTTACCAGGCACATTACATTAAATCATGTTTAATCATTCATAATGGTTCATTTGAGGGAGGTATTATTATCCTTTTAGGAATGGGGAAACTGAGGGCTGGAGAAGCTGTAGTGTGCCCAGTGTCACACTGGTAAGTGATAGCGTCTAAGTTGTCTCCTCCGCCCAGGATCTTTGTACTTGTAGAAGTTACCAGGCATACTCATGTGGCTGGTAGGTAAAGTGCTATATTAAAAAACAGCAAGCATTTCACTGAGTGACCGACACAGGTAGGTGTTCCTGATTGAGTCCCCAAAGTAGCTCCTTCATACTGTATGCGGGGGCGAGTCTGCCCAGATTTGGCATTGTTTTCACATAAAAGTGAAGAACATCCTATCCCCCAGCCTGCCTTTCTGACCTGCGTAACTCTCCCAAACAACCTTTCTGCTCTAGCAAAACATATTTATTCACGGTCCAGCCTTCATACTTCATGCTTTGTTGTTCACATGCGTCGCTCTTTCTCCATCTCTTGACCTCCCTCGGTTTAACAGTTAGTCTCTGCTTCGTCCCACCTGCTCCTTCCCAGCCCTGGTTCTCTTCCTCCTGTGGATGGACGGACACCCAGTGATTGCAGTGTTGGCTTCATGTAGCAATTGTTTACTTTGTAATATTGCATCTGTCATCGTCTCTGTTGTTATTTAAGTCTTTTAAAAAACTTTTTATAAATTTGTCTTCACTAATAAGCTTGGGGAAAGAGTCTCGTGCCTTATTTTATGTGTATTTTCTCTTCCTACGGCAACTCCCTTTTTCTTCATTGATCATTCCTGCTTTAATTTCTTAATCTCTGGAAACTTTTTTCCTTATTCTCACATACTTTTATATGATAACTTGATATCTAATCATTAATATTTTTTTCCTTTTGTGACTTCTACAATTATATTACTGTTCTTTTTCCATTTGTTATTGCCATTTCTATGTTTAATTTTTTAAACATAGAAATGTTTATGCCCAGTGTGGGGCTCGAACTTACCACCCCAGGATCAAAAGTTGCATACTCTACTGACTGAGCCAGTCAGGCACCCTCCCCCCCGTTTCATGGTTTTTTTTTTTTTAATGTTTGAAATTATAAGGCATTCAGTCTGGCAACTTGGATTTCTCATTTAACCTGAATGGTTTCCTCTTATTAAAGCAATGGCTTGCATTATTAAAAAGTCTTTCTATATAATTTTAATGGCAGATCATACATTGTATAAACTTTCCATAATTAGCCTAACCATTCCCTCAAAATTGGACTTTTAGGTTATTCTCAGTTTTTGTTTTATAATTATGAACAAGGTTGCGATGAAAATCTTTTTTTTTAAGATTATTTATTTATTTGAAAAAAAGAGACAGAGAAAGTGCATGCATGGGGAGGGGGGGTTGGGCAGAGAGAGGGGGAGAAACAGACTCCCCACTGAATATGGAGCCCGATGCAGGGCCCAATCCCAGGACCCTGAGATCATGACCTGAGCCGAAGTCAGACACTTAGCTGACTGAGCCACCTATGTGCCCTACAATGAAAATCTTTCTATGTAAAAATGTTTCTGTATTTTAGAGTATTTTCTTAGATTCCTGGAAATTAATTATTAGGTCAAAAGTTATAAGCATTTTATATGTTCTTTGTATGTCCGCTATGCCATTTTGATTTGGTAAGTTCTTTGCCGAAGGATAGTTTTAAAATACCAGTAGGGTAATAATATGTGGTAGAAATATGTGGTGTTAATTATGGTGCTTAAGTAAGCAGCCTTAAAGCTTGGTGTTAACATTTCATTAGCTTTTTAACTTTTTCTCTGTGCCCTTCTTCCCCCCAGGTAACCACTCTTTATATTGCCTGTTGTGAATTGTTATTTGTCTTGGGCAAGTGGGCAAATGAGCAGTTGCATTCGTTTAAGACAATTAGTACTTGGCTGTCATCTGCACTCTTAGAAGGAGTAAACCAAAAAATAGATAAAATAGAAACCACCTTAGTTTGGTTTTAGAACACATTCGTGGTTCATTTCCCATGTCTTCACCTTCCTAATTCTAAATGGTATGCTTAATTTAACATGAAGATTTCTCCTTTCACATATTCCATTTGATAGTGGTTGTTTGGTGGGTAGTATAAGCAGGTAACTTTGAGATCAGTATGGACAATGGCTTCTTGTTTCCTCTGTATCTCTGCGCTTACGTGTTTCGTTGTAGAAGATGGACTTGGATTCACTGTCTTCCTTTTGCTGTTGTGCATGTCTACCTCTTGCTCTTCTATGCAGTTCTTTTTTTTTTTTTTAAGATTTTATTTTTAAGTACTGTCTACACCCAACATGGGGCTTGAACTTACAACCCCAAGATCAAGAGTCACTGTGCTCTACCGGCTGAGCCAGCTCGGCGCCCCTGTTTTATGCAGCTCTTAAATGTTTAGTTTTATAACTCTTTGACATTCTATAATTGTCTCATTCAAGTATATTTTTCCTTCCCTAGTAAGAGTTTAAGTTTCTTTAGGACTTGGACCACACATGTTCTACCTTTATTAATAACCCTTTCTTGATTTTCTCAAAGGAATATTCTCCATTTTTGTCTTCTTCCTCACTGCCTATTCCCTTTTTACCAATGGTCTGTGGTTTCATGATGAAAAAATTGTCTTTTCCAGTCGCTTATGAAAAATGTAGATCTTGCTTCTGGCTATGGCGTAGCAGATTGTAGCAGACCAAAACTCCTGCCGAGAATAACTAGAAAAGCCTGATTTACAAACAATGTTATATGAAGGCACTGATAAGTTGCCAAGGGAGCCAGGACTTCAGACATTTATTTGTGGCTTCTTGGTTAATGGAGAGTGCAACTTTAAGAGGTGGAAAAGCCAACAAAGCTTTCTTCATGGGGCTGGGGATACAAAAATTGTAGTTCAGGGCTTTCAGAGCAACAAGTACTTGAGAGGCCAAGATCCCAGAGAGAAGGGAGGTGCATCCCCACCCCCTTCTTCCTCTCTACCTGCTTTTTTTCTCTTGACCATTTGTTGGTTCTTAAACTGTGCAGGGTAAAAAAAAAAAAAAAAAGGCTAAGAACCTTCTCAGAAAGCTGTTGAAAAGCAAAGCACTCTTGTAACAGTTCTTTAGTGGAGAGAAAAGTTCAGGACTTCCTCCAAGAAAGGTAGTCTTGGTAGACACTCAGACTCTCAGTTGGACGCTTGGAGAGCTGCAAACCAGGCTGGGTTTTCCAAGCATTACAAAGATTACAGCCAGCCTTGAATCAGCTCATGTCCTGATTGGATTGTGAGGTGATCTGCCCTCATTCTATCTGCTTGCGGAAAATACGATGCATCCTCTGTAGGAATATAATATCATCCAGATACAAGCGCCACAGCTTTTCATACACAATGAGTGACATTCTAACAAAAATTACCAGGTAAACCAAGAAACCAGACCAGGAATAAAAACAGACAGTATAGAAAAAGATTCGTGGTATCCCAGTCCTCTAATAATTTATTCAGTCAGTCTCTAATTGAAGGATATTTAGGTTGTTTCCAGTCTTTATTGTGATGATCCACAGTGAATGTTCTTGTACATAAATCTTTGCACATGTGTATGATTTATCTTTAAGGTAAAGGATACCCTTGCTAACCCTTGTCTTTATCAAACTCTTTGATCTTTGCTAATCTTTGCTGATCTGGTACAAAGAAGTATTTTGTTTTAAGTTTTTAATATCTTAAAATATGAGTGAAATGGAACACATTTTAATAGGTTTGTAAGTCATCTGAATTAATTTTTTTCCAAAAGCTGCCTGTTCATGTCATTTGCCTATTGTTTTAGAGGGTTCTTAGGCTTTTTTTCTTTTTCTTTTGAAAAAATTATTATTAAAGAAGTAATAAGACATAGTAGGTAAGAGCACAGATTCTGGAGCCAGATTGCTTGGGTTCAAGTCACAGCTCTTTCACTGATAACAGTATAGCCTTGGGCAAAGTAAATGCTCTGTGTCTCAGTTTTCTCATCCGTAAGATGGGGATAATAGTACCTTCCTTTGAGTCATTATGAAGATTAGATAAGTTAATAAATACAAAGTGCTTAGAAATGAGCCTGGCATAATTTAAGTGCTACATAACTGCCAGCCATCATAATGGTGCTGCTCGTGGTGATAGAGATGGAAATTACCCAAAGAGATTTTTTCTTTTCTCTTTCCTTCTTTTTCTTTCATTTCTTTTCTTAAAGTAGGCTCCACGCCCAATGTGGGGCTTGAACTCAGGACCCTGAGATCAAGAGTTGCATGCTTTACCAACTGAGCCAGCCAGGCACCCCACCCAAAGAATTTTTTCAATTTGCCCAAGGACAAGTAGCTAGTAAGTAGGAGTATTCAGATTAAGATCTAGGTCTTGGGACCTGAGTCCAAAATTCTTATTCATCCTGATGTCCTGATAAAATATGGAACCTACGGGGGTGAAAACTCAAGCACAGTCAGGTACCAAGGGATGATTAACTTTGGCTTCGGGAGTTGTTAGGGTTAACATCTTCTCAGTACAGTTGAGTGACGTTCTCTTTCTAATTTTGTAGTGAGTATGCTTTGACAATGATACTTCATTCCTGAGGTTTGGTGCAATTAGAAAAATGCCTGTCTTATATTTTGTTTTGTCTGTTTGCCTTTATTAATAACCAGTCACCCTACCCCAGAGAAAATCCTTTTCAGGAAGGAGCTTCAAGGAAGCACAGCTGTTCCTACAGTTCACATTAGACTGAATTCAATGCTCAGCTTAGGTCACAAGCCATAGGTGGTATCATTCTTAAGGCATCATATCCTTAGAGAGTTTCTCTTCCTGCTAAACATAGTAGTAGCTGGAGGACAGGCGTTAAGAAGGTACTACAACCATTGGATTCATTTACAAATACCAAGATATTCAGCATCGTAGTGACACCTGAAGTGGTTTCTAGCATGTCTTTTCTGTGCAGTGAAGGAAGGGTGAATAGTTGTTTCTGTGCTACCGAAACACTTGAATATCCCTATAGAAAGTGGTGGAGGAATTGGGTTTGGGACTAACTCCTCTGGACTAAGGAGGGTGGTGGTGTTTTTAGCGATATCATTTACCAAATGGATTTGTTAACAAGGATGGACCTGCCATGACACATTGTAATCACCCAAAGTCTATAGTTTACCTTGCAGTTCACTCTTGTTGTACATGTTATGGGTTTGGACAAATACGTAATGACATATATCCATCATTGTAATATCATACAGAGTATTTTTTGCTCTAAGAATCCTCTGAACTCTGCCGCCTCATCCCCAACCCTCCCCCGCCACAATCCTGGGAAGCACTGATCTTCTTATTGTTTCCGTAATTTTGTCTTTTCTAGAATGTCATGTGGTTGGAATCATTCAGTATGTAGCTTTTTCAGAGTGACTTCTTTGACTAAGTAATATGCATTTAAATTTCCTCCATGTCATTTCATGTCTTTAATAGCTCATTTCTTTTTAACGCTAAATAATATTCCATTTCTGAATGTACCACAATTTATCCATTTAGCTACTGGAGGATATCTTGGTTGCTTCCAAGTTTTGGCAGTTATGAATAAAGAAGATAAAAGTATCTTTGTGCAGGGTTTTGTATGGGCATAAATTTTCATTTCATTTGGGTAAATATCAAGGAGTGCAGTTGCCGGATCATATGGTAAGACTTTGGTTAATTTTCTAAGAAACTGACACATACGTCTTTCAAAATGGCTGTACCATTTTGCATTCCCACCGGCAGTGAATGAGTTCCTCTTGCTCCACATCCTCCCTAGCATTTGGTGTTGTCAGTGTTTTGGATTTTGGCAAATCTAATAGGTGCGGAGTGGTATCTTGTTCTAATCTGTAACTCTTTAATGACATATGATATGGAGTATCTTTTTATATGCTTATATGCCATGTGTGTATCTTTGGTGAGGTGTCTGTTAAGGTCTTTTGCCCATTTTTAAAAACTAGTTTTTTTTTCTTTTGAGTTTTAATAGTTCTTCGTATATTTTATTTTATTTTTTTTTACCTTTCCATTTTTTTTTTTTAAGTAATCTCTACACCCAACGTGGGGCTTGAACTCACCACCCTGAGATCAAGAGTTGCATGCTGTACCAACTGAGCCAGCCAAGCACCCCTAGTTCTTTGTATATTTTAGATAACAGTCTTAAATCAGCTATATCTATTGCAAATATTTTCTCTAGTCTGTGGTTTGCCTTCTCATTCTCTTGACATTGTCTTTTGCTGAGCAGAAATTTTTAATTTTAATGATGTACACGGATCATGTTTTTGATAGTGTGTCTAAAAACGCATCTCCATACCAAGGTCATCTGGGTTTTTTCCTGTTTCTTTGCACAGTTGTATTGCATGTGTTTCAACCACAATTTCATCTTTTGGAGAGGAGGAATCTGACATATGACCCTAGAAAAGCAGAAGGAAATAAAGAGAAAAGTCCCACATTAGCAGACAGCAACTATTTTATTACAAATGATTGCTTTTTCTTTATTAAAAAGCAGGGAACCTGAAAGGTTAATAATGTTTGATAAGTACCTTGTACAATTAATAATGTTGACTGTATACGTGTTCTCCAGTTAGTTTTAAGAGACATAGTAGAGGACTCTGATTTAGAAGGGGAGATTTTGGGGCACCTGGGTGCCTCAGTCGGTTAAGCCTCTGCCTCTTGATTTCAGCTCAGGTCTTGACCTCAGGGTTGTGAGATTGAGCCCTGCATCAGCCTCTGTGCTGGGCGTGGATCCTGCTTAAGATTTTCTCTCTTCCGGGGCACTTGCGTGGCTCAGCCGTTAAGCATCTGCCTTCGGCTCAGGTCATGATCGCAGGGTCCTGGGATCGAGCCCCGCATTGGGCTCCCTGTTCGGTGGGAAGCCTGCTTCTCCCTCTCACACTCCCCCTGCTTGTGTTCCCTCTCACTGTCTCTCTCTGTCAAATAAATAAATAACATCTTAAAAAAAAAAAAGAAAAAGGAAAAAAAGATTTTCTCTCTCTCTCTGTACCCCCCACCCCAGCTCATGCTCGCTCTCTCCCTAATAAGTAAATAAATAAATAAATGGGGAGATTTTCATTTTTCTAGCCTTTTTCTCTTCCATTTGTCAGTAGTCCAAGTGGATTGAAATACCATGTTTCATAAAGCTTCAAGAAATTATTTTGATATTATAGCTACCCTATGTAAGTTTAAATTAATAGCATTTTTACCCATCATGTTAGACTTTAATAGAGTATTTCAGAATTTAGAGAAACCTATTGAGTGGTAAATTAAAATGAAATAAAAATATTGTTACTGAATCATTAAGTTTAGAAGTTATCTAGCGTGTTGCCTTCTTGTCTCAGGAAGAAACTGAGATCTGAAGAGATTTTAATATTAGTGCATGGGTGTGTGTGTTAGGAAAGCTTCAAAGACCACCCCGTTATGCTGATTTACTAGGAGTACTAATAGGACACAGTATATAGTTGTACTCATGGCTATGATTTATTATAGTTAAAGGATACAAATCAAAATCAGCAAAGGGAAGAGGCACATAAGACAAAGTTCAGGGGGAAACCAGGGGCAAGCTTTCAGAGTCCTCTTTCAGTTGAGTCACACGGAAAGTGCTTAATTCCCCTAGCAATAAGTTGTGACAACACATGTGAAATGTTGCCAGCTAGGGAAGCTCATTAGAAGGGGTTTTTATTAGGGGTCGATGACCCCTCTGCCTAGCATGTGCCTAAGTTCCAGACTCCCAGCAGGAAAGAAGTAGTCAGCATAACTGGATTGTTTCTACGAACAGTTAAGGTGCAGTAATCTGTACCTAATCAGGGAGGGTGGGAACTCTGCTGAAATCCAAGTTCCTAGGCACCAGCCAGCGAAGGGCCAACCTTGCAAGTGGGCCTTTTAAGACAGTCAGTCAGGCCTGCTGTGTTAACTCTTTTCTGCATTGTGCATGTGTGTGTGTATGTCACACTTGGCATACAGTGTGCTTTTATTAAATGTTAGCTGTTTTGATCTATGATAGGGATTCTTCATTGATTACTACTATTAATTGTGATCTTCTGCATTCCTAGGGGGTAGGTTGGCCAGTGTTTTCATCTTCATTTGATCAGTGAGACCAAGGCAAAGAGAAGCCTTGGCACTTATTTGACAGAGTAGGTATCAGAATCTAATATGTTCTTTTTGCAAGTCCATAGGGAAAAAATGGGATTTTTTTCCCTTGTTGACATTTCTAGAGGGCATTAGTAAAATAAGAAATAGGATTAAATATTTAGGTTAATGTCACGTGGGACCAATTTATGTTTTATATTTAGCTGTGTGATTTTTGAACTTTGGGGCACAATGTCATTTAGTGCAGCACAGTTCTGTCGGGGCAAAAAGTGATCTTGACTTTGCGTTTTGTATTCTTAATGAATTAGACATCATTAATCTTTTTTTTTTAAAGATTTTATTTATTTATTTATTTGACAGAGATAGAGACAGCCAGCGAGAGAGGGAACACAAGCAGGGTGAGTGGGAGAGGAAGAAGCAGGCTCATAGCAGAGGAGCCTGATGTGGGTCTCGAACCCATAACGCCGGGATCACGCCCTGAGCCGAGGGCTGACGCTTAACCGCTGTGCCACCCAGGCGCCCCTAGACATCATTAATCTTAATCCAAGATTAAACTAATCCATATCAGTACTGATTTCAGTGAATGTCAGTTGGTACTTTACCTCTACCCTACCCGTTACCTTTTACTCTCAAATAAGTCAAGGCATAGTAAGATTTCAGTGACTGTGCTGAGTTCCACTTGGCCTTATAGATGAACTTTGAGATTTCTTAATAGGTATCCCAAAGCGAATTTAACTTTTCATGTAATATACCTATCAAAGCAATTGGATCATTATCTTTATTTCTTGTAAGTTGTACTTGCAAGTAAATCAGACCAAGCCACAATTTCTTTATCTCTCCAACGCCAGGGATAATTTTAGGGTTATTAGATTCTGTTGTATGCCACTCTACCGGCTGAAACAGTTTATAGTATATTCACTCTCAGTAAACTCATTTGATGCTCATAATGGCTTATCATGATAGGTATTACTTCTGATTTTACAGAAGAGAAAGTTAAGACTGACTTATCCAAGGCTCTGGAAACTTCTACGTTGGGGATCAGGCTTTTAACTTTGCATTATTTACGTGATATAATGAAGATGGTAAGCTCTTTGGACATTTTTGTTCCAAGTGTTAGCAAGAACCATTTTAGAGAAAGCAAATTATCCAGCAGTAAGTAAAAATTTTCATAGGGGGGGCGCCTGGGTGGCGCAGTCCTTAAGCGTCTGCCTTCGGCTCAGGGCGTTATCCCGGTACTCTGGGATCGAGCCCCACATCAGGCTCCTCCGCTAGGAGCCTGCTTCTTCCTCTCCCACTCCCCCTGCTTGTGTTCCCTCTCTCGCTGGCTGTCTCTCTCTGTCAAATAAATAAATAAAATCTTAAAAATTTTTTTTTCATAGGGGCACATGGGTGGCTCAGTTGGTTAAGCGTCCACTTCTTGGTTTTAGCTCAGGTCATGCTTTGTGAGAGAGAACCCTGCATTGGGCTCCACCCTCACTGGGGAGTCTGCTTGAAGATTCTCTCCCTCTGCCCTGACCTCCTCCCTCTCTCTCTCTCTCTCTCTCAAATAAATATATAAATCTTTAAAAAAAATTTTGTTTTCAGAATTTCCACCAGGCCATCGCTAAAATATTTTTAGTCCCTTGTGTTGGATAGTAAATTTATAAGCCTGAATAAAATTATGCTCCTTATGTTGCTCCCCAAATAAAAACAAAGATTTAGAATTTTTTTTTTTAAGATTTTATTTATTTGACAGAGAGAGACAACCAGAGAGAGAGGGAACACAAGCAGGGGGAGTGGGAGAGGAAGAAGCAGGCTCCCAGTGGAGGAGCCTGATGTGGGGCTCGATCCCAGGACTCCGGAATCACACCCTGAGCCCCAAGATTTAGAAATTTTTAAGTTGGTAAGAGAAGAATCTTATACTTTGTACCAGAAGAAACTATGATATTTGCTGTTATGTCTTGGCCTGAGGAAGGTCTTTCCAAATATACAAAATACTGAAAGCCATGAAAAAGAAGTTCGATTAATATAACTACATAAAAATGACCGCTATGAGCAAAGTCAAGATAAATGATAAACTAGGAAAAGTATTGCTAGTCATGTGACCTAAGGCTAATTTTCCTTATAGAGAGCTCTAACAGATCAAGAAGAAAACGTTAATATAAGGAGTAAGGGAAATGATAGATGTTTCATATCAAAGTAAACACAAATTGCTCAATTTCACTCATAAAATATGTATATAAGATACAGAATTTCACCTGTTAGATTGGCAAAACCAAAAAGTTTCAACACTCATTGTGTTGGAAAAGATAGAAGGAGATCACACTCTCTTGCATTGCTGGTGGGACCTAAGTCGGTGTAGGCTGCAGGGAGGAAGGGCGACTTGGTATTGTCTATCAGAATTACAAAAGCTACATATGCATATATTCTTTGACACAGTAATTCTGATTCCAGCAATTTAATCTGTGAATACACTTGCAAAATGATACATATGCAAGATCATTCATGAGAGCATTGTTCGAGTGGTCTTTGGAGATTTAAACTCCCTCGGATACCTGTATTTTGCTTCTCTTTATTTTTAGTATTACTTTGTCTTCTCTCTTTTTTTTCCTTAGAAGTTGGTTTATGGTCATTTTATCGTTCCGTCTAAAAGGTGGAATCAGCCAGATTGTTCGTTTGAATCAGCAGAAATCTACTCTGGCAAATTTAAGCAGGAAAAGAATTTATCGAGAAAGAATATTGGGTAATCCAGAATAATCAGCCAGGTAGCCAGAAAACTTGGCTTGGAAAATAGCAGCGAGGATCCAAAAGCAAAGTCTGTATAATATGAATTCGTTCAAAGTTCTTCATGACTTAGAGTATTTTTAATTGTTCCCTGTTTACTTTAAGGAGTATGTATTCTATTTACTAGGTGCACACATATATAAATATATTAGGATCAATTTGTGAATTTTGTTCAGTTTTTCTACATTTTTACTACCTTTTGGTCTGCCTGATCTGTTTTTAATTGCAGTGGGTTAAAACTTCTTGCATTATATTGGATTTCTTAATACCTCCTTACAATCGTAATTAGTTTTTACTGTGGTATATGTCCATACAAGTTCATGATTATTATACCTCCTTTTTGTGTTGCCTTTTTAATCATTATGTAATTTCCCTCTTTATTCCTATTAATGCTTTTCTCTTGGTTTTTCCATGTACTCATTTTGTGGCCTTAGGCAAGTCATTATCCTCTCATTTTCCTCATTGTAAAATGGGTATAATACCTACCTTATAACGTTTCTGTGAAGATTCACTGAGAAAATATATATGAAGTATTTTACATGTGATAGGTTCTCCATAAATGGATCGAAAGTACTTTTTTGCCTTTAGGATTCCTTTTTCTCTCTCCTTCTCCTTCTCTATTCAAGTTTCAGATTTTATTTTATTTTATTTTTTTTAAGATTTTTTTTTTTTTTTTATTCAACAGAGATAGAGACAGCCAGCGAGAGAGGGAACACAAGCAGGGGGGGTGGGAGAGGAAGAAGCAGGCTCCTAGTGGAGGAGCCTGATGTGGGGCTCGATCCCATAACGCCAGGATCACGCCCTGAGCCGAAGGCAGACGCTTAATCGCTGTGCCACCCAGGCGCCCCTCAAGTTTCAGATTTTAAATACTATTTGCCTATAATTGGAAATGTGCTTAAGGGGTATGATTAAAATAGTCATCAGGACTTTTTTTAATAAGCGAGTGAAGGTAGTGGAATGTTTGCCTCCCACACCAAGAGTCTGACAATTCTCTAGTACTTGGAGACCTTTAAGTTACTGTTCCCTGCTTTTGCATTGGATCCAGTGTTTCTAAGTCTCTTCCACATTCTCAGGTGTACTAAATAAGAGTCTTTCAGAATTATAGTTGAGACAACTGAAAAAGGACCTCAGTGGGATATAGAGTTCTTAGTAAGTCTTAAAATTAATACTATATTTTGATCAGTACATGTACAAAGAAGGACATAGAAGTGTCATGCACATTTAAGGAGGCAGAAGTGTGTGCTTTCCCCCTCCTTTTTGATAGCATTTAGAACTTATCTTTTATTCCTCTCTTAATTTGGATTTTTATCATCTATTTATATTACCAACGTGTGTTGTGTGCCTCCTGTGGTCCTGGATATCTTGGATTTAAGAATATATAGAGATAAGAGGAAGAAAAACAGTGTCAGCTGAGAAAACAGCACAGAAGGTGCTTGATAGTCAAGGGTTAAAAGATCCAATGCTGAAGAGAGAAGAAATTGTGATGAAGTTGTGATCCATCTTTGGAGAGCCTTGAATGACAGGTTGAAGAGTTTTGACTGTATTCTATAAGCCAATAAAAACCACGAAGGCTTTAAGGATAAAAAAATCAGGTTATGGGGCGTCTGGGTGGCGCAGTCGTTAAGCGTCTGCCTTCGGCTCAGGGCGTGATCCCGGCGTTCTGGGATCGAGTCCCACATCAGGCTCCTCCGCTGGGAGCCTGCTTCTTCCTCTCCCACTCCCCCTGCTTGTGTTCCCTTTCTCGCTGGCTGTCTCTGTCAAATAAATAAATAAAATCTTTAAAAAAAAAATCAGGTTATATACTGAAAATATTTACAGGTTGTGTGCAGGAAAATACTCTGCTGGCAATATTGAAAAAGAAATAGAAAAATGCAGTGTTATGAATAAAACTTTAGCTCATTTAAAATGTTATTTGGTAACATTGAACTAAGCTTTAAATTGGTTTTTTTCTTAAGGTCCTTTAACATGTGACTTTATCAGTGAGGCTCTTCTAGACCATTCTTTATAAAATAATCTTTTTCATTCTTCCTACCTTTATTTTCCTCCGTAACACTTTGTACTGCTGGTTGTGTTATATGTATACGCTTGTTTGTTTATTGTCTGTAAGATTGTAAACTCCATGAGAGCAAGGGCTTTCTTTGTTCAATGCTGCCCCCCAGTGCTTAGAACTGCGCCTCATTTATACCCTTTAATAAATATTTGTTAATGAGTGAATGAATATTCAAATTAAGATGACCACAATTTTTCATGTGGTTTATAATGTGGGAATAGCAGTAGGACAGGGTTTTGGGTTCTTTCCTAGAAACTCCTGTTAAAACGTGTTTTCTTTTCCCTTTCCTCCAGAGTTTATATTCAGAGCACCAATCAAATTAAGCAAGCCTGGGGAACTTCGTGAGGAATATGAAAGCCTGAGAAAGGTACGGTATATAGGTGATCACACCACTCATTTTCTTAAAGTAAATTGAAATGATAACATTAAAGAATACTTAGTGGGAGTTTTCAAAAATTTACAATGCAGAGCCTGTCTTTTTCCATATGACCTCATACTGTAGCTATAATGGAGGTAGAGTAAACCTTAACTAAGAACCCCTTTTTAGCTGTTCTTTCAAAGATGAAACTGTAGCTCACCTGGCCTGTCTTATACCTGCCGCAATAACTGGCCACCAAGAGGGGTATTCTTGGCCGGCCTTCCTTCCTTCCTTTAAATTAATTTGAGAGAGAGAGCGAGAGCGAGCGTGCAGGTGCTCCAGTGTAGGGAGGGACAGAGGGAGAGAATCTCAAGCCGACTCCCTACTGAGCCCGGAGCCTGCTGCAAGGGGGTTGGGGGGAGTCCATGCTGGGCTCCAGTCCCACCACCCATGGGATCCTCACCTGACCTCAGCCAAAAACAAGAGTCAGATTCTTAACCCAGTGAGCTACCCAGGTGCCCCTATTCTTGGCATTTAAATCTTGGTTAAAAGCCAACATATAAGCTCCAATAATAATAGCTTGTATTGCTTTTCCTTATCTTGCAAGGTTCCTCTAATTACATGTAACCGGTATTATCTTTTGTTGCTTTTACTCTGTTATGTACTGCAGAAGAACTGTAACTTAGGACAGTAAGGGGGGTAGTAAAATAATTTCCTAGGTAGAGAAAGTTTACCACTGGGAAAGCTTTTAGCAATGTCCCCATCATCTTATTTCCAATGTTTTCAAACTAATTGTGAATCACTTAGAAAATTAAGATGTCAAAAAGGCTGGTAAGAATTATGTTACAGGATTTATCAGTAGGGAAGAAAGGGATAAAGAAAGGGGGGGTAATCAGAAGGGGGAATGAAACATGAGAGACTATGGACTATGAGAAACAAACTGAGGGCTACAGAGGGGAGGGGGGTGGGGGAATGGGATAGACCGGTGATGGGTAGTAAGGAGGGCACATATTGCATGGTGCACTGGGTGTTATACACAACTAATCAATCATCGAGCCTTACATCGGAAACCGGGGATGTACTGTATGGTGACTAACATAATATAATAAAAAATCATTATTAAGATAAAAAAAAAAAAGCTGTGTTTATGATACTAGTTACATTTTTAAATTCATTACTATCGTGATGTCTTTTTTTATTCTAAATAAATATTCACTTTTGAGTATAGATTTATGTTTGTGGTTTTGTATTCTTTTTCTTAAAGAGAACCCCCAAAGTATATAAGCTCCAGGCCCTACAAAACCTGCCTCTGGTCATGGCTCCTCTGTGAGCTATTCTACATGTGGATATTTAATATTTTATAAAGGTAAGTAATCCACTTAATCTGGATCAGGCATCATCATAAAACAGGCGAGACAATAACATTATTGTGGCATTTTACACTGAATGAAAAACTCAGTGTTTGAAAAGGTCATGTTAAAGAGAAAATAGAGAACTCTGTTTAATTACTATTCATTCTTTGACTTTCTCTTTTAAATGAGAGTGTCAAATGTTAACTTGGGTCCTCATGCTCCTCTTATTTTGGTATTATGAGGGTTGTTTGGTTTTTAAATCACTTACAAAGCTTTTTTCTACCTAGGAAAAAATTCTTTATAGGGACCACATCAAAAGAACCACAGATTCCTCTTAATAAAATTCTAGGATCTGCAGATATTTAATTCTGATATACTTTTCTGCAAACTTGGAGGATATGGAAATTTTAAAGCTATCAGCTTGAAGATAAAAAACAAGGAATTGGAGGTGGAAAAAGGAGATGAAACAATGCATAGTAAGAGTAGAGGTTTTTAGAAGCTTTGGGAGAGAGAAAGAAACCTTGGGGAACTGTACTTTTACTCCTTTTAGGAGGGAGGGACAGAAAAATGTTTATTTTTTTTTTTTTAAGGATTTTATTTATTTATTCGACAGATAGAGACAGCCAGCGAGAGAGGGAACACAAGCAGGGGGAGTGGGAGAGGAAGAAGCAATCTCATAGCGGAAGAGCCTGATGTGGGGCTCGATCCCGGATCGCCGGGATCACGCCCTGAGCCGAAGGCACACGCTTAACCACTGTGCCACCCAGGCGCCCCCAGAAAAATGGTTTTAAAAGCATTTTAAATGGCAGAATGATGTTAAGTGAATCCAGGACAATCTCACCCTATATAAACTGGATTGGGTTTGGAAAACATTCACGTATGTCATTTGGGTTAAATAAATGACATATAGAGGGCCCTCCCCCCCATTCCAAGTACCCAAGTTGTTGGCATCCATCGTACAACCTGGAAAATGGAAATTCAAGTCAGAAAATCCAAAGGCACTAATTTGGCATATCTGTACAGTGGGATAATATTAGCAATCCAATCGAATGAACTCCTGGTACATGCTGCCACTTAGGTCAACCTCAAAAAGATGCTAAGTGAAAAGAACCAGATACAAGGGACCACATATTGTATGATTCCATTTGTAGGAAATGTCTAGAATAGACAAGTGTAATGGAGACAGACAGGAGACTAGTGGTTGGTTGAAGTAAGGGGCGGGAATGGGGCTTAGCACTAAAAGTGCATGAGCGATTTAATTGCAGTGGTAAAGATTTTTAAAACTGATTTATGGTGTGTTCCACAACTTGGTAAATTTACTAAAAGTCACTGCACTATATGTTTGAGGTGGATGAATTATATAACATGTAAACTATGCCTCCATAAAGTTGTAAAGAAAAATTAAAAGGCATTAGGCGTTTGGATGGAGGACCTGACAGAGAAAAGATGTCTCGTAGAGTGCGTATTTCTAAAACAAAACAAAGTAAATATCTAGATTACTGGATGGTTATCTAGGGAGGGAAATCCTTAAACGTTTCTATAAGCGGGCACCTGGGTGCCTCTGGCTCAGGTCATGATCCCAGAGTCCTGGGATCGAGCCCCATGTCAGGTGCTCTGCTGAGCAGGGAGCCTGCTTCTCCCTCTTCCTCTGCTTCCTCCCCCCTGCTCATGCTCTATCTCTCTCTCTGTCAAATAAATGAATAAAATCTTTAAAAAAGAAAAAGTTTCTACAAGCAAGGGATGATGAGTGGAAATTGGTTCTACACAACTCATCATTACTATTTTGATGCATCACATGCTACTAATATACTTTTTATTTGGTATATTTTATTTTGTTTAAGTGAGAGCAAAAACTTTTATAAGGGCTGGAAAAAATTAATAAGAAATTTTCTTCTTTTTTTTTTTTTAAAGATTTTATTTATTTATTTGACAGAGATAGAGACAGCCAGCGAGAGAGGGAACACAAGCAGGGGGAGTGGGAGAGGAAGAAGCAGGCTCATAGCAGAGGAGCCTGATGTGGGGCTCGATCCCATAATGCTGGGATCACGCCCTGAGCCGAAGGCAGACACTCAACCACTGTGCCACCCAGGCGCCCCAGAAATTTTATTCTTCTGATTCTAGTTCTTTTAAAAGATATTTACTTAGTAATCATAGATCCTCCTACTTGTGGGTAGTTTTATGCTTACTAAGGTTACTATGAGTTTCTAAATTGCATGATTCTATGAGTGGATTTGTATTTCTGAATATGTTTAAAGCTTTCTTCCTGCCATATATTGTAGATGATTTTTTCTTAATAAGAAAAACAATGCAGGAATATGCAAAGCAAAATGTGAAGGTTCCTCTTTCCCTTATTTCTCATTCTCTTCACCATAGTTAACTAGTATCGGCAGTTTAGTGTGTATCTTAGGTCTTGTATGTATTTACACACACACACACACACAACACACACACACACACACACAGAGACTTTAGTCTTTTTCAGGATAAATGAAATCATGGTGTATATTGATTTATTCATCAGATATTTTTTGTGTCCCTACTGTGTGCCAGGCATTGGGGATGTGGTGCTGAAGAAGACACCCAAGGTCCTTGCCCAGGGAGGTTCCATTCTAGTGCAGAAGACAGTAAATAAGCAAACAAATACTTACTATATATTAATAAGGTAGGATCAGAAGAGTCACGGGGCATGGAGAGGAAACTTGAGGAGACACAAAAAAGCTGTTTTAGATAGAGTAATCAGGAAAGTCTCTCAGAGAAGGCAACATTTGCGTTGCTGCCTGGAAGAAGTGAGGTAGCAAGCCAAGTAAAAGTATGCAGAAAGAGGATTTCAGGCAAAGGAGCCACAAATGCAGAGACCCCGAGACAGGAACAAGTTTGGCTTGTTCAAGGAACAGTGCGGCTGGAGCTTGAGTGTGCAAGTGGTGGGTGGGAGGGTGGTATGGGGATTTGGTAGGAGATGAGTTGGGAGAAATAAAAGGGCCAGATCGAAGAAGGCCCAGTTAACCTGTTAAGGAACCTAAGTTTATTTTCAGTGTGATGTGAAGCCAGTAATATGATCTGACTCATACTTTTAAAAGGTCTCTGGTTGTGCTGTGGGGAATAAACAGTAATGGAGTTAGGAATTCTATTTACTGTGAATAGTAGAGACCCAAAAATAACGACCCAAACAAATTAGGAGTTTTATTTTTCTCAAGTAACAAAAACCAGATGTAGGCAGCCCAGGGCTGATACAGCAGTTTCATGACATCGGGAAGTCAGGTTCCTTGTGTCTTTCTGTTTGTGTCTTCAAGTGTGCCTGTTTCCTTGTACTGTGGGTTGGCTGATCCTCTCTGGAATCACATCTAGACAGAAGGTAGGGGGAGAAAGACACATATATCAGCTGAATTGGGTTTTGTTTTTTTTTTTTTAAGAGCTTTCTCCAAAGCCCCACCCAGTGACTTCATGCATGCTTCATAGTCCAGTGTCATAGACTGTCTCTAGCTGCCAGGGAGTCAGGGAATCAGTGTTTTAGCTGGGTACATTAACTTCCCAAGGAAGATCTGGGTTCTCTGGGAAAGGAAGTAAAGAACGGATAATGAGCTAGGTAGCTAGCAGTCTGTGACTCATGGGACAAGTACGGAAATAAGACCAATCAGGGCACTTCTAGATAAAGCAGCGTGTTGGGTTTAAGCACGGTTAGGGTTTTGCTCAGAAGTATGGCAGAAGGAGAGATGCAGTGGATGGGAACGTGTATACAAGGACGTTGTTGTGTTTTGGACCATGTTTTTGAGGAGGTTATTTAAGGAGGGAATTGAGGAGACGACGACATGATGGACAGCGAAAGCGTGGTAGGGTCAATGGATTGAGGTTTTGATGGTGATAGAGGATTGTAAAAGTAGGGTCACTAGCATACCAGTCAAGCCGGAAAGCTAGGAAGTGGTGGTCTAAATGTGAGAGGCTCAAAAGTGAAACTGGAGGTAGTTTAGTTACTGGACAGGAGAATGTTTGAGTTTGATCAGGGAGTAGACAACTGAAGCAGGATGGAAGAAAAGACTTATTTAGGAGGAAGTAAAGGAACTGAGAGAGTCTACTGATGTTGACTTTTTCAGGAACAATCACTGGAGTAGTTGGAGAGAAACATAGGTGCTAAGTATTTCTGTGAATAAGGGGGATTGACAAAGAGATAGGAGACTAGCAGAAAGAAGGGTTGTGAGTGTTAACAGTCTGATGGCTTCAGAGAAGCTAGGATTTGTGAGG
Source organism: Ursus maritimus (assembly GCF_017311325.1). Taxonomy (NCBI): domain Eukaryota; kingdom Metazoa; phylum Chordata; class Mammalia; order Carnivora; family Ursidae; genus Ursus; species Ursus maritimus. The sequence goes on from NW_024424008.1 coordinate 9,581,577, forward strand.
AATAGTATGATGTATTCTGTAACTTGCTCTTTTTTTCACTAACAATATGTGGGTTTTTTTGTGGGAGATAAGGCTTTCATATAGATATTTTTTTCATCCTGAGTGATATTTCATAGTATGGATGAGGCATAATTCACTTAACTATTCCATTATCATTAGTCATTTAAATTCTTTCCAATTTCTGCCAGCGTTAAAGAGATGTTGTACTGAATACACATGAACAGATGGGAGCAAATACTTCCTTTAGGTTAGATTCCTAGAAGTGAAAGTTCAGGGTCAAATGGTATGTACACTTTGTATTTGGTGGATAGTAACAAATTGCCTTTTATTTTTTTTAAGATTTTATTTATTTGTTTGAGAGAGAGAGCAAGCACGAGTGGGGGGAGGGGCAGAGGGAGAGGGAGAAGCAGGCTCCCCGCCGAGCAGGGAGTCTGACACGCGGCTCTCAGTCCCAGGACCCTGGGATCATGACCTGCGCCGAAGGAAGCCCTTTAACCAACCGAGCCATCCACGTGCCCCAACAAATTGCCTTTTAAAAAGACCTTTTTCAACTAACTCTCACCAACAGTAAAAGAGAGTCCCCCTTCTTTAAATCCTTGCCAAACTTTTATCATTATTTTTAATATTTTGCTAATCTGCTAGATAAAAATGATCTCATTGGTTTAATTTACATTTCCCTGATTACTAGTGAGGAGGAGCATTGATATTTTCTGGTCATTTACATGTTTTCTGTGCATTGCTTGTTCATAATCTTTAAATATGAAAACCAGTTTTATCTTTTGAGCATTTGTAAACTTTACTACTAATGGCATGCTTTTTTTTTTTTTTCCCCCTGTGCTTTCATAGATATATTGTATTCAAAGTTTCTGGCTTCTTTTTTCCCCCTGACATTTTTGGGGTTTTTAAGTGGAAGGAGAAAATTAGCATGTGCTCAGGTCCTCTATCTTGTTACCTTGCTTGAGGAAATAATTTTGTTATATTCATTCTTTTTTTTTTTTTTTTAAAGATTTTATTTATTTATTCGACAGAGAGAGAGACAGCCAGCGAGAGAGGGAACACAAGCAGGGGGAGTGGGGGAGGAAGAAGCAGGCTCCTAGCGGAGGAGCCTGATGTGGGGCTCGATCCCATAACGCCGGGATCACGCCCTGAGCCGAAGGCAGACGCTCAACCGCTGTGCCACCCAGGCACCCCTGTTATATTCATTCTTGAATATGTGTGTGCGTGTATGTGTGTGCGTGTGCGTGTGTGTGTGTATGTGTGTGTGTATAGTGTATGTATATATTCTTGTTATATTCTTGTCTGCAGTAAATGTCTGTTGAAATAAAAAATAATTTTAGCGAGAAATTATTTCAATATTGATATCTTTATGTTTCTATTCTATGTGAGACCATTGTCATTTTTGCTTAAAGATTTTTTTTTTTAAAGATTTTATTTATTTATTTGACAGAGATAGAGACAGCCAGCGAGAGAGGGAACACAAGCAGGGGGAGTGGGAGAGGAAGAAGCAGGCTCACAGCAGAGGAGCCTGATGTGGGGCTCGATCCCATAACTCCAGGATCACGCCCTGAGCCGAAGGCAGACGCTCTGCCACCCAGGCGCCCCTCATTTTTGTCTTTTGAAGTAATTGATTCATCTCTATAAGTTCTGCTTCTTGGCTGGATTAAGCTTATTACTTAGACCATTATTTCTTCTGTTTCTATAATCTGTTCGATGCTGAATTTTGGCCACATGGTTAAAGAGTTGCTTTCTGTTAGAGTTAGGAAACGTATATGTCATCCACATGGTCTTGTTTGTCTTCTTTGAATCATTTTACTCCGAAGGGTTGAAAGTCAGGGGAAAACAGCCTCTGCTTCTAGACTGCTTATGTTCCTGGTTGCTGTAGTGGGAAAGATGAACTGCTCTTGATAATTCTGTGGGTCACATGAGTGGTTTAGGCTTTCTCTGAATTGGTTTACTGACCTATCCGTTTTCTTTTTTCTCCTTCCCTACTGGTTCGTTTTTGAGGAGTATTTTCTCCCCATTGCTGGCTGAATTATTCAAGTAGTGAGCACACGGTTCTTAGTCATCAGAGCACAGGGTAATCAGATATGGTCAATGGGTTACTGACGTGAATAATGTCTCTGTAAGGCAGACACTAACTTTTGTGAAGGATTTTTTTAAAGGTAAGTAAACTTTTAGGACCTAATTGTTTTTGAAATTATGTATCTTTCAAGTCTCTTTTATTATCTTTATGCCATGAACTTAAAATGTAATGCACTTTATTAAAACTAGGACATTTCATGGGGCGCCTGGGTGGCTCGTTCGGTTAAGCGTCTGCCTTCGGGTCAGGTCATGATCCCAGGGTCCTAATCGGGCTTTCTGCTCAGCGAGAAGCCTGCTTCTCCCTCTGTCCCTCCCCCTGCCCATGCTGTCTGTCTTTTGCTTTCTGGCTTAGAACATTTCACTCAAATCTATTTGGCTATTCAGTGCATCATGAGCTGAATGTTGAGCTGGCCTTAAGCAACCCCCCCCCCCCCCCCCGCTTTGTAAAAATCTGCTTCTTTTACAAGGAGCTTGTATTTACCTAGAAAGTTTAAAATATGTTCTGTCACACCGCAGAAGCAGCAGAGTGCTCGTTTAAATTTTTCTTTCCTATTAGATTGTAAAATCTTTCAAGGTGGATCTGTTTGTTTAGTCTCTTGAACTCTCCGCTGCATGTAAGATACGGCCATCCCTACTGATCCCTGGGGCGCACGGTCCGTGACCCCCAGTGGGTGCCCGAAACTGTGGATGGTACCCAACGCTGTATATACCGCGGTTTACCCCGCACATACATACTTACGATACAGTTTAATTTGTAAATTAGGCACAGTAAGGGATTAACAACGATAACTAATAATAAAATAGAGCAGTTAGAACAGTATGCTGTAATAAACGTCCTGTGAACGTGGTCTCTCTCTCTCTCTCAAAACATCTTGTACTGTACTTACCCTTCCCGAGATAACGTGAGATGATAAATCACCTACGTGATGAGGCGAAGTGGAGTGAGTAGGCACTGACTGTGATGCGGTGTTAGGCTGCTGTGGACCTGATGGCATGTCAGAAGGAGGATCGTTTGCTTCCGGACCGAGGTTGACTGAAACTGCCCACGGCGAGATCACGGATGGGGAGGCAGTGGGGCGGTTTACCGTAGTATCGTAGTATCGGGCACATAGGTATTCATTGAATGCTGATTGAATTGATTGCTTGATCATCTAGTTTCAAAGCCCCTTCTTTTAAGACAAATGCTGCCTCGTGTAGGGACGGATAGCTGGCTCACAGTAGAACTAGATATGTTTTAAGATCTCTAGAGTTCTTTTTGCTACAACATTTGTTATTTTTTTCGGATTCCTCTAAAATGTTATTGTGTAATCTTTGAGGAAATGCCTGCCTTTGGCAGGTGCTGATGGGCCTCTTTCTAGAACCAGAAAATAGATAACAGTATCTCATAGTACATCTTCAAGGAAAGGAAAGCGATGTGGTACTAAGCAGGAAAAACTCGCAAAACAATAAATTCTCATTTTGACTGCCTGAGGGAAGAACAGTTAGCTGTTGCTGAAAAAATCTAAAAATGTTAAACCTCATTGTTTTCTTCTTTTGCTCTTCGCATCTATTCAGACAAGGTCAGGAGCAACTGTTTTGGGGGGAGGAGGCAGCAAAGCAAGCTTTATTGAACCATAGCAAAGTGATGTACAAAGCTCCCAAAGAGGGAGGGGACCCCAGGGGGTTGCCCAAGGTCAGGAGCAACTTTACGAAGTAATGGCTTTTCAAAGAAAATAACGTTCGGGAAATTTAAAGCCTGATCAAATGTAATTATAATAGCAGGCTAGTCAAGCGATTTCTGCGATGTGCTGTCTTTCCTTGTCTCTTTGATTTGTGAGAGGAGAGGATCGGTAAGTATAAGATTATTGTATTAGTGTAATAGTTTTTATGGTGTAGAGAATAGTCGAAATAAAGTCATTTCAATGCTACTTGTGAAAGCCAAACTAGAGAATTTTGTAGAGCAGTCACAACTCTATTTATTTATTTAATTACCTACTTATTAATTAATTAATTAATTTGACAAAGAGAGAGAAAGAGAGAGAGCGCGGACATAAGCAGGGGCAGAGGGAGAGGGAGAAGCTGCGGCACTCGATCCCAGGACCCTGGGATCATGACCTCAGCCGAAGGCTTAACTGACTTCTAACTAACGCTTAACCAACTGAGCCACCCAGGCATCCCGAGCAGTTGCAGCTCTTGTTACAAAACTCTTACAAAATAAAAAATGTTTTCTTTTGTAAGAATATCTGACTAGTAAAGGTTTTAATAAATTAAAATTTTTTTCCTGTATAAAAGTAAGCAGAATTGTAAAAAGGAAAGTAGTTCAGGTAATGAAAAGATTTAAAGAAGAAAGGGAAGATTACCAGTAATCCTGCCACCTAATAACCACATTTAAATGTGTATCATAAATTTAAGCTTAAGACTTTTCACAAAATAGATTTGGAATCACACTAAAGAAGCCATTTTTACTGATCTTTTTATTCAGCATATCATGTGAAATTTTCCATATCAATAAGTTTAGATCCATGCCAACATTTTTAGTGATTATATAGGGTAACAGAAAATATCACTGTAACATATCACATGTATGCCAATATTTTCCTTAAAGCCAGAACCATTCAAGAATGAGAAATAACTTTGAAAAATGATATTTCAAAAAGATGCCACAAAATAATTTTTAAAAGTTCTCATCTCTAGCCAAATTTATGTAAAAATTCACAGGTAATCTGTTTTCGGTGGAATTGCAAGCGTGGTTATATTTTTCTGGATACAAATGAGAGTGTAAAGTCTCCTTTGCTGCTTCTTACATCTGAGACTCAATTTTTGTGTTTATCTGAAACTGAAAAAAAATGCATGTGTTTTACAGGTCACAATACAGGTGTGGTGTGGATATTTTACATTACGCTAAGCAACATTATATTATAATGAGTAAGAACCAACCGTCCGAGTTCAAATCCTGTGTGAATTTGGGCTCCGTGTCTTATGAGTTCTTCATCTGTAAAATGGACACCATAGTACTTAGCTTATAGGGCTATTGTGAAATAGTACCTGGCACATAGTAGTCCCTATATAAGGATTATTATTATTCTTTAAAATTTGGAATTCTGAAAAATCTACAACAAAATAACCCCCACCATTGCTGCCATTTGTTTGAGTAAACAGTGACTGACCATCAGAAAGTCATAGTCGGAAGCTAGAAAGTTAGAGTGTGAGCCAAAGGAATTCAAATTTTTTTGAACTTTGGACAGTGAGGAGGGCCTGTCTTTGCCTTTTCATAATTGATGACTTCCAGATCTTTCTTTCTACTTCTCATATGTGCGTTTCCTCCCATTCATTCAGCCTTTTAGCTTGGCAACTAAACATGTGACTTCTGGAGTATCTGCTGGTTTAATTTATGTGTAACCTTGAATGCCTGCAATTACTATTTTTTTTAATGATTTTTTATTATATTATGTTAGTCACCATACAGTACATCCCCGGTTTCTGATGTAAAGCTCGATGATTCACTAGTTGCGTATAACACCCAGTGCACCATGCAATACGTGCCCTCCTTACTACCCATCACCAGCCTATCCCATTCCCCTACCCCCCTCCCCTCTGAGGCCCTCAGTTTGTTTCTCATAGTCCATAGTCTCTCATGCTTCATTCCCCCTTCTGATTACCCCCCCCTTTCTTTACCCCTTTCTTCTCCTACTGATCATCCTAGTTCTTATGTTCCATAGATGAGAGAAATCATATGATAATTGTCTTTCTCTGCTTGACTTATTTCACTTAGCATTATCTCCTCCAGTGCCGTCCATGTTGCAGCAAATGTTGAGAACTCATTCTTTCTGATAGCTGAGTAATATTCCATTGTATATATGGACCACAACTTCTTAATCCAGTCATCTGTTGAAGGGCATCTCGGCTCCTTCCACGATTTAGCTATTGTGGACATTGCTGCTATGAACATTGGGGTGCATATGGCCCTTCTCTTCACTATGTCTGTATCTTTGGGGTAAACACCCAGTAGTGCAATGGCTGGATCATAGGGTAGCTCAATTTTTAACTTTTTAAGGGACCTCCACGCTGTTTTCCAGAGTGGCTGTACCAACTTGCATTCCCACCAACGATGTAGGAGGGATCCCCTTTCTCCACATCCTCTCCAACAATTGTTGTTTCTTGCCTTGTCTATTTTTGCCATTCTAACTGGCGTAAGGTGGTATCTCCATGTGGTTTTGATTTGAATTTCCCTGATGGCTAATGATTTTGAACATCTTTTCATGTGTCTGTAGCCATTTGTATGTCTTCATTGGAAAAGTGTCTGTTCATATCTTCTGCCCATTTTTTGATTTGTTTATTTGTTTCTCGTGTATTGAGTTTGAGAAGTTCTTTGTAGATCTTGGATACCAGTCCTTTATCTGTAGTGTCATTTGCAAATATATTCTCCCATTCCGTGGGCTGCCTCTTAGTTTTTTTGACTGTTTCCTTGGCTGTGCAGAAGCTTTTTATCTTGATGAAGTCCCATAAATTCATTTTATCTTTTGTTTCTCTTGCCTTTGGGGATGTGTCATGAAAAAGGTTGCTTTGGCCGATGTCGTAGAGGTTGCTGCCTATGTTCTCCTCTAGAATTTTGATGGATTCCTGTCTCACATCGAGGTCTTTCATCCATTTGGAGTTTATTTTTGTGTATGGTGTGAGAGAGTGGTCAAGTTTCATTCTTTTGCATGTAGCTGTCCAATTTTCCCAGCACCATTTATTGAAGAGACTGTCTTTTTTCCACCGGAGGCTTTTTCCTGCTTTATCAAAGATTAGTTGCCCAAAGAGCCGAGGGTCCATTTCTGGGTTCTCTATTCTGTTCCATTGGTCTATGTGTCTGTTTTTGTGCCAGTACCATGCTGTCTTTGTGATCACAGCTTTGTAGTACAGCTCGAAATCTGGCATTGTGATGCCCCCAGCTTTGTTTTTCCTTTTCAACAGTTCCTTGGAGATTCAGGGCCTTTTCTGTTTCCATACAAATTTAAGGACTATTTGTTCCAGTTCTTTGAAAAATGTCCTCGGTATTTTGATCGGGATAGCATTGAAAGTGTAGATTGCTCTGGGTAGCATGGACATTTTAACTATGTTAATTCTTCCAATCCATGAGCATGGAATATCTTTCCATCTTTTTATGTCTTCCTCAGTGTCTTTCAAGAGTGATTTATAGTTTCTAGAATATAGATCCTTTACGTCTCTGGTTAAGTTAATTCCAAGGTAACGTATGGTTTTTGGTGCTATTGTAAATGGGATGGATTCCCTAATTTCTCTTTCTTCAGTCTCGTTATTCGTGTATAGAAATGCAATTGATTTCTGAGCATTGATTTTGTATCCCGCCACGTTACTGAATTGCTCTATAACTTCTAATAGTTTGGGAGTATATTCTTTTAGGTTTTCCATATAGAGTATCATATCATCTGTGAAGAGAGACATTTTGACTTCTTCTCTGCCGACTTGGATACCTTTGATCCCTTTTTGTTGTCTGATTGCTGTTGCAAGGACTTCTAGTACTATGTTGAATAATAGTGGCGAGAGTGGGCATCCTTGCCGTGTTCCTGATCTGAAGGGAAAGGCTTCCAGCTTTTCCCCATTGAGAATAATATTGCCTGCAATTACTTTTAAAGCCTATATTGAAGTAATTTTAAACACCTTATTACATAAAGGAGAAAATTTGTAAAATCTTATCTTGGCATAAATATTTATATGTGCTTAATTCTAAACATAACATTTAAATTGAAAGGTGTTTGAGAATTTAAAGTGAAGGGAGCATAGTATCAAATATGATATCTTTAAAATTAGGTCAGAATCATAAGAGCAAATCAATTGCTTTGGTGCTATTTATGTGATTGCTCAAGTAGAAATCATGGTGTTAGCCTTCTATGCAAGAGATCATTTGCTGTGATTCAGGATGTTGTGAAATGGAAACTGGAGGTAGTCCTAGTTTAACCAAAATGCTTTTTTTTTTTCTTTTTTTTTTTGGTGGGAGCATCAGCAATAATCACCAATTAGACCCTATAGGAGTGGTAACTGTTAGTATCAAAGGAGAGTCTAAGAACCAGATAGAAGATATAAAGAATTGACTGCTCTGGATACCAAAGTAAATTGAAATGTTCTGACATTAATTTTTTTTTAAAGATTTTATTTATTTATTCGATAGAGATAGAGACAGCCAGTGAGAGAGAGAACACAAGCAGGGGGAGTGGGAGAGGAAGAAGCAGGCTCCTAGCGGAGGAGCCCGATGTGGGGCTCGATCCCAGAACGCCAGGATCACGCCCTGAGCCGAAGGCAGACGCTTAACCGCTGTGCCACCCAGGCGCCCCTGACATTAATTTGGTTAGCACCTTCATCACGCTTGAAGTGATGGTTCTGAAGCAGTAGTATTATACTCCTACTTTATCAGCTTATATTCCTTTCATAACCTCCCTAAGAATTTAAAATATTTTTATACCCTCTATTAAAGAATAAGCCCTAGACATCAACAAAAATGTATTCCACCCATTTATTGAGTTGGTGATATTTAGTGGGTACAACCTTACGGACTATAAGCGAATGATTTGTAAGATTGTTAAAAATATGTTGAAGATAAACTTAAAGATTCCTGTTTCAGCTTTGTGAATGTCTTAGGGGTCTAGAGTCCCCGTTTGAGACCCTTTGGCCCAGAGATGAGTAGAAAATGTAGACAGTGAGTTAAATGTGTGTAACTCATGTTATTTACTGAATGTTTTCATACATCATCATCTTAATTTATAGGAAAAATTAGTTATCACTTGTTGGTAGGAGGCAGATGAATGAAACACATGAAGCTGTGTGGTCCTACGGTTGTCACAAGCTATTTCTGTAGTCTCTCGTTGGGTAGTGGACCATTTTACCAATTCAGATAAGAAAATGAAAAAATTATAGATGAATGAGCTGCTTGTCTTTAAAGTGCCATCGGGCAGCCCTCCTCCCACCAGCCCTGTGTTCTTGGCACTGTCAGGTTGATTGGTTACCTTTTGTTGTGGAATGGAGAGAAACTCCCCCAAAGCATGGGGACTAGTAGGGTCACCACAACAGGACAGTTTGTATCACAGAATATTTGTTGAAAGGACCTTTTCAAAATTATTTAGCCCAACCTTATTCACTTCAGTTACATTCTGCAAGAACATAAGCCCAGTGCGAGCCGCTTTGTCATTTTTGGTCAGGGCTCTATCCTCAGCACTAAAAATATGCCTGACACATAGCTTCTAGTGCTCTGCAATTATCTGTGAAACTGAACTTTCTGAACACAGATCCCAGTCTCGAACTCAAGCAGGAGAGGGGAAATCAAGGATGAAGAGGACACAGTTTCCCTTCAAAAGAAGCTCATAGTGTCTGGGGGCCACAGATTTGAGAACAGGTAACTAGACGCAAGTAATTTACTTTAAAATCCATGATACGGGGTGCCTGTGTGGCACAGCGGTTAAGCGTCTGCCTTCGGCTCAGGGCGTGATCCCGGCGTTCTGGGATCGAGCCCCACATCAGGCTCCTCCGCTATGAGCCTACTTCTTCCTCTCCCACTCCCCCTGCTTGTGTTCCCTCTCTCACTGGCTGTCTCTCTCTCTGTCAAATAAATAAAATCTTTAAAAAAAATAAAAAATAAAATAAAATCCATGATAGAAGTACTTTCTGGATGTTATGAAATATACTTGAAAAGATTTCATTTGAAATAGTGTGATATATATATGTGTTTTGTTTTCATCTCTAAGCATGGCCAGTGAACATTCGAAGTACTTGTAGGGAACACACACTTTGGAGTGGTTATGTAGCCCTCGAAAGACTATGATCAGAACCTTCACTTCATGGGCTCTGATAAGCTGTTCTGTTATTTCTATAATCATCTAGCACCTGAGGTTTGTTAACTAGCCTAACAGATGTTAGAAATGATTTCAAAAGTTTTAATTTCTGGGGGCGCCTGGGTGGCACAGCGGTTAAGCATCTGCCTTTGGCTCAGGGCATGATCCTGGCGTTCTGGGATCGAGCCCCACATCAGGCTCCTCCGCTATGAGCCTGCTTCTTCCTCTCCCACTCCCCCTGCTTGTGTTCCCTCTCTCGCTGGCTGTCTCTATCTCTGTCGAATAAATAAATAAAATCTTAAAAAAAAAGTTTTAATTTCTGTAATATGCAAACAAAATAAAAGTGGGGAGAACAGTAAAATGAACGCCTGAATACTGATTACCCAGATTCTACAATTTTGAAGATAAATAATTTTTCATGGTGAAGTGAGTATTGTTCAAGACATATGGATTAACTACAAATCTGGTACAGGCGTTTCTGCCCTTGCGTGAATAGGATTTAAGAATCTAGCGAGCTCAGTGGCCTGTTGCATCTACGGAACATTGCCCTGTGGCTAGGAATTTTGTTTGGCTTTGTGTTTAGCTGTTAGTGGAAAATTCACTTACCTGATTCTGACCAGGGGATTAGTTGAATCCTGCTACTAAAATATTGCCTTGAGTGAAACTGGCATGCACGATATTTACTGTAGTATCTAAAAGAATAGGAAGCTGGCTGGAACTTCATGATACTTAAAGAATAGGTTATAAGACACTTAACATTTTTTAAGTGCTATAGAATATATATAACACAAAAATTTGCCATTTTAACCATTTTAAAGTGTACCGTTCAGTATCCTTAAAGTACATTCACAGGGGCGCCTGGGTGGCACAGCGGTTGAGCGTCTGCCTTCGGCTCAGGGCGTGATCCCGGCGTTATGGGGTCGAGCCCCACATCAGGCTCCTCCGCTATGAGCCTGCTTCTTCTTCTCCCACTCCCCCTGCTTGTGTTCCCTCTCTCGCTGGCTGTCTCTCTCTGTCAAATAAATAAATAAAATCTTAAAAAAAAAAAAAAGTACATTCACAGTGTTGTGCAACCATCACTGCTCTGTTTTTTTCATCACTCCAAACAGAAACCCTGTACCCATTCATCAGTATCTCCCCATTTCTCCATCCCCGTAGCCCCTGGTAATCTCTAACCTAACTTCCCGTTTTTACGGACTTGCCGATTCTAGAAATGTCAGTGGAATCATCCAGTGTTTGTTCTTTTCGTCTGGCTTATTTCACAGAGCGTAATGTATTGAGGTTTGTCCAACACCGGTGCGTGTTTTAGTACTTCATTTCTTCTTATGGCCGAGTAATACCCCATTGTATGGACATATCGCTTCTTGTTTACCCATTCATCTCTTGAACACTTGGGTGGCTCCTGCTTTTTGGCAGTTGTGATTCATGCTGCGATGCACATTGGTGTACAAGTATTTGTTTTGAGCTTGGGTTTTCAGATTTGTTTGGTATATACCTAGGAGCAGAATTCCTGGGTCATATGGATAATTGTCTGTTCAATTTTTTGAGGCATCATCAAGCTTTTCCACAGCAGCTGCAGCATTTTACATTCCTACCAGCAAAGTCTGAGGGCTCCAGTTTCTCTACATTCTTGTTGGTACTTGTTATTTTCTTTTTTCTTTAAAAATGTTTTTTCCAGTAGTCATTCTAATGGGCATCTCATCATGATTTTGATTTGCATTTCCCTAATGAAGGATGATGTCTAGCACCTTGTCGTGTGCTCAGTGACCATCTCTTCTTCAGGGAAAAATCTATTCAAGTTCTTTGCTGAATTTGGGGTTTTTTTGTTTGTTTGTTTTTAAGATTTTATTTGTTCATTTGAAAGAGAGGGTGAGTGAGAGAGAACATGAGCAGAGGGAGCAGGAGAGGCAGAGGGAGAAGCAGGCTCCCCACAGAGCAGGGAGCCTGATGTGGGGCTTGATCTCAGGACCCCGGGACCATGACCCGAGCTGAAGGCAGACGCTTAGCCCACTGAGCCACCCAGGCGCCCCCTTTGCTGAATTTTGAATTGGGTTGGGTCGTAAGAGCTCTTTATGTATGTTGAATATTAAATCCTTATCAGTTGTATGATTTGCCAATATTTTCTCCCACTCTCTAGGTCGTCTTTTTACTTTATTGATAATATCCTTTGCACAAAGTTTTTAATTCGGATGAAATCCAATGTATCTCTTTTTTTTCTTTTCTGTTTGGCTTTTTCCCTCAGCACAATTACATTGAGATCCATCCACTTTGTTGCATGCCTCAGTACTTTATTTTTTTATTGCTGAGGAGTATTTCATCGTATGGATATGTCACAATCTGTTTACCTTATATGCCTCTTGATAGACATTTGGGTTATTTCCAGTTCTTGGCCGTTACAAACGAAGCTGCTATGAGCATTCACGTATATCTTTGTGTAGATAAGTCTGTTTCTCTTCTAAGGGTAAATATTTAGGTGTGAAATGGCTGGATCATATGGTAGATGTGTGTTTCATTTTTTAAGAAACTGCCAGACTTTTCCCAAGTGGTTTTACTATTTTAATTCCTACCAGTAGAAGTTCTGGTTTCTCTCAATCTTTACCGACATTTGGTATGGTTAGTCTTTTTAATTTTAGCCATTCTAAGTGGCGTGTAGTATCTCATTGTGGTTTTAAAATTTACATTTCCCGAACGACTAATGATGTTGAACATCTTTTCATCAGTTTAGTTGCTTTCCGTATATTTTCTTTGGTTTAATGTCTGTTCAAATCTTTTGCCTTATTTTTAAAGTCAGTCACATACTTTCTTGCTTTTGAATTTTCAGCGATTTTGTGTGTTCTGGATGCAAATCTTCTGTCCAGTATATGCTTTGCAATGTCTTTTTCTCAGTCTGTGTCAGTGTTTTCATTCTCTTAGAGTCTTTCGAAGGGCAGGAGCTTTTAACTTTCATGAAAGATAGTTTATAAGTTTTTTTTTTTCTTTGTAGATTGTACTTTTGGTGTTATATTTAAGAATTCTTTGCCCAGCCTAAGTTCACAGAGATTTTCTCCTATGTTTTCTCCTGGAAGCTTTATAGTTTTAGGCTTTACATTTAGGCCTATGATCCATTTCGAGTTAATTTTTATTTTTAAAGATTTTATTTATTTATTCGACAGAGATAGAGACAGCCAGCGAGAGAGGGAACACAAGCAGGGGGAGTGGGAGAGGAAGAAGCAGGCTCCTAGCGGAGGAGCCTGATGTGGGGCTCGATCCCATAACGCCGGGATCACGCCCTGAGCCGAAGGCAGACGCTCAACCACTGTGCCGCCCAGGCGCCCCTCGAGTTAATTTTTATACGTGGTGTGAGTATAGGTCCACGTTCCTTTTTGTGCACATAGATATTAAGTCGCTCCAGTAGTGTCTGTTGAAAAGACTATCGCTTCTCAACTGGATTGCCTTTGTGCCTTTGTCAAAAATCAGTTATCTATGTGTTTGTGGGTTTATATCTAAACTCTATATTCTATCTGTATCATTGATCTGTTCATTTTTATACCAATACCATGCTGTTTTGATTGAGTATTGTAGCTTTATAACAAGTCTTAAAATCTGGTAGTGTTCATTCTCCAATTTGTTCTTTTTCAAAGTTATTTTGGCTCTTACTCCTTCTCTATATATGCATCTGAATTTTAGTATCAGCCTGCCAGTTCCTACAAAAAAAAAAAAGAAGAAGAAGGAGGAGGAAGAGGAGGAGGAGGGGGAGGGGAAGGAGGAAGAGGAGGAGGAGGAGGAGGAGGAGGGGGGAGGAGAAAAAAGAAAAAAGAAAAAAAATCCTTCTGGGATTTTGATTGGGATTGCATTGAATCCATAGATCAATTTGGGGAGAATTGGCATCTCAGTAATATTGAGTCTTCAGACCCATCAACATGATATATCCTATTTTTTTTAGGTCTTCTTTAATTTCTGTCAACAATGTTTGTGATTTTCAGTTTCCACATCTTTTGTCAGATTTATCTTAAGTATTTCACATTTTTGATGTTATTGTAAATGGTATTTTTAAATTTTCATTTTTTTTAAAGACTTTATTTATTCGACAGAGACACAGCAAGAGAGGGAACACAAGTGGGGGCAGTGGGAGAGGGAGAAGCAGGCTTCCCGCTGAGCAGGGAGCCGATGTGGGGCTCGATCCCAGGACCCTGGGATCATGACCTGAGCCGAAGGCAGACACTTAACAACTGAGCCACCCAGGCGCCTGTAAATTTTCATTTTCTAATTGTTCATGCGAGTAGATGAAAACACAATCCACTTTTATAATTTGCTGTTCTATCCTAGAACCTTGCTGAAACCCATTTAGTAGTTCTGGCGGCTTTTCTGTACATTCTGGTGGATGTTCTAGATGGAGGACTATGTTGTCTGTGAATAATGACTGTTATTACTGGGGGACTTTACTATCAGATTTCAAGAATTGCTATAACGCTAGTCATTAAGACAGTATGTTATTGGCATAAGGAAAAGACATATAGATCAATGGAATAGACTAGAATGTAGTCCTGGAATAGACCCACTCATAAATAGTCAACTGATGTTCGCGAAGGCACAAAAGTAATTCAGTGACAAAAGAACAGTCTTTTCCACAAACTGAATATCCTATGAATGCGTAAAAGTGAATCTTGATCTCTATACAATATGCAAAAATTAGTTCAAAATAGGTCATAGACTGGGACGCCTTGGTGGCTCAGTCGTTAAGCGTATGCCTTCGGCCCAGGGCGTGATCCCAGCGTTCTGGGATCGAGCCCCGCATCAGGCTCCTCCACTGGGAGCCTGCTTCTTCCTCTCCCACTCCCCCTGCTTGTGTTCCCTCTCTCGCTGGCTATCTCTCTCTGCCAAATAAATAAATAAAATCTTAAAAAAAAAAAAAAAGGTATGACCACGATGGGAAACATTTTGACAATCGCGTTATAATTCTAAACATATACTTACTCTGTAACCCAGCAATGCCACTTGTAGCTGTTTAGCCAGGCAGAGTAACACATTTGTCCACAAAAAAACATGTCTTTTTTTAGCAGCTTTATTCATAATGGCCCCAAACTAAAATGCAACCCAAATGTCCAACACTTGAATGGATAAACAAATTTTGGTGCCCCCAGGTGCACTAGTTTTGACAAGTGAAGGGGGGTCTGGGTGGTTCAAGCGGTTAAGTGTCTGACTTTGGCTCAGGTCATGATCCTGGGGTCCTGGGATCAGGCCTTGCATCAGGCTCCCTGCTCAGGAGGGACTTAACTGGTTCCTCAGCCTCTGCCTCTCCCCCTGTTTGTGCTGGCTCTCTCTCTCTCAAATCAATCAAATCTTAAAACAAAACAAAACTAGTGAAGGCAAAGTAATTTGCAGGAAAAAATTACATGGTGTTTCTTGGTAGTGTGACTGGTATGAGATGAATGTACACAAGTCAGTAGTTTTTCTCTGATAATTAGCATTTAAAAACGGGAGCGGTAGAAATCACTCCACTTACAGTAGTGGCCAACCTCGCTTTGGTGCAGCCTGAGGTCTAGTTTAGCTCCTACGGCCTGCCTCTTGCTGTTAGCATTGGACTTCTCTGTTATCGCTGTTCCAGTGCCCACCGTGGGGACTTGCTCAAGTTGTGCAGCCAGCGTGAGGGGCATTTAACACCCTGCGGAGCAAACTTTGGTCCGTGGGAGGTAGGAGTCAATAGATATCTATGCTTCCCTTTGGCTCACTTCAGACTGACAGTCTTGAGATGTATTTCATGCAGTTTCTCATATTGTCCTCTGTAGCCAATTACTGGACCAACTGTCACACCACTTTTATTGGCTTTCTTTCCTTGTTTTGTTACTCTGTCCTTAACTCCTGCTCCCAAATAAGGTATTTATTATGGATGAGCCTTCGTCTCAGACTGTTCAGCTTCCCATAACAAAGAATTATGTGGCCCAAAAGTACTAAGGTTGAGAAGCCCTGGTATTTGAAGCCAGTGGTTTGCTTTAAAATCCAAGCTCTTCAGAATTCAACCTCTGCAGCTTTTAACCCTTGAGTATTAATTTTTATGTCTATATAATGATGGATACACACAGAGCCCTTAATGTTTCAACGAGGATAGCTCCTATAAACTTAATGCCTGGAGCAAAGAAGAGTTCAGTACAAAGCAGCTACTGATATTTTTTTTTTCAAGTGTGTGTGCTACTTCCTGAGGCGCTTTCCCTGAATATGAAAACTCTTTACTAGAGGCCAAGTTCGCAAGTCCTCACAAAAAACTGTCAAAAGGGACAAGAAACTAACTTCTACAGAACGCAGTATAGAGAAGACACAAACTTGATTCGTGCGAACATTCAAATGCATATATGGGGTTTTCGATTTGGTAAATTTTTAGCTGTGTTCACGGCGTGTTAGAGACTCAACACTGCAATGGAAAGGTGGTTGCACAGACGGAGTTGTTGTCAAAGTTCATTGTCAAAAATTTTGAGAGCAGCAATAAACATAATTAGGAAGTAGAAGGATACACTTTAGAACACTGGAAAAACCAGAGGACATAGTATGTAAATACCATTAAGCACTAAACAAAACAACACTAAAACATAGGAAATAGGAAATTTAATAGTTTTATTAAAAATAGCAGCGTGTGTGTGTGTGTGTGTGTGTGTGTGTTGTTGGGGGCTATCCGGGGCATTTAGGAGGTTTAGTAGCAATCCCTGGCCTCACCCACTGTCTACCAGGAGTACACACCCCACACTCTTCAGTTGTGACAACCAAAGGTGTCTCCAGGCATTGTTAGACGTACCCTGGGATGTAAAATCATCAGCTTCGGATGAGAACCACTGATAGAAGCCTAGATTTGCATTCTAGCTCCAGGACTATGGCTCTGTGAATCTGAACCCATTACCTAACTCCTAGGGCTTAGTTTTCTCACATGAGATAATGTGTATACAGTGCTTAGCTCAGCACCTGACACCTAGGACTTCAATAAGTGAGAGCAATTCTTTTTTTTTTTTTTTTTTTTTTTAAGATTTCATTTATTTGACAGAGAGAGACACAGCGAGAGAGGGAACACAAGCAGGGGGAGTGGGTGAGGGAGAAGCAGGCTGCCCGCTGAGCAGGGAGCCCAATGCGGGGCTCGATCCCAGGACGCTGGGATCATGCCCTGAGCCGAAGGCAGATGCTTAAGGACTGAGCCACCCAGGCGTCCCAGTGGTAGCAATTCTTATGCTAAAACTTGTTCTCTTTTTTGCCACTCTGCCTCTCCATACTCTGGAAATGAACCGTCCCTTTGTGTAGCTTGTGCTCAATTTGTTGAACAAGAAGTTCTCGTCTAATATCATCAAAAGGCATTGAGCTTTCTCGTGGGCAGTTAACATAGATTTTAGGTTTGCTTTCTCCCTGGCTATGGATTTGCTTTTTTTCCTTTTGGGTTCTTGTTTGACTTGGGCCAAGTTGGGAGTGCATTGTTTCATTCGAGCCTCTTCCTGACACGACATTGTGTACGGTGTTCTTTGTCTATTTGTAAACTCTTGAATTAGACTCTGTGTTAAAGACCAGTCCAGGCCTGTAGGAATCGGACCTGTAGAAATTGGAAAGATAAGACTAAATCTTAGTTGTTTATTGTTATTGTTGTTTTTGCTTTTTAACCCTGAGGCAACAGCCAATGAAAAATATTTGTTCTTTAGCTTAATTTGTTTTTATAACTATGATTTAAAATATTAGTAGCCTGTAATTGCTTTGATATACATTATGGCATTGAAGTTTTATTGAAACCCCAGGCAGTGAAAGGAAAATAAAAGATTAGGGAAGGAAACTCTTTTTTTTAATTTTAATTTTTATTTTTTTTAAAGATTTTATTTATTTGACAGAGATAGAGACAGCCAGCGAGAGAGGGAACACAAGCAGGGGGACGGGGAGAGGAAGAAGCAGGCTCATAGCGGAGGAGCCTGATGTGGGGCTCGATCTCATAACGCTGGGATCATGCCCTGAGCCGAAGGCAGATGCTTAACCGCTGTGCCACCCAGGCACCCCTAGGGAAGGAAACTCTTAATGTACTATAAGCCCACAGCGAGACACCACATTAAGTGCTTGGTATTATTATCTCATTTATTTCTTACAACAATATCTGCAGAGTAAGTAGAATTATCCCTATTTTGTAGGTGAGCATATGATCCTTTATGATGCTTCTTCTGCCCAAGATCATATAGCTGGTAACTAAGGGACAGAACCACTAGAACCCGGGTTTTTATTCCAAAGCTCATCTTATTTTCATAATGCCCTGCTGCCTCCCCCAAATTAGGAGCATAGGCCTCTGCCTTAGATTTCTTTGCAAACCATGTATTTTGACCTGCCTTCTAGACCACAAGATAATAGCATAAATTGCAGAACATTGAAACTGTGATACTGTTTCTGTTGCCTCTAGGACTGAAGACCTGGCTTGCCTCACCCAGCTTCTCTGGCCTCTGTGGCCTACATCTCGGCTCTTCTCCTCACTTCATACAGTTATATCTGGTTTATGGGAATAAGGGATGTTTTTAGAGTTTTTTGGCTAAGAATAAATCTTGTTTTTTGATTATGTGTATTCTCTTAGCTTTTATCATTTCATATTGCTCAAGCATGCAGAGCACGTAAGTCTTAAGCCACGCAGTGAATGTTCGGCAAGAGTCAAGTAAAAGCAGACTTACTTAAAAATTAAGAGAGCTTTATATCTAATAAGAAAAACAGTCTCAGGGGCACCTGGGTGGCACAGCGGTTAAGCGTCTGCCTTCGGCTCAGGGCGTGATCCCGGCGATCTGGGATCGAGCCCCACATCAGGCTCCTCCGCTAGGAGCCTGCTTCTTCCTCTCCCACTCCCCTGCTTGTGTTCCCTCTCTCGCTGGCTGTCTCTATCTCTGTCAAATAAATAAATAAAATCTTTAAAAAAAAAAAAAAAAGAAAAAAAAAAGAAAAACAGTCTCATACTGCCGTGTGATCTGTTTGTTCTGATAGACTACCGAGCAATAGATGTTTTGACGTCTGCCGTTGCCTAAAACTCTCCTTCGCTGTGTGATCTGTATTTCTAGCAGAGAGAGGAAAAGTTACAAGAGGAGAAAACTTCTGAAGAGCAAATCCACAAGCTGTTATCGGAGGATACGGAAACAGGGAAAAGGAAAATGGATGACCAGAAAAAGAGAGATGAGCCGTTAGTACTGAAGACAGATCTGGAACATGTAAGTAGATCACCGTCTTGGTGGACAGCCGGCTCCAGATCAGTCCTTAGCCCAGGTGACATGGGTCTGGGAACCTGTGTTGGTGAGCTGTGAGAGCAGTCATAGCTGTTGACTGTGTAGTGGACAGTGAAGAATTTAGCCTCCAGATGAGAGCTGGAGAGAATACTTCACGAATGGACAATAGACTTGGGTGGAAAGATTAAGGGAACAGTTGGGGGAAAACAGTGAGTGAGGGGAAATACCCGGTATAGAATGCTACTTGGGGAAATTTTATACGTATGTTGACCTTTTGACTTATGTGTTATTTGACGTTTGAGTTTTGAACATCTTATATCCTCAACTAGGTTTCCTTAAAGCTTGTGTTTGATTTCCCTCTATTCTTTTCAGTACCTTGAGCAACACAGAGCTAGATATAACGTAGGTCTTCAATATTAGATGACTTAGTTTAACCCTAATAAGACTTCTGATCTTGCCAAATCTTGCCTGAACTTTTTTCTTTACTTATGTACCAAGCAAATTCCTGGCGTTATAAGTGGTATATTTAATGTATGTAAGAAAGTACTTTTGGAAGGCCCACTGGATGCTCAAATGGATAATTACAACGGAGTTTTTTTCTTTAGTACATCATATTGGATCAGACATTTCCTGTGGCTTGCTATGTGTACTTATCTGTAGAGTCGTAATCTTTTTTTTTTTTAAAGATTTTATTTATTTATTCGACAGAGATAGAGACAGCCAGCGAGAGAGGGAACAGAAGCAGGGGGAGTGGGAGAGGAAGAAGCAGGCTCATAGCGGAGGAGCCTGATGTGGGGCTCGATCCCAGACCGCCGGGATCACGCCCTGAGCCGAAGGCAGACGCTTAACCGTTGTGCCACCCAGGCGCCCCAGAGTTGTAATCTTTTAAAATAGTTCGTGATTTAGACTTGTTAGTATTTCAGGTTAACTTTCTAGTTAGCTGGGATTAATGAAGCCTTACTATATATAAGACAGACAATGTAGAATAGAGGAAAACACAATCTCTGTACCAGAAGTCGGCCTCTTAAACAGGTCCCAGCATTGTAACAGGCTGTACAACTTCGGCCAGGTTAGTTAATTTCTTTTGCTTTACTCTTTGCAAAGGCATTTTCCCTGAACTTCAGGAAATGGAATAATTTAAGCTTTCTTGGATCGATGGTATTTGCTGCTGTCAACAGGCATGTGCATTTTTGATCCCAGTTACAACAATAATAATTGTTATTATTTAATTCTTGTTAAAAGTAACCACTTGCATTTTGGAGGGTTTCACCCTTGTAAAAGACTCAGTTTATCAAACATGAAATGCTTGCGTACTCTGAATGTTCTGTTCATTGGGAACTACAAAAGGAAAAACACTGGAGAGGATGCAATTTAGCTAGGAAGGCAGGAGTAAGATATGATTGCCTTGTGCATACAGTGTGTTTTCTGACTAATAGCCCCGACTGTGGTCTGTGATCTCTAGACTGCAGCTCTGCCTCCTCACCCCAACAGGGCCGTCCTTGAGCTCCCTTAGGGAAGATGACCCAGAAGGACCTTTCTCTTTAGGACAAACTGATCTTGATAAAGAGAGCTTACCCTCCACTGTGGTCCTTTGATAGAAAGAACCTGCTGGTTTTGGCCTTGCCAGATCCAAGTTTCCTCCAGAAATGATCTCTAGTATTAATTCATGTCAAGGCCAGGAAATGGCTCTAATTAATTTTTCCTTTGCCACTACCATAGAAATCAACTGCATTTTGTAGTTTTAAAAGGAATTGTAACCTAATCGTAATCTTAAAAGTAATCAGGAAGTATAAAACCTCAGACTTGTTTTTGTTTTTGTTTTTTTTGGTAATAGCCAGTTTCACAAAATTTTGTATGCAAAAACACGTTGAAGAAAATCTGACTTATAAACACTTAAAAGTTTTAGATTTTTGTGATTTAACCTCTTTTCCTGTTTGCTTTTGTCTTTTTGAGGACTTTTAAATGGCTCTGGTTTTGCTTCAAATATGTCTTAAGAGTTTTTGGTATTGGAAAAATAATTTCAGGGGCGCCTGGGTGGCGCAGTCTTTAAGCGTCTGCCTTCAGCTCAGGGCGTGATCCCGGCATTCTGAGATCGAGCCCCACATCAGGCTCCTCTGCTATGAGCCTGCTTCTTCTTTTCCTATAACGCCAGGATCACGCCCTGAGCCGAAGGCAGACACCCAACCGCTGTGCCACCCAGGCGCCCCTATGAGCCTGCTTCTTCCTCTCCCACTCCCCCTGCCTGTGTTCCCTCTCTCGCTGGCTGTCTCTCTCTCTGTTGAATAAATAAATAAAATCTTTAAAAAAAAAAAAAAAAGGAAAAATAATTTCATTTAGTCTACATTCAAATTGGGACCAAAGAGAGGCTCCAAGGGAGGCTCAGGGGAAAGCCAGCTGATGGAATGTATTTTATAGAGAGAGCAATATGATTAGAGCCGAACTGATCATTTTACTGTCCTGTCCCAAATGACCTGGTGATTCCCCATTTCCTATGGAATTAAATGAGAATTCAGGTCCTTAGTATTGTTCTAACTGACCGTCCCATCCTTGCTCAGACCCCCGAATTCTAGGGAACGGAGATGTTTGTGTTCCCCCAAATATATAACTTCATGCTTTTCCTCCTTACGGTCTTTGCTCTGCATTTTCATGCCACCTGCTTACCTGTTGAAAGGCTGTTCATCTGTCCGTGCCCAGTGCAAAAGCCGTCACCTTCCCGGAGCCTGTAGGGCTTCCTCACTTGTTTCTCTGCTCCTATCATCTACTCTCTCCTCTCCTAACTTTGTAAATTTACAGGACTTATTTCCTTCTCCCTTACAGTATGCTGTGTGTTTGGGTTTATCTGCTAGACTTATAAGCTCGTTGAGTAAGGGAAATGTGTCCTAGCTATTTTAAAGTCTCCTACAGTATCTGGTACGTCACAGGTGTTTGACTCGTATTTATCAAGTTGAATTCAAATGGAGGGAGGAAGGCGCTTATTCTAGAAGAAGAAATTACCATCCGTTGTTATCAGTTCGGAGTGGAAATAAAATGGACGTGAAACTTACGATTTGTTATGATACAGTTAATAACAGTGCGAATTGTTGGAAAACAATGTGGTATAACAGTTACAGTCGTAGCAAAGAAAAAGTGAAAAATTGCTCATCATCCAACAGCGTAGAGATAACCCTTATGAACATTTTGGTAACGACCCTTCCGACGTCTTTTCTAAGTGCATATAAAGAAACTTTATTTTTTATTTTTTTTTAAAGATTTTATTTATTTATTCGACAAAGATAGAGACAGCCAGCGAGAGAGGGAACACAAGGAGGGGGAGTGGGAGAGGAAGAAGCAGGCTCATAGCGGAGGAGCCTGATGTGGGGCTCGATCCCGTAACGCCAGGATCACGCCCTGAGCCGAAGGCAGACGCTTAACCGCTGTGCCACCCAGGCGCCCCGCATATAAAGAAACTTTAAATGTAAATTGAAAGACTCAAAAAGAGAGCCCAAAATAAAATGAAGGTAACTGCATGAGTATCAACAAGATATAAAAAGCTGAGTCTAGGGGTATTTAGAAGCCCTTGCAGAAAAAGTGGCATTTGAAATGCCCCTGAAGGGCCAATGCATATTTTTTAGGCAGAGAATGTGGAATGAGAGTTTTAGGCAAAGGGAATAGCGTGCCCAGAAGAGAGGCTTAGAAAGGCTATGATGGTACACGGAGAGCAGAGTAATAGGATTGTATCCGTGTGCTGTATGATGGTAGGATTAGAGGGAAGAAAGGCTGGCGAGAGCAAGACCTGTAAGTAGATTATTGCAGCAGTCCATGCAGAAGAGGTTGAGATTCCAAGGAAAGGCAGTGACAGTGAGTATACATGGGAAGAGTGAGACCTGAACGGCATTTTAGGAGTAGAATGGAGTAGAGTAGAACTGGCATAGAGGCAGCTTGGAGACGGACACTCTGGATTGAAGTCCTAGTGCTAGCTACTTACTAACTCTATGGTCCTAGGCACGTTAACTATTCTGAGCCTGTTTGCCACCTGGAGAAGACAGGTCATCCCTTCTTAATAGGGCTGATAGTAAACACAAATGAAATAAAATATTGATAAGTACTGGGTGTATTCAGAACCTCCATACAGTGTTGTTATGACTTTGAAGAAAGGGACAGGGGAGAGAGTCAGAGATGACATTGGGCCTTCTAGCTGGGTTGGTAGTGGGACTTAGAGGAAAAAAGAGTGCATTGAATTTTGGATATATTAAGTTTGAGCTACATTGGGGTATCCAGATTGGGACCTCCAAGAGGCAGTCGGAAACATGGGGGCTCAGAGGGAAATGACCTACAATAGCTGTGAAACAATAGCTTTGGGAGAGTCATGGGCACACCAAATAGACAGTGTTGTCTCCCTTGTCTCCTGCCAGTGTCCTGCACGCCTCTCAGATTCAGAGAACGAAGAACCTTCCCGAGGCAAGATGACACAGACCCATCGCTCGGCATTTGTTTCCAAGAACAACTCCTACTCCTTAGCTTTCCTGGCAGGGTAAGAGACTGATACTGAGTTCAAAAGTACTTGTTGTAGCCACTTTGCGGGAGGTGGGAAGGGGGGAATGATGTGGGAATTGGTTTTCGAGTATCTATTAGGAACAAGGGGCTGATCTAAAAGTAATTTTTACCTATTTCTGGTGTCCTCAGGGTAGGATTATGCTAATTTCTGTGCTGCGAAGCGTGACCCTTCTATCCTGGGAGGGGACCACAAAGACAGCTTCTGCTAACAATATCCATCCGTTCTCTCTGTGGACTTTTTTCTCTTAGTAGGAAGTGAGGCCAGAGTTCATTTTATTTTCAATGCCTAGAACTAAAATATATCTTGAATGGGTTTCAAGAGGGCAAACTGAAAAGTTTCTAAGGTCCTTGTCAAGGAATCTCTTGATCCTTTAGACTTTGCAGGCTGTGGGGAGGAAAGGAGGGAGGAAATGGATGGATGTTGGATAATGGAGGGAGGAGGGAGGATGGAAGGAAAAAGAGAAGGAGGGAGGGAGGGAGGGAGGGAGGGAGGAAGGAAGGAAGAAGGGAGGGAGGGAGGGAGGAAGGAAGAGGGAAGAGGGATACATAAATAGGAGGAAGGGAAGAAGAAATGGAGGAGGGATGGTAGAAAGGAATCACTCATTCAGCAGACAAATTTTGTGGAGAGCTATGTGCCATGCTCTCCGTTTTAATATAAAATGAAAAGACATCGTCTTACGCCATTTTGTTGCTGTTTCTGGTTAAAGCTGGCATTGCTCACCCTGATCTAGGGTTTCTCTCCTCCTTCCCAGCAACCCCATTAAGGTAGATCTCCCTTTCTTGCGGCCCCTGTGGACCTACACCTATTTATTTTATTCTTTTATTTTGAGGCTTTTAATTGCTAATCACTAACAAATGAAACCCCCCAAAGCTTCCAAGTTTAAGAATGTTATAAAATAAGAACTATTATCCCTGATGTAGCTTTTATATCTGAATCTTTTTTGGTATGTGTTCTTTTCGAGCAGTCTGATTTTCCTGTTATTTCTGAGAGTAAACCTCTGATTTTCGTGTTATTTCTGAGAGTAACATTCACGAACCCTCTCCCATCCCCTAAATGCCTCCCCTTCTCTAGGTAATGGTAACTCCTTCTTCCAGGAAGGCTCTGTCCTAGAGTATTGATTCATTCATTTGACATTTGTTTAATGGTCACTGTATTGTAGCCACTTAGGTTTGATTGATGTAATCAGAACCCAATAAGTCAGATGTAAGCCAGGGTGCTTTCCATTTATGGTAAAGATGAAACTCTTCCGTTGTGCCTATGAGCTGGAACCGTAGATGCCCTCTAAAGTGAAAAAATTCAAGATTGCTTGACTTTGAATTTTTCAGCTGCTGATTGTATATATGGAGTTGCCCCCATTTGTAGCAGGAGTATTTTAATGATGATAAGGGAGATCTACTGAAAAGAGAAAAAGATCATATCATTCATTCCAATTAAGTCACAACAAATACTCCCTAAAACAAATAAATGTTGCTTTTAGGCAGT
Organism: Ursus maritimus; assembly: GCF_017311325.1. Lineage (NCBI taxonomy): Eukaryota > Metazoa > Chordata > Mammalia > Carnivora > Ursidae > Ursus > Ursus maritimus. The sequence goes on from NW_024424008.1 coordinate 9,606,662, forward strand.
CTGTGATTAGTTAATTAGTATCTCATAATTTGAAATGACTTGGAAAAAAGAGAAATTTTTATTCAAATCCAAATAAGATGCCAGGGCCACATTGCCCCAGTTAGTTATCACCAATTCCAGTCTCTGCTGTTGCGACTCATTCTTGTAAAGGAGGTAGTGGGTTAATACGACATTGCTTAGAAATGCCTAGCAAGGAACCTAGAAAATTCTTTCTAAAGGCTAAAATGTAAAGCCTTTACAGAGGGGTTTGCTTCTTTTAAATTTAAATTTTAATTTTTTAAAAAAGATTTATTTATTTATTAGAGAGAGAGGGAGGGAGAGCATGAGCGGGAGGGACAGACGGAGAGGGAGAGACTCTCAGGCAGACTCTTGGGCCCAACTGACTGTGCCACCCAGGTGTCCGGGGCTTTGCTTTTGATTATGTATGGCTCTAGAATCTCTGTAATATATCTTCTTTTCCTGCTCCTTGGCCCACCCTTGCCCTTACTCCATATCATGGAGCCACAGTGGGACTAATTTATAGGAAAAGAGTCGCATTACATTTTATTATTAAGGAGTGTTTGCAGTTGATTTTATATATTTCAGCATTCATTTTTTCCAAATATCCAAGGTTGTGGGCTGAGTTTAGCTATTAGTACAGTTATTACAACAGTTCATTGGATTTGGTTAGTCGGCTCATCTTTTTAGGACATAGTTTGCTGATGTCATGGAAACGTTAGGTTGGAAAATCGATTATGGTAATACTGTAAATCACCTCTCTTACGTAGTCAACATGCTTTTTTCCTTAGATAAGAAAATATTTAAATTTCAGTTCCAAAGGATACTTAGAAAAACAATATGGATTTGCTAGTGCTGAAATTGTTGCCAGGTGAACTGGGGAGACCCCGGGCCCTGAGGCCTCGACCCAGCCCATCCCACAGATGCGGCTGAAGGCTCTTGGTCTCCTTGCGAGAAAGAATTCAAGGATAAACCAGACACACCAGTTGAGCAGTACAAGTAGGAAAGTTTATGAAAGTGAGAGTCCACTGCTGAGATGTGAGGACGGGCAAGCCCAGGGAGAGCTGCGCACCCTGGGGTTGGGCGTCTGTCTTTTATTGACAGTTGTTCCCTAGGGGGTGGAATACTTACCTCTTGGTTCTTGGGAGCAGGGTTTCACACCTTTTCTCCCTTACTTGCTCAGTTTCTCTGGCCTTCTTTGTCTTGGGTCTGTCCAGTTTGATCTGGCGTCTGTGGCTGTGTTTTTGGAGCGCTGCCAAGACGGGTCTCTAACTTTCCCTGATGGCGGTAGTGAGCCATGACACACCTCCCCCACTTGGCTAGCCGCCAGGCGTCCTGTTAAAGCCTAACTAACTGCCTACTCTAACACAATGGAATGTAGCTTATGGATATATCAAAAAAATAATTAGCATGGTGATGGTTGCACAACGATGTGGCTATAAACTTAACATGGTTAAAGTGATAGCTTTTATGTTACATATATTTTAGCACATTAAAACAAGTAATAGCTTTTGGATATTTCAAATGCATTTTTTCCCATGTGTTAAACAGCAACAAAAGAATAGGTTTTCTCCGTAATTCTCCGTAAATTCTTTTCCTAAAGAGAGGTCATATGTAAAAGCTTTGAAAGTTTTTACAACTGTATTTAAATCAAGTCAATCTGCATTTGTTCTACTTATCTACTTCATAAACGTTTCTTTCTTAAGCCCAAAGGCATGGAGGTAAGAGTAGGCCTGAGAGGATGGTTATTTTGGAAGGAATCCATTAATCGATTCTGGCTCTGAGTCTTGCCAACAGCTCAGTCTCTTTTCATGTGAAAAATTCAAAGCAAAGAGGGCTTTAAGGCACTATTCATAAAATTGTACAGTCCTATTGAAAATGAAACGTCTCTTGGGGAGGCAGATAGTTAATCCAAGATCATTTCTAAGTTAATCACAAAATATATGTTAATTGAAAAAAATTAAGTTGAACCGTAAGATATATAATTGTAAAGTTAAACTTTTAAATACTGAGAAACTGGTTTGTTTTTTTTACATTTATTTCCCCTCACTCCTCATTCCCTTCCTCCTCACTAGGATGAAACAAAAAACCTGGTTGCAGATTCTTCCAAAATCTCAGGCTGGAAAAACTTTCTCTGTTGCGGTGGTGTCTTTGCAAAAGGCTCTCTGTCCAGCTGCATCTTCCTCTTTGCTTTTGCTATCGGGAGGTTTAGAATCAGGACAGGGTTTTCAATTCAGTCATCATGACTTTCCAACATGGCCTATAATTAAAAAAAAAAACACCAAAACGTTTGGTATACTTTTTTCATATTTATTATTTAATGTGATCTTTATCCTCCGTTAAGACTCAGTCTTTATGTATTTTGGCAGTAAGTCACTTTGGATTCTTCTTGGAAATAGGGCATAATCATAAAAAGGAATATAATTAAACCATGTATCCTCTTTCCAGTTTAAAAAATGAAAAACAAAAATAGAAATGCAGTGACGCCAGTATTGCCATTCCATACAAAATTGTATTTTAAGTAAATGGTGCCTAACGGGATTTCTGGCACATGGTAAGTTCAGTGACTATTACTGCCACTCTTTTGTTATATTTTTTTAGAATGTGGACTCTTAGAGCTGAAAAGGATCTTAAATATTATCTAATGCTTTTGTTTTATTGATGAGAAGACTAAAACCTAGAGAGAAAACATGGTTTGCCAAATCGTAGATAGCTAGAATAGTAGGAATCTGAGATAGAACTGAGGTTTCTTGGCTCTTTCCATGCTACCCCATTGTCCCCCATCTCCAGGGCTGGGCAGGGATTTTTCCTGGGTGGTTTCTTAAGATTCTTTTGACCTCTAAAATCGAAGCATCTAGAAGTGGCTTAAAGCAGAGTTTTAAAGAGTGGAAAGGATAAGGCCGTGACATGAAAAGAAAGGGGGTGAGGGTAGTTGGAAACTTCTGGAAAAATTTAAGGATTAGACATAGCAGGTTGTGTGTGGGGAGTAGTCCAAGAGTAGCCATGAGGGAGAGGAGACTGAAAGAAAGATGAGGTAGTAAGTTACAAGAAGCCAAAGACTTGGTGACGGCCTGGGGCATGTCCTGTGCTCTCGTGTGTGTGTGTGTGTGTGTGTGTGTGTGTGTGTGTGTGTGTGTGTGTTGGGGAGGGATAAAGGAATTGAAAGAAATCAAGCAGATGGCCTGGTTATTAAGAAGACAAATGTTGTTAAAAGTAGTGGAATCTGCTTGAAAAGGGAAGCTAGCTGAAGGAGAAGTGGTGTGGAACTTAAGGAGAGGGGCAGATTTTAGAGCTGTCAGTGATCTCTCTGCTCTACCAGGGCAGAAATAGCTGGTAGTTTTCAGAGGGTGGGATAGTGAGTGAGTGGGCTCTGCACCAGGGGAACTAGCTTTTATCTAGTGCCTCCTGTCGTGTTGAGTACCCTACCTTCCTCGTTTCATTTAGTCCTCACATTAGTCCTACAAGTTTTATGATACTGTTCCCATCTTACGGCCAAGGAACATGCAGTGCAGACAGGTTGAGTAGCTCACCTCATTAGGGTGACAGAGTTGGAACTGGAACTCAGGGCTCTCTTTATTTCAAACCTATGCGCTTTCTTATCACACCACTGTCAGGACCCTTGTGACCAAAGGCTCCGTACTTGGAACCTGGTCTTGAAATGATCCACCTTTGCAAGGGAAAGCTGCCTTCCTTCTGTTTAATTTATACCCTGCCTTGTTTTAACAGACGTAAGTAAGAACCCGTCGAGTTATCCTGCCATTTGAGGGGACTGAGGTGATGGAAACGTTCTAAGATCGACCGTGGTAATGGTTAGATAACTGTGAATTAAAAATTATTAAATCGTACGCTTAAAAAAAAAGAACACTAGCGTCCACAAGGCAGATAACCCAGATCATAAATATATAAAGGAAGGATTGTAACAAAATCTCACCCATTTCTGGGTGCATGGCAGCTACACCTGGGCCTAAGGAAGCTGCTGGTTTCATTCAAGTATGTGTACATGTGGTGGTGCTGGTTGGGAGGGCTCGTACATGCAGGCTAGGGGCTAGAAGGAGGCTCCTCGCCAGCCTTTAGCTTCTTTTTTTTTTTTTTGAAGATTTTATTTATTTATTCGACAGAGAGAGAGACAGCCAGCGAGAGAGGGAACACAAGCAGGGGGAGTGGGAGAGGAAGAAGCAGGCTCATAGCGGAGGAGCCTGATGTGGGGCTCGATCCCACAACGCCGGGATCACGCCCTGAGCCGAAGGCAGACGCTCAACCGCTGTGCCACCCAGGCGCCCCCAGCCTTTAGCTTCTTGGTGGAACTCAGCTCTACCAGACCTGAGAGTTCAATTAAAAAACTAATGTGGTTTGGGTATGTGAGAGTGATGATTGAACAGTTGAGAGCATGAGCTATCTAATGTTTTGTATCATGTATTGCCATTTAAAAACCCTTTAAGCAGTGTTTTATAAGCATAAATCTTCTAGCTTTCCAGCTGCATGTTTATACTGGCTGCCCCTCCTTTTCTTTGTTTGTAAGTCAGATTCATTGTGGTTGTGGGTATTTTTAGCCTAACTCTACATCCCAGAAACCATCTGGTCTCTTGGCAATGGAAATTTTAAGCCAGTTGCCTTTCAGACAATGCTGCTTTCTCTTGTTTATGACTTCGTTATGTGTTTGGAAGAGAGCGCTTCCCTAGATGTGCTGGGTCTGTTCTGTGGCAGAGTAGAGTAGAATGTAAGATCAGTATGCTGTGGTAGAAAGAGCACAGGCTTAAAATCATAGAGACATGGGTTTAAACCTTGGCTTCAGTGTGACCTTGGAAGATCACTTCCCTCAGTTCTTTGTCTGTTAAATGAGGATGATGATGCTTATCTCATAGGGTTTCTGTACGTATTTAATGAGATACAGGGGCTCCTGGGTGGCTCAGTCATTGAGCGTCTGCCTTTGGCTCAGGGTGTGATCCCCGCGTTCTGGGATCGAGCCCCACGCCAGGCTCCTCTGCTGGGAGCCTGCTTCTTCCTCTCCCACTCCCCCTGCTTGTGTTCCTGCTCTCGCTGCCTGTCTCTCTCTCTCTGTCAAATAAATAAATAAAATCTTTAAAAATAAATAAATAAATGAGATACAATATATTTAAAGCAGCTTAGTGCCTGACAGATAACTACATTCCTAATAAATGTTGAAGTTTTCTCTTTTTTTCATAAAGAGGAGAGAGGTGTTTCTGTGCATCTTTTTTTTCATTTATAAGAAATTTATTAGCTATATCCACTATGTCTTAGGGTGTGGGCGTACAGAAATGGATGTGCACAAACTAGTGAGAGTAGTTACTTCTTTTATTTTTTAGTGAAGATGTTGTTTGAGTCCTTCCAACCCTGAGAATATTACCAAGTTCACTAGTCTTGACTATTCTCAGCCAGTATTTTGAAGTCTCTTATCTTGACCAAATACTATAATAATAATGTGTTTATGGCTAAGATGTTTTTACCATCATGATTTTTGTGGCTCTTCATGTAACAATAATAATGTAAAAGGGGAAAATAGAGTCATATAGAATAAAGCTTTTGTATGCTATTGAAATTGAATTGATATTAATTTTGAAATAGATTGTTGTAAATTAAGATGTTAATTCTAATCCCCATAGCAATCACTAGGAAATAAATAAAACATATTTAGTAAAGGAACAAGAAGAGACTCAAAATGGCACACAGGAAATGTCTAACACAAAAGAAGGCATTAATGGAGAATTGAGGAACAAAAAAGGTATAGGACATATAGAAAACAAATAGCAAAATGGCAGAAGTTAAGTCCTTCCTTATCAGTAATTACATTAAATGTAAATGACTTAAACTCTCCAAATAAAAGACAGAAGGGATTTTTTAAAAATACGATCCAAATAGGGGTGCCTGGGTGGCTCAGTCAATTAAGTGTCTGACTCTTGGTTTTGGCTCAGGTCATGATCAGGGTTGTGAGACTGAGCCCCGTGCTAGGCTCTGCACTGAGTGTGAAGCCTGTTTAAGATTCTCTTTCTCCCTCTGCCCCTACCACTCACTCTCTCAAAAAAAAAAAAAAAAAAAAAATTCCAGCTATATGCTGAGACTCCCTTTAGATCCAAAGACAAAAATAGGTTGAAAATGAAAGGATAGAGAAAGATATTCTATGCAAACAGTGACAAAAAGAGAACTGCCTGGAGTAGCTATACTAATATCAGACAATGTAGACTTTAGGACAAAAATTATTACAACAGACAAGGTGGGCATTGAATAATGATAAAAATGTCAATCTATTAATAAGATATAACCATTATATGGGCATCTGGCTGACTCGGTCAGTAGAGCATGTGACTCTTGATTTCTGGGTCATGAGTTTGAGCCCCATGTTGGGTGTGGAGATTACTTAAAAAAAGAAGATGGGGCACCTGGGTGGCTCAGTCGTTAAGTGTCTGCCTTTGGCTCAGGGCGTGATCCCAGAGTCCTGGGATTGAGCCCCCTCATGGGGCTCCCTGCTCAGTGGGAGCCTGTTTCTTCCCTCTCCCACTCCCCCTGCTTGTGTTCCCTCTCTCGCTGGCTGTCTCTCTCTCTGTCAAATAAATAAATAAAATCTTTAAAAAAAAATAAAAGAAGAAGATATAACCATTGTAAACACACATACACCTAATAATAGATGCACAAAATATATGAAATAAAAACTGACAGAATTGAAGGGAATAATAGACATTTTAATGATAATAGTTGGAGACTTTAATACCCGTTTCCACAATGGATGTAATACACAGATGATAGGTAAACAAGGATATAGACGACTTGCACAATACTGTCTACCAAATAGACTTACCGTATATAAAGCACTCTACCTCACAACAGCAGAACACACATTTTACTATAGTGCACATAGAACATTCTCCAGAATAGACCGTATGTTACACCATAAAACAAGTCTCAATAAATTTTAAAAGATTGGAATAATACAAAGTATCTTTTTTGACCACAATAGAATGAAGCTGTAAGTCAATAACAGAAGGAAAATTGGAAAATTCACAAATATGTGGACATTAAACTATACATTTTTAAAAAACCAATAGATCAAAAAAGAAATCACAAGAGAAATTAGAAAATACCTTGAGAGGAATGAAAATGAAACCCACCATACTAAAACTGTTGGAATGCAGTAAAAGTAGTGCTTAGAGGCAAATTTATAGCTTTAAAGGCCTACATCTAAAATGAAGAAAACATCTCAAATAAATAACCAGATCTTCATAACCTGTGGATCCTCCCGCCTGACTCACAGGCGCTCCCAGCACTTCACACACTTCATTCACACCTCCACCCTGTGGCCCACTTCCTGTACATATTCCCAGTGGCAGTGAGAATGAGTATTGGTAGATGACTAATGAGCATGTGTAGAAAGCCAGTCAGACTCTGGACAAGGGAGAGACCACAAACTTGAGCTTTAGTGCCACCCTTGGAAAAGCAAAAGGGAGGCTGTCAGCACTTGACCTTGTATGTTGCAGGATCAAGAGAAGTCATACAAGCTTAAGAATTCTGCCACAAGAGGGAGCAAGAAGCAAGGAGCAGGTGTATCCATAGAAGGTCTGAAAGCCTCAGAATCCCTACCAAGGCTGATGGAAGAGACTTCTTTCCCAAAAGCAATTAATGAAGACGGGAAGAAGTGACTGCTACTTCAAATGTGAAGACAGCGATGCGAAATTTCAAGGAACATGAAAAATCAAGGAAATATGACACCATCAAAAGATCATAATAATTTTCCAGTAATGGATCCCAAAGACATGAAGATCTGTGATACATACCCAATAAAGAGTTCAAAATAGCGGTGTTTGGGAGGCTCACTGAGCTACAAGGAAACACAGAAAGACAATTCAACTAAATCAGGGCAACAGATGTATAAAAAAAGAAAGAGAAGTTTAACAAAAAGAAATCTTAAGGAAGAGCCAAACAAAAATTCTGAAGCTGAACAATACAGTGAATGAAAAGAAAAGTGCAGTGGAGAGCATCAACAGCAGAATGGATCAAGCAGAAGAAAGGAAAATTAGAAACAGTGAAGAAAGCCAATATGACCTACGGGATAACATCGAAAGAAACAACTTGCAAATTATTAGAGTTCTAGAAGGAGAAGAGTAGGAGAGGGAGAAGGGAGTAGAAAAGTTATTTAAAGAAGTAAGAACTGCTCAAATGTGGGGGAGAGGTTTGGATATCTATATTTGGGAAGCTCATAGGTCACCAAACAAACTCAAAGAGATTCTCACCAAATTAGAAAGCAAGTACAATTGTCTTTGTTTGGGGATGATGTGATCTTATGTATAGAAAGTACTAAAGACCACCAAAAAACTATTAGAGCTAATCAATGAATTCAGTCATGTTGCTGGATACAAAATTAGCATACAGAAGTCACGTATGTTTCTACACACTAACAATGGAATATCTGAAAAAGAAAAGAGCCCCGGGATGCCTGGTTGGCTCAGTCAGTTCGGCATGACAGTCAGTTGGCAAGATCCAACTCTTGATTTTGGCTCAAGCCATGATCTCAGGGTTGTGAGATCAAGCTCCTCATCAGGCTTCCCACTCAGTGGGGAGTCTGCTTGATACTCTCTCTCTCTCTCCTTCTCCCTCTGCCCCTCCCCCAACTCTCTCTCTCTCTCTAATAAATAAATCTTTTTAAAAAAGAAATAAAGCAGCCTTATTCACCATAGCATCCAAAAAATAAAATACTTGGGAATAAATTTAACCAAGACTTGATGGACGAAATTGAAGACACAGATAAATGGAGAACTATCCTGTGTTTATGGATCAGAGGAATTAATAATAAAAAATCCATAGTACCCCAAAACATCTATATCAATGTAATCCCTATCAATATTCCAATGACCTTGTTCATAGAAATAGTAAAAACAGGGGCACCTGGGTGGCACAGCGGTTAAGCGTCTGCCTTTGGCTCAGGGCGTGATCCCGGCGTTATGGGATCGAGTCCCACATCAGCCTCCTCTGCTATGAGCCTGCTTCTTCCTCTCCCACTCCCCCTGCTTGTGTTCCCTCTCTCGCTGGCTGTCTCTCTCTCTCTGTCAAATAAATAAATAAAATCTTTAAAAAAAAATAAGAAATAGTAAAAACAGCCCTAAAATTTGTATGGAACCATGAAAGACCCCAAATAGCCTTTGTTCTTTAGAAAGAACAAAGTTGAAGTCATCACACTTCCTGACTTCAGACAATATTGCAAAGCTATGTTAATCAAAACAGTATAGTACTGGCATAAAAACAGACGAAAGAAATAGAATTGAGAGCCCTGAAATAAACCTATGCATGTATGGTCAGCTAATATTAGACAAGGGAGCCAAAAATACTCAATGGGGAAAGGATAGTCTCTTCAACAAATGGTATTGGGAAACCTGCATAGTCACATGCAGAAGAATGGAATTGGATGCCTGTTTTACACCACTCACAAAAACTAGCTTGTAATAGATTAGAGACTGAAACATGAGACCTGAAAGTGTAAAACTCCTAGAAGAAAACATAGGGGGAGAGCTCCTTGACATTGGTCTTGGCAATGATTTTTTTAGATACAACACGAAAAGCACAAGGAACAAAAGCAAAAAAGTAAGTAAGTGGGGGCTACTTCAGACAAATCCTCCTCGCTGCAAAAGAAACAATCAACAGAATGAAAAGGCAGCCTGAGAGATGGGAGAAAATATTTTTCAATCATCTGTCAGATAAGGGGTTACTATCCAAAATATTTAAGGAACTCATACAATTCAATAGCAAACACACACACACACACACACACACACACACACACACACAAAACAAACAACAACAAAAACCCCCAAACAACCCAACTGAAAAATCAGAAGAGGAACTAAACAGACATTTTTCTAAAGAAGACATATACATGGCCAACAGGGGGGCACCTGGGTGGCTCAGTCGGTTGAGTATCTGCCTTCAGCTCAGGTGATGATCCCAGGGTCCTGGGATTGAGCCCTGCCTCGGGCTCCCTGCTCAGAATGGAGCCTGCTTCTCCCTCTCCGTTTGCCACTCCCCCTGCTTGTACTCTCCTCTTCTCTCTCTCTCAAATAAATAAAATCTTTTTTTAAAAAAGGCCAACAGGTACATGGAAAGATGCTCACTATCACTAGTCATCAGGGAAATGCAAATCAAAACTGCAGTGCGATATGACCTCACACCTGTTAGAATGGCTATTATCATCTAGAGAATAAGAGATAAGTGTTGATGAGGGTGTAGAGAAAAGGGAACCCTTGTGCACTGCTGGTGGGAATGCAAACTGGTACAGCCAGTATGGAAAACAGTATGGAGTTTCCTCAAAAAATGAAAATAGAGCTACCATATGATCCAGCAATCCCACTTCTGGGTATATATCCAAAGGAATGAAATTAGGATCTCCCAGAGCTATATGCTCCCATGTTAATTGCAACATTATTCACAATAGCTAAGCTATGGAAACACTCGAAGTGTCCATCTATGGATGAATAGATAAAGAAAATGTGTCTGTACACACACACACTCACACACACATTAGTCAGCTACACACACACACACATAGTGTGGAATATTATTGAGCTATGAGACAGAAGGAAATTCTGCCAATTTCAGCAACATGAATGGACCTCGAGGACCTTATGCGAAGTGAAAGAAGAGAGAAAGAGGCACACTGTATGATATCACTTATATGTGGAATCTTAAAAAATTCAAATCATAAAAAAAGAAGAGAGAAATGTTGCCAGAGGGTGGAGGAAGTGGGGAGGTGTTGGTCAAAGGGTTGTATGTTCTGGGTATCGTATGTGCAGCATGGTAATTATAGTTAACAATACCGTATTATGTACTTGAAAACTGCTTTCAAGTATACTTGGAAGTTAAATCATCTCACCACAAAAAAGCAATGCTAGTTATGTGAGGTGACGGAGGTGTTAACCCTTCTATGGTAATCATCTCACAATAGATAAGTGTATCACAGCAACACATGTACACTTTATGTGTATACAGTGTCACTTAAGTCTCATAAAGCTGGAAAAAAGAAAAAGCATCCAGATTGCAAAGGAAGAACTAAAACTATCTCAGTTCACAGGTGACATGATATTATTCATAGGAAATCCTAAAAATATTAGAATTGTGAAAAAACTACTAAGCTAATAAATTTAGCAAAGTGGCGGGATACGAGATCACCACATAAAAATCAGTTGCATTTCTATACTGTTAGCAATGAGCAGTCTGAAAATGTAATTAGGAAAGCAATTCCATTTACAACAGCATCAAAAAGAATAGAGTAGTCATGAATAACTTTAACCAAGGAGGCGCAAGACTTAAACTGAAAACTGAAACTACGAAATATTGTTGAAATAGTTGAAGAAGACTTAAATGAAGGGAAAGACCTTCTGTGTTCATGGATTAGAAGACTTAACATTGTTAAGATGGCAGTATTCCCCGACTTGTTTTACAGATTCATTGCAACACCTATTAAAATTACAGTCTCCTTTTTTGCAGAAATGAACAAGCTGATACTAAAATTCACATACGGAATTGCAGAGGATCCCAAACAATACAATCTTGAAAAAGATCAAGGGTAGAGGACACGCTTCCTGATTTCAAAATTCATCGCAAAGCTACAGTCATCAAGAGTGTGGTACCGAAATAGGGGTAGATATATCAATCAGTGGAGCAGAATTGGGAGTCCAGAAATAAACCCATATGTCAGTTGATTTTCAGTAAGGGTATCGAGACTATTCTATGGGGGAAAGAATAGTCTTCACATGGGGTGCTGGGACCACAACTGGATAAGCACATGCTAAATAAAGAATGAAGTTGGACTGAACCCCAACCTCACACCAAATACAGTAGAGAAGTCAAATTGGATCAGATATGTAAGGGCTAAAACTATAAAACTCTTAGAAGGAAATGCTTAGAGAGTTTAGCTGTATAATTACTGCTTTCTTTTTTTTTTTTTTAAAGATTTTATTTATTTATTCGACAGAGATAGAGACAGCCAGCGAGAGAGGGAACACAAGCAGGGGGAGTGGGAGAGGAAGAAGCAGGCTCATAGCAGAGGAGCCTGATGTGGGGCTCGATCCCATAATGCCGGGATCACGCCCTGAGCCGAAGGCAGACGCTTAACCGCTGTGCCACCCAGGCGCCCCATAATTACTGCTTTCTTATAGCACTTCTGTGACGTGGTATGGTGGACTCCAGTGACTGGCTGCTTCCGTGGGTCAGGATTATCTTTCATCGGTCTGTCTTTCATTCTTTGCACAGAGTTGGTGCTCAGTAAAGTCGGCTGCCCAAGCTAATGGAAGAGACAGTGACCATGTCAGCCATTATGAGGTTTACCAAAAAGATTTTAACTTGTCAGAAACTACTTTGGGTAGCCTTGTTGTGTGCTCGAGCCTGCAAGTGTGGGTTTCCTCTCTGGGCCTTTTCTTTCACCGAAACGGAGTTTAGGGGGCATGTGAAAAGGTTCTCCCCAGCAACAGGTGGTTGTCATTTGTACATCTGATACTTTGGGCATGTAGCCAGCGTCTTTAAATTTGATTCTGCTACTGCTGACAATATGGATTCGTAGCCTGTTTTTAAAAAATTATATGAAGCTCATTCTTAACTCTGGACTATTTGCACTTTAAAGTATAGGTCCAGCTTCAGTTTGAACACCTCTAATGACATGGAGCTCAGTATCTCCCAAGGCGGCTCTCCGTGAACTGCTCTAATGAAAGTTACAAAGTTCTTTCTTAAGTTGATCAGAAAATCTTTTTCTCTAAGTGTCTACTCTTTCTGCGTTGGAATGATGCCAAACAAGTTATATATTTGAAATGGTAATGCTTTCTCTTGCAGCCCTATGTTGATTCCTCCTGACCCAAAGTATATGTCGTACACTCCAGCACTTTAATCTGTCATCCAGTTTACTTCTGGGTGGTTTACACCACTGACAGTTTGTGTTGAGTTCTGGGAATGCAAATGAATTTCAATACTGTTCTAGGTAAAATACAGACCACGCTGATTTTTAAGCAGCTGCCTTTATAGGGTGACGTTGAGGTTTCCTACCTGTTCCAAAATACATTTCCCACTAGATAGTACAGCGCTCACATTACTTGCTTAGGTTCAGTGTTGAATTTTCCTCGTGAAGTTCAGACATATGATGCAGGTTGGCCACCGTATTCTCCTGTTGATACCGTGGCAGAGATTAGTTCAGCGGACGGGAACCATACAGCAAGGTGAGGCCATGAGACATAGGATTCGTGGGTTTTGAATGGGAGGAATAGCACAGAAATGCTGGAATAGAAACCACTGGGGGTAGGTAGGACAGGCCTTTGCTAGAGATGTGGGGACAGGAAGGCACCCTGGGAATGCACCTTATTTCCTCCTTTGTAAGTTTTCCGAGCTAATCCTGGCAGAGTGAAACTTTTAAAAAAGTAAATCTTTTGCTACGAAAGAGTAGCTATGATGATGTATTTCATTCTAAAGCTAAATAGAATCATTCAAGGAAATAATTCTGCTTGGGATCCTCTGTATCCACCTTGACTTCTGGCAAATTCTTATTTATCCTTCAAGATACATGTGCCAGGGGCCCCTGGGTGGCGCAGTCGTTAAGTGGCTGAGGGCGTGATCCCGGCGTTCTGGGATCGAGCCCCGCATCAGGCTCCTCTGCTGGGAGCCTGCTTCTTCCTCTCCCACTCCCCCTGCCTGTGTTCCCTCTCTCGCTGGCTGTCTCTATCTCTGTCGAATAAATAAATAAAATCTTTAAAAAAAAAAAAACAAAAAACAAAAAACAAAAAAAAAACCCAAAATACATGTGCCAAAGGGAGGCTTTTGCAACCCTGCTCTCACTCCATCCCCAGTAATTCATAACTCTCTCTTTTATGCCGTTCTGTCTCCTACACATGCTTTTGTTGTTGTTGTACCATTTCACTGTGTTATATTGAATCATTTATTTGTCTGGCCCACTGGACTCTGATTCCTTGAAGACCCTAGATGGTGTCTCATTTTTCTCAGTATTCCCAGTGACCAGATGGTGCTTCCCAGTGACTGGCATACTGTTAAGTGTATGATAAATGCTTGTTGAATGGACTTGCAGCGCAGGGAAAGTAACAGCTGTACACATTGGTAAAAGCATTATTCTCACCGGATGGGTATTAGGCACAAATAGGAGAGTAGGAAACAAAGGTATAAGGGTGTAAAGGTGTAAATCACCAGGATTTAGGCCTTTGGAAGCTCAAATGTAATGAGTTAAGGAAGAGAGTGCATTGAATTTGACTCCCTATGTAAAAATTGAGTGCACTGCTATGGATTTTGTAAGTACTTAAATAGTTGTTTCATGGCTGACTTAGATTGCTTGAGGGGATATTTGGGCCCAATAAAAGGAAAGAATTTGTTGTTTGTAAAGGTGATTTTATTTTATTTTATTTTATTTTTTTAAAAGATTTTATTTATTTATTCGACAGAGATAGAGACAGCAGCGAGAGAGGGAACACAAGCAGGGGGAGTGGGAGAGGAAGAAGCAGGCTCATAGCGGAGGAGCCTGATGTGGGGCTCGATCCCGTAATGCCGGGATCACGCCCTGAGCCGAAGGCAGAGGCTTAACCGCTGTGCCACCCAGGCGCCCCTGTAAAGGTGATTTTAACACCGGATTCGCCCTATTAAAGAAGGTGAATTAGCCCTACATCTCTCTAAGCAAGAGCAAAACAGCCATTGGCCTTTTATCATTTAAGCAGGGTCTCGTTTGGAAACAAAGGCTTAAACCAAAAGTCCTCTCCGGAGGGCTCTTTCTCTTTTGACAGGATTTGTTCTTAGAACGCGTTTTGTTAATAAAGGAATTCATTTCCTATTGTAGCTGCCCAAGGGAATTGTCTTTCTTGGCAAGTGGCTTCGGAAGCACAGAAGAGATTGTCATTCTTTTTCCTTAGTTAGCAGGTGGGCTACTTTTGACTGCTTGTCTTGTATTTATTTATTTATTTAGGAACCTAAATTCCAAGGTGGAAAGGAGTCAGAGCTGCAGTGACACTGCTCAAGACAGAGCGAAGAGCAGACTCAGAGCAGCCCCAACCAGCAAAGCCAAGGTACACCTCAGACACCGCTCCTTCCGGAAGCTTCCTGCACACGGCCACGAGAGAAGCTATTCCAGATGAGCAGAGGCCCAGTGGGTCCTAGGCATACTAACTGTGTTGGAGAATTTTGCACATAGATGTGAAGGAAGAGAGTTTGAATTAGTAGCCAGAAGGGTGGAATGAAGGCCAGTAGAACTTTTTTGAAAGTTCTAGATGAGTTTTCTTTTTTCTTTTCTTATCTTCTCCTTTCTTCTTTTCCTTTCTTTTCTTTGTTTCCCCTCCCTCCCTCCCTATAAACTTCAATTAATTAACGTGTAGTGTATTAGTTTCACAGGCAGAGTTCAGTGATTCATCAGTCTTATTCCCTATAGGTTTTTAGTTTTAATTGTTTCAGGTGTGTAAGAATTTCTACAAATGGTGTGCATTCTAGGTTAGGGATCCTCCCCATTGATCCCCTTTTCCTAGCCTTCCCCTGCTATCCTTCTACCATCATGAAGGAATTGGGAAGAGAGACAATATGTCTCTCTCTACGTATACAGAATCTCTTTAACCTCTTTCAGGTCACGGCTATGACCCCAGCCTCCAACCCCATCATCGGCGTCCTCCTGTCCACTCAGAACAACCGCTGTCTCTCAGCCCCGGACCTAACGGTGGAGAAACGGCTCCCCTTCAGCTCCCTGTCATCCTTGGCTTCCCTGCACAAGCCAGAACGCTCCATCAGTCCCGAGAGCAATGACAGCATCTCCGAGGAACTAAACCATTTCAAGCCCATTGTCTGCTCACCCTGTACCCCTCCCAAGAGACTCCCTGACGGCCGGGTGCTGAGTCCGCTCATCATCAAATCGACCCCCCGCAACCTCAACAGAAGCCTGCAGAAGCAGACTTCCTATGAGGCCAGTCCAAGGATCCTCAAAAAGTGGGAACAGATCTTTCAGGAGCGGCAGATCAAAAAGACCCTTTCGAAAGCCACCCTCACCTCCCTGGCTCCAGAAGCAGGGGAAGACGTAGCGGGGTCGGAAGTTGTCCATCCCAGCAAGGAAAAGCCCCCCCTGGCTTTGCAGACAAGACTGGCGGGTGCGCAGGCCCTGCCGGAGTGTGCCGGACCCACCCCCGCTGACCTCGATTATTTCCCGTCCGTTAGCCAAACAAAAGCGGAACAGGGCAGCGGGGGTAAAAGGAGCCCTGAGGGCCC